>NC_041409.2:62541239-62873739 GCF_900747795.2 Erpetoichthys calabaricus
AGGTAGAATGCCCAGAGGGGACTGGGCGGTCTCGTGACCTGGAACCCCTACAGATTTTATTTTTTCCCAGCCTTCTGGAGTTTTTTTTTGTTTTTTCTGTCCACCCTGGCCATCGGACCTTACTCCTTTCTATGTTAGCTAATGTTGTCTTATTTTAATTTCTTATTTTGTCTTTTATTTTTCTTCTCTTCATTATGTAAAGCACTTTGAGCTACTTTTTGTATGAAAATGTGCTATATAATAAATGTTGTTGTTGTTGTAAAAGGATATTGCGATAAATTCTGGATCAAAAACAACAGACCTGGAGCGTATAACAAATCAAAAATTATGCAACTTACAATTTTTTTTTTGGAAGTTATCATTTGTACATAGATTTCCACAGACACACACACACATACATTCATACATGCTGATGCCATTATAAAGTCAACATCATAGTATCAGAATTTGAACTTATCTCAATAGCACATTTTTTAACTCATCACCAAACGTCCATTTACATGTAAATAAAAATAGCTTAGCATGTTAGGTAAAAGAATTCTAAACATGAGGTGCAGAGTTGGCAAAAAAGTGTTTCCATTACTTAGCTTCATGCAATTAACTAGATATTAGTGAAAATGTAAAGGACCATAAGGGATAGACTTTTGCAAGTCAAGTTTGATAGTGGGCCAGTAATTGGTACACAGCAATGGCTTTCAAAGAGATCAAGTGCCCATGTCCTAAACACATTGAATAATTTACGGTTTGACCAGGGCGGCACAGTGGCGCAGTTTTAGCGCTGCTGCCTCGCAGTAAGGAGACCTGGGTTTGCCTCCCGGGTCCTCCCTGCGTGGAGTTTGCATGTTCTCCCCGTGTCCAAAGACATGCAGGTTAGGTGCATTGGCGATCCTAAATGGGCCCTAGTGTGTGCTTGGTGTGTGGGTGTGTGTGCCTGCGGTGGGCTGGCACCCTGCCCAGGGTTTGTGCTGGGTGGGATTGGCTCTAGCAGACCCCCATGACCCTGTGTTAGGATATAGCAGATTGGATAATGACTGACTGACGGTTTGGCCAGACAAAACAGCCTCATACCAAAAAGAAAGTTGAGACTCCTGAGGGTAAAAAAGCAGACATTAGGTTGCTCAGGCCTATATTTCTTTAAAAAGTGTGCAAAAGACATTAAGTACAATACTGTAGTGGGGAATCAGAAAGCCAGTGGCATGAAGAATACGTGTACGGTGGCACTCTTACTTATGATGCAACGAGCATGCCAACTGAGCAACCATTTATGGACAATCAACATTTACTGAGGATTCAGTTTGGTCTCCTACCAAGCAGCTACAACTTTACTTAAATGGCTTCAAGTACTTTAAGATAAAGGTTATCACCTGGTGGTGCCTGACTGGTGTATTTCACCCACACTACTCTCCTTCACTCTTCTGTTTCTCTGAGATATTGGGAAAGCTTAGCTATTAGCTAAACAAACAAGCCTGATGAACGGAATGGTCTGCTGGTCCTTGTCAAATTTCTTATGTTCTTATATATATATAAAACTGGGACTCAATTGTTCAAATCAACCGTCAACTAACTTCAGTATTTTAGAGGTTAGCTTTGTTCTCTTCTGTTTATTAACTTTGTACTTTCAAAATGAATAAAGGTATTGGATTTTTGCAAGTCACCTTGGATAAAGGTATCTGCTAAAAGAGCTTATTTGTGATAAACTGTCTTCCTCTTATATCCTTGTGCCAGTTTATGTATGAGCCATATATTTGCAAAATAAAGAGAACAGAATGATCTGACCCAAGCTAGTTCCAGGTTCCTGTGGTAATACGGGACAAAAAAAAAAAGAAATGCAATACTTTCATCTGCGCCAATGATTCTAAATTGTATTTAGTAGGTTTGAGAATATTCTGTCATGTTTTTATTCATCCTTGTACCATAGCTACTTACTTTAGAAAGTGCTCAAGTTATTGTCTTGTACAAGATAATTAGCTATCACCATTAAACATAGCAGAAGGAAAGAGAAAGAGACAAATCAAAAATGAGCGGGTGGCCTTAAAAAGAGAAGTACAGGAACCACCATTTTAATAATATATAAAAAAAACATTTCTTTATTTGTATTCCAGCTATGTCCTGCGGTGGGTTGGCACCCTGCCCAGGATTGGTTCCTGCCTTGTGCCCTGTGTTGGCTGGGATTGGCTCCAGCAGACCCCCGTGACCCTGTGTTCGGATTTAGCGGGTTGGAAAATGGATGGATGGATTCCAGCTAACAATTTCACTGACTCTCTGCCAAAATGCCCACAAAATCCAGAGTTTAGGTTTGGCAAAGCTGTTCCCTCCCAGTGAGATGTGCTTAGTTTTTTGTTTTTTCTGCCTTTGGTTAGCTAACCTCCCTGCCATTTTCTGCATGTTTTTGACAAAATGTTACCATACACTGCAGACAGCCACTTCTCATAGCAGTGCTAAAAGTACAATTTGCATGGACTTCCCCTATTAGGATTAAAAATGAAAGTGACCGTGTCAATTGACAGTCACTTCCCAGAAACACTTAAACTATCTTGAGAAGTGGCCGGGCGAGCTTGATTAGTCAGCTCCAGCGGAAGGTGTACACAATGATAAGCAGATGACATTACTGTATTCATCTTGCTTACATTATTACTATTAATCTTACAAAATCACAAAAAGTCCTGAGAGGAAGAAATGTGCATATTTTGACAATTAAATCTAGATGGATGAAAGCTGATGCACTTGTGTCAATGGTTGGGTTACATTTCACTGAGCAAAATGCAATTGCTGCTAATGGCAGCCCTCCTTTTATTGGTGACCTTTAACCCAGCCACATGGTTTTAAATGGATTACTGGAATAATACATTAATTCCAAAATGTCTAATAGGCCACAGCACAATAATTAGTTCAAAGCTAGCTGTCTGCTAAATGTCTACAAAGCACATATACACATGACCTGCTTTTAATTATTATGTTAGTGCAGTTTTAACTAAAGTGGTAGAAACTGTCATTATATTCTGAGGAAAGACCAATTTGAGATTTGCAACATGGCAGTCAATTACACGTATACATACTGTCAAAGCACAATAAAAACCTCTGAAGTGATCCTCTTATAGTTTACTGGGCTTTTCTGGAGGCACAAATGGCCTCTTTATGCTGCTGGATGGTATAGGAGTGGCATCATTTCCACCCACTCAAGTCTTAGTTCTTGCATATACAGTAATATAGTTTGATATACCTCATAAGTTGTCTAAAGATCAAAAAACTTAATTTTTCAGTTTTATTCTAACGTGTATCTCTAGTTATGTTTTTGATCAAATTTATGTTAATTCAATCAAGAGGAAATCAGAATAAGAAGCTATCAATATGTAAAATAAACCCAAACATCTCACTCATACCTCCTATCCTCATCCCAAGTCCTGACTACATACCACCAGCAATCTCAGCAGCACTAACCAACCACCACTATACCCAACCAAGGGAGCAACTCCATCAAAAGTCTCCTCTCATTAAAGATTTAAGATAGCAGAATCTCAGTTGTAAATGGAGATGCTAGGTGCTTTGTTACATTTACATTTTACATTTATTTGCTTATTAGATGCTTTTATCCAAAGCAACTTACAAAAGAGGTCAACATAACTGAGTAAACATCAGTCTAGGGGACTGTTTGGGAACAAATGTTACAGGACAAAGTTACAAAATTGACCATCGAAATAAAAGAGTTCAGAATAAAATAAAAGACTAGGTTACAACTTCTAATAGATAATATTGGTTAGACAGAAATTCCTCAGACAAGAGAGTCTTCAGACACTTCTTAAACACATTGAGGGAGTCAGAATTTCAAATGGAGGTGGATAACTTGCTCCCCCATTATTTCATCCTGCAGACAGCTCCAAATGGTTCAGATTATAAGATTTCTTCAATATAATGAAATCAGGGGTTTCCCATTGAGAGTCAATGAACACCTTTGCTGCTAAAGAATTTATGCTACTGCACTGACATAGCTAGGCCTAAAAGGTCTAGGAGTGTAAGTTTATGTGGTGAGGGAGTTGATAGTGTTGAAAAGAGTGACTACGAAATTATAGAGCAGAAAGACGGACCTGGAAGAAAAAGCAATACATGTGCATAAATGTCACAGGGACATCATGTAGGCAAAAGTAACAGAGGGATCTGGTTAGAGGCAAATTAAATTAGGGTTAGGGTTAAAATGAGCGAACTGATGGCTGGGGTTTCTAGATACAAATCTGAGATTTTTAAAAATGGTATTCCAGCAAAGAGGAGAGGATAATGTGAGATAGGGGTTGAGGTAGAATGAGCCCTACACAGAGTTTGAAGACCTAAAATTCAAATCAGTAAATATAATAGAATTTAATCTAAGACTTCATAAAAAAAACTAACTTGCAGGATTGAAGAACGTATTCAGTTCCAATCTGGACTAACACAAAAACACAATGTTAGAACTCTAAATCTGGAAGTGAGACACCGGCATCATCTCGGAGTAAGACAGTGTGTCTCAGTCTGGGCCAATACCAACAAAACTGGAGAGCAAAGAATGAACCCATCACCCAAAACAAAGGTAAGTGAGTAAGGGAATGACAAACACTTCCCATGGGCTCACCACCTATGGGAGGGGCCAAGGAGGTCGGGTGCAGTGAGTTGGGTGGTGGCTGAAGGCGGGGACTTTGGCGGTCCGATCCTCGGCTACAGAAGCTGGCTCTTGGGACGTGGAATGTCACCTCTTTGAAGGGGAAGGAGCCTGAGCTAGTGCGCGAAGTTGAGAG
This sequence comes from Erpetoichthys calabaricus, assembly GCF_900747795.2. Lineage (NCBI taxonomy): Eukaryota > Metazoa > Chordata > Cladistia > Polypteriformes > Polypteridae > Erpetoichthys > Erpetoichthys calabaricus. Next base: position 62,546,003 of record NC_041409.2, read on the forward strand.
GTTCCGGCTAGATATAGTCGGACTCACCTCGACGCACAGCTTGGACTATGGAACCAATCTCCTTGAGAGGGGCTGGACTCTGTACCACTCTGGAGTTGCCCCCGGTGAGAGGCGCCGAGCGGGTGTGGGTATACTTATTGCCCCCCGACTTGGAGCCTGTACATTGGGGTTTACCCCGGTGGACAAGAGGGTAGCCTCCCTCCGCCTTCGGGTGGGGGGACGGGTCCTAACTGTTGTTTGTGCGTATGCACCGAACAGCAGTTCGGAGTACCCACCCTTTTTGGAGTCCCTGGAGGGGGTGCTAGAGGGCATGCCTTCTGGGGACTCCCTCGTTCTGCTGGGAGACTTCAATGCTCACGTGGGCAATGACAGTGAGACCTGGAAGGGCGTGATTGGGAGGAATGGCCCCCCCGATCTGAACCCGAGCGGTGTTTTGTTATTGGACTTCTGTGCTCGTCACGGATTGTCCATAACGAACACCATGTTCAAGCATAGGGGTGTTCATATGTGCACTTGGCACCAGGACACCCTAGGCCTCAGTTCGATGATCGACTTTGTGGTCGTGTCGTCAGACTTGCGGCCACAAGTCTTGGACACTCGGGTGAAGAGAGGGGCGGAGCTGTCAACTGATCACCACCTGGTGGTGAGTTGGCTTCGATGTTGGGGGAGGATGCCGGTCAGGCGTGGTAGGCCCAAACGTGTTGTGAGGGTCTGCTGGGAACATCTGGCAGAGCCCCCTGTCAGAAGTAGCTTCAACTCCCACCTCCGGCAGAACTTCGACCACATCCCGAGGGAGGTGGGGGACATTGAGTCCGAATGGGCCATGTTCCGTGCCTCTATTGTTGAGGCAGCTGACCGGAGCTGTGGCCGTAAGGTGGTCAGTGCCTGTCGTGGCGGCAATCTCCGAACCCGTTGGTGGACACCGGCGGTGAAGGATGCCGTCAAGCTGAAGAAGGAGTCCTACAGGACCCTTTTGTCCTGTGGGACCCTGGAGGCAGCTGATAGGTACCGGCTGGCCAAGCGGAATGCGGCTTTGGTGGTTGCTGAGGCAAAAACTTGGGCGTGGGAGGAGTTTGGGGAGGCCATGGAGAACGACTTTCGGACGGCTTCGAGGAGATTCTGGTCCACCATCCGGCGTCTCAGGAAGGGGAAGCAGTGCAGTGTCAACACTGTATATGGTGGTGATGGTGCGCTGCTGACCTCGACTCGGGACGTTGTGGATCGGTGAGGGGAGTACTTCGAAGACCTCCTCAATCCCATTAACATGCCTTCCAATGAGGAAGCAGAGCCTGGGGACTCAGAGGTGGGCTCCCCCATCTCTGGGACTGAGGTCACCGAGGTGGTCAAAAAACTCCTTGGTGGCAGGGCCCCGGGGGTGGATGAGATACGCCCGGAGTTCCTCAAGGCTCTGGATGTTGTAGGACTGTCTTGGTTGACACGCCTCTGCAACATCGCATGGACATCAGGGACAGTGCCTCTGGATTGGCAGACCGGGGTGGTGGTCCCCCTCTTTAAGAAGGGGGATCGGAGGGTGTGTTCCAACTACAGAGGGATCACACTCCTCAGCCTCCCTGGAAAAGTCTATTCAGGGGTCCTGGAGAGGAGGGTCCGTCGGATAGTCGAGCCTCGGATTCAGGAGGAACAGTGTGGTTTTCGTCCTGGTCGCGGAACAGTGGACCAGCTCTATACCCTTAGCAGGGTCCTGGAGGGTGCATGGGAGTTTGCCCAACCAGTCTACATGTGTTTTGTGGACTTGGAAAAGGCATTCGACCGTGTCCCTCGGGGAATCCTGTGGGGGGTACTCCGAGAGTATGGGGTACCGGCCCCCCTGATAAGGGCTGTTCGGTCCCTGTACGATCGGTGCCAGAGCTTGGTCCGCATTGCCGGCAGTAAGTCGAACCCGTTTCCAGTGAGAGTTGGACTCCGCCAGGGCTGCCCTTAGTCATCGATTCTGTTCATAACTTTTATGGACAGAATTTCTAGGCGCAGCCAGGGCGTTGAGGGGGTCCGGTTTGGTGGACTCAGGATTGGGTCACTGCTTTTTGCAGATGATGTTGTCCTGTTTGCTTCATCAGGCCGTGATCTTCAGCTCTCTCTGGATCGGTTCGCAGCCGAGTGTGAAGCGGCTGTGATGAGAATCAGCACCTCCAAATCCGAGACCATGGTCCTCAGCCGGAAAAGGGTGGAGTGCCCTCTCAGGGTTGGTAGCGAGATCCTGCCCCAAGTGGAGGAGTTCAAGTATCTCGGGGTCTTGTTCACGAGTGAGGGAAGAATGGAGCGTGAGATCGACAGGCGGATCGGTGCGGCATCCGGAGTAATGTGGGCTCTACATTGGTCTGTCGTGGTGAAAAAGGAGCTGAGCCGCAAGGCGAAGCTCTCAATTTACCAGTCGGTCTATGTTCCTACCCTCACCTATGGTCATGAGCTATGGGTAGTGACCGAAAGAACAAGATGTCTGGGCTTTCCCTTAAAGATAGGGTGAGAAGCTCAGTCATCTGGGAGGGGCTCAGAGTAGAGCCGCTGCTCCTCCGCATCGAGAGGAGTTAGATGAGGTGGCTCGGGCATCTGATCAGGATGCCTCCCTGTTGAGGTGTTCTGGGCACGTCTAACTGGGAGGAGGCCCAGGGGAAGACCCAGGACACGCTGGAGGGACTATGTCTCTTGGCTGGCCTGGAACGCCTTGGGATTCTCCCGGAAGATCTAGAAGAAGTGGCCGGGGAGAGAGAAGTCTGGGCATCTCTGCTCAAGCTGCTGCCCCCACGACCCGACCTCGGATAAGCGGAAGAGGATGGATGGATGGATGGATGCTTGGGTCACAGATTTGCACAGAAATACAGGAGGTTGTAGAGAGACAGGAACTTTATTCAAACACTGCAAATAAACATTTGTCTCTTTTTCAAAAGTTTAAACTGTGCTCCATGACAAGACAGAGATGACAGTTCTGTCTCACAATTAAAAGAATGCAAACATATCTTCCTCTTCGAAGGAGTGCACGTCAGGAGCAGAGAATGTCAGAGAGAGAGAGAGAAAAAAGCAAACAAAAATCAATAGGGCTGTTTGGCTTTTAAGTATGCGAAGCACCGCCGGACAAAGCAGCTGCAAGGATGTACAATGTAAAGGTAGTCTTTCAGCATTTTTTAGAGGAGCGTCCGTATCCTCTAGGCCAGTGTGCAAACAGACCCTCTGCTCACACCCCCTCCATCAGGAGAAGAGAATGTCAGAGAGAGAGAGAGAGAGACAGAGAAAAACAAACAATCAAAAATCAATACGTGCCCTTTGAGCTTTTAAGTATGCAAAGCACCGTACGGGAAGCATGTCGCTTGACAAAGCAGCTGCACAGATGGGAGCAACGTGAAGGTAATCTTTCAGCATTTTTAGACAAGCGTCCGTATCGTCTAGGGTGAATAGCCCCCCTTGCTCACACCCCCTCCGTCAGGAGAAGAGAATGTCAGAGCAAGAGAGAGAGAGAGAGAGAGAGAAAGCAAACAATCAAAAATCAATACGTGCTGTTTGATCTTTTAAGTATGCGAAGCACAGTACGGGAAGCATATCGCTTGATAAAGCAGCCATATGTAAGCCCAGCTAGGAAGAGAGCAATGTGAAGGTAATCTTTCAGCGTTTTTTGAGGAGCGGCTGTATCCTCGAGGGGTGCGAACCAGTTTACCAGTTTACCAGTTTACCAGTCGATCTATGTTCCTACCCTCACCTATGGTCATGAACTATGGGTAGTGACCGAAAGAACGAGATCGCGAATACAAGAGGCTGAAATGAGTTTCCTCCAGGGTGTCTGGGCTTTCCCTTAAAGATAGGGTGAGAAGCTCAGTCATCCGGGAGGGGCTCAGAGTAGAGCCGCTGCTCCTCCGCATCGAGAGGAGTCAGATGAGGTGGCTCGGGCATCTGATCAGGATGCCTCCTGGACGCCTCCCTGGTGAGGTGTTCCGGGCACGTCTAACCGGAAGGAGGCCCCAGGGAAGACCCAGGACACGCTGGAGGGGACTATGTCTCTCGACTGGCCTGGGAACGCCTTGGGATTCTCCTGGAAGAGCTAGAAGAAGTGGCCGGGGAGAGGGAAGTCTGGCATCTCTGCTCAAGCTGCTGCCCCCGCGACCCGACCTCGGATAAGCGGGAGACAATGGATGGATGGATGGATGGAATGACAAACAACTAACAAAGTGATGTCTGGGACAGAACTTCATCTTTGTGGCAGTCATGCAGAACCAAAAAGATATTAGGGTGCTGAGCCATGACTGAATTGTGGATTTGACATCTGAATAAAAACAACAAAACCTTCAGATTGAAATTTCATGTACAGAGGATGTGTAAAATACTCATTACTGGGGATAGACACAGGAACGTAACGGAAAATCTTATGTACAGAGAATGTGTCAATACCCACACAGAAAATCTAGAAGAAGAGGAGCAGAAGTGTTAAGTAGTAGCAACAAGACTTCCGTCAATTAATTTTATATCCTTACATTATTTTAAAAAATCTGAAAAAGTGTAAAGCATGTGAAGAGCACAGGGAGTGTAGTCTTGATATAGGAGGATGTCATCGCCATAAAGGAAAGATTCTGTGATCATTATTACTGTAGTTATGGTGGCTCCAAAATCTGTACTAACCCCTACTTTCTCTTCTGTTCTTTTTCCGGTTTCTGGGGTGGCGGACCTGCGCCACCACACCACCTGATCAAAGCACCATGATGTCCCTACATTGATGGATTAAAGGCCGAGACGTCCATGTGACCGTTCATCATCAAGTTCTTCCATGAGAACCCTGAATACAATGAGGACCGATTGAGGTCATTTATGTTAGGTAGAATGCCTAGAGGGGGCTGGGTGGTCTCGTGGCCTGGAACCCCTGCAGATTTTTTTTTCTCCCTGGTCATCGGACCTTACTTTTTTCTATGTTAATTAGTGTTCCCTTATTCTAATTTTATTTATTTTGTCTTTTTTCTCTTTCTTCATCATGTAAAGCACTTTGAGCTGCATTATTTGGTACGAAAATGTGCTATACAGTGATCCCTCGCTATATCGCGCTTCGCCTTTCGCGGCTTCACTCTATCGCGGATTTATATATAAGCATATTTAAATATATATCGCGGATTTTTTGCTGGTTCGCGGATTTCTGAGGACAATGGGTCTTTTAATTTCTGGTACATGCTTCCTCAGCTGGTTTGCCCAGTTGATTTCATACAAGGGACGCTATTGGCAGATGGCTGAGAAGCTACCCAACTTACTTTTCTCTCTCTCTCTCTCTCTCTCTCTCTTGCGCTGACTTTCTCTGATCCTGACGTAGGGGGTGGTGAGCAGGGGGGCTGTTCGTACACCTACACGCTACGGACGCTCGTCTAAAAATGCTGAAAGATTATCTTCACATTGCTACCTTCTGTGTGCAGCTGCTTCCTGAAGCGACATGCTGCACAGTGCTTCGCATACTTAAAAGCTCAAAGGGCACGTATTGATTTTTTCACTGGTTTGTTTTCCTCTGTCTCTCTCTCTCTCTCTCTCTCTCTCTCCTCTCTCTCTCTCTCCCTGCTCCTGACGAGGGGGGTGTGAGCTGCCGCCTTCAACAGCTTGTGTACCGGCGGTGCTTCGCATACTTAAAAGCCAACAGCCCTATTGATTTGTTTGGTTTTCTCTCACTTTCTGACATTCGGTGCTCCTGACACGCAATCCTTTGAAGAGATATGTTTGCATTCTTTTAATTGTGAGACGAACTGTCATCTCTGTCTTGTCATGGAGCACAGTTTAAACTTTTGAAAAAGAGACAAATGTTTGTTTGCAGTGTTTGAATAACGTTCCTGTCTCTCTACAACCTCCTGTGTTTCTGCGCAAATCTGTGACCCAAGCATGACAATATAAAAATAACCATATAAACATATGGTTTCTACTTCGCGGATTTTCTTATTTCGCGGGTGGCTCTGGAACGCAACCCCCGCGATGGAGGAGGGATTACTGTATAAATAAATGTTGTTGTTGTTGTTGTTATTCATTTGTCAGCATTCTACTGACCAGGTGACCCATTAATCTACTGGTTTATGTAATGATTTAGTTTAAGTAAGATGTTAGTTTTCTCCCCACATCCACAAAGAAGTGCCAGTCAGGTTGATTAGCAGTTCCAAACTGGCAAATGGCATTGGCAATTCCAATGGACTGGGTCCCTGTCTGGGGCTGCAAAGATAGTATGCTGACTTGATAAAAGAGACAGTGTTTTAGGTAAGATTGACCAGGACATGAGATGTAATCAGAAGTTACATAAACATTTCATAAATCAAAACTCAGATCTTTCACCAAACTCAAAACTAAACCAAAGAATTGTAGTAAAAAAAATATACTCACAAAATCGTACGCCTGAGAGAAATAAAGTCTAGAACACATGCAAAGACTTTAGAGATTTATCTGCAATTTTGTAAAGGGTCAAGATGTCAAAGCTGACCTTTTATCCTATTGCATAACTGACATCATGTACTGTACATTTCCAAAAATGGCGACACCCATTAAAAAATAAGATGGCATCAGAAATTATGCAAAAATGTTTTTGTGGTGTTTGAGTTGGAAAGTGGATAAGGTTCCTTTAAGAGACGATGGTGTTTGGAATGGGAGGAGAAAAAAGGAGCAATAAAACAAGCTGTGAGTGGAGCTTTATGTTGAGCATCTGTGTTTGAGTTATTTATAAAGTGTAATATGTTATAGTTTTAATAAAATGAAATACAACTCAAAAATGAAAATGGAAGTGAGAATTACCTCTGCATAATTCAAAACCCACATACGAGGGGAAAACTAACAGAAAAAAGTGAATTTGAGTAATGAAAAATGTCAAACAGAATGGAGTTGCAATAGATAGCCTCTACAACCCAATACTATAATGTTTAGAATAGGATCCTGCTTTTTCTTCTGCAACACTGTAAGAGAAAATGTATTCATAAAATGGAAGAAATGAAGGATGGGTATTGTTTTATTGGAAAAAAGTATTTATTTATTTAAAATTTATTTAAAAAGTACTTATTTAAATAGAAATGGAACTAAGATATGATGTCCATTATAAAGATACACATTGCATGCATTTTATTCTGTGAAGCAGATGAGTTTGCTTCCAAGCAACCACACTATTCAAACAGTTCTTTGACTTTGCTTAGTTTGTCACATGTTATTTGCACAGAAAACAAATGGGTGGCCTCGGAGTACCATATCAGACATTGCACCTTCAATAACAGACATATATCACTCATGCTTCTGAAAGAGAAAGAGAGAGAGTGCAGCACAGGCTGTCTGGGTCTGGAGTTGTGTAAACAGCTCAATTGACTAAATGGTCATAACTGGTTTCTTTAACTTGTAAAATCAACTCTGTGCTTTTTTTTTATTTTACGGTGTCTGTGAACAATAGCTAGGCAATGTAAAAAGCTCAAATTCAGCTGCCTTTCCTGTGTGACCTACATATTTTATTTATTTATAAACTACTATTCCTTTATTTTTCTTTCATCTTTCATATGATCTGGAGAATGCTAATCTTGTGTACTATTGTTATAACAAGAGCTCCCATGTTCTTGTATGTATCCTTCGATATTTTATTTCAGTCCAGACCTTTCCACATTGACAGATATTTACCAAATCAGAATTTGACATTGCCTCTAAAATTGCACGTCAGAATTTATTTTTATAATTTTTTTCATCCAATTCAGGCTACCTGTAGCCCAAACAAAATTAATTTTAGCAATACAACTGTTTCAAAGCTGATCCTCTGCCTAGGACGTTGGATATCTCTGGGTCCACAGTTCTTGAGGCTGATCCTCCAATTAGCTGTGAAGCACCCAATCTCACTGAGATTGCACAGGTGGTGAACCAGCTGAGGGGGTGAAAGGCTGCAGGGATCTGTGGTATCCGAGGTGATCTTCAAGTGGTGGCTCTGAGGCTAAGGATCTGCACTGGCAATCGGAAGCTTGCTGATTCGAATCCCGTAAATGCCAATAGAGACTCTGCTCTGTTGGGCCCTTGAGTAAGGCCCTTAACCTGCAATTGCTGAGCGCTTTGAGTAGTGAGAAAAGGGCTATATAAATGCAAAGAATTATTATTTTTATTAGGTGGTAAGGCTGTCCTCCTGGCATTGCAAGTAATCTTTGCTTCCATTTGGGAGACTGGCATCATCCCAACTGACTGGAAAACGGGTCTTGTCATCACTATCTGGAAAGGGAAGGGTGATCGCCTGAATTGCAGCAACTACAGGGGGATAACACTGCTCTCGGTGCTGGGTAAGGTCCTTGCTAGGGTCGTCCTCAATAGGATCCATGATCACTTGCTCACCTACCAGCGACCGGAACATTCTGGCTGTACGCCTAAGAAGTCTACCATCGACTGCATCCTAGCACTGAGGGTTCTCATGGAGCTCAAACGCGAATATCATCAGAGTTTCTTTGTAGCCTTTGTCGATTTAGTTTAGGCATTCGACTTAGTTGATCGAGCTGCCCTGTGGGACATCCTGAGGGTTCACGGGATCCCCTTGAGGTTGCTGGATATCATGGCCACCTTGTACACTGGTACTGTGAGTGCTGTGCAGAGTTTAGGCAGGACCTCTGTGTTTTTCCCAGTTGATTCTGGGGTACGTCAGGGGTGTGTTCTTGCTCCTACTCTGTTCAATGCTTGTATGGACTGGGTGTTGGGCAAGGTTGTGGGGTCCAGCGGCTGTGGGGCATCTGTTGGTGAAGAAAGATTCACAAATCTTGACTTTGCTGATGATGCTGTGATCTTTGCGGAGTCAATGGAGGCTCTGATCGGGGCACTCGAGAGACTGAGCGAGGAGTCTGAGTGTCTGGGCTTGTGATCCAGGCCTTTAATGACCTCTTGGGCACAGCCATCAGCAGTGTGTCTGTTTGTGGAGAGAGTGTCGACCTTGTCGAGAGGTTTACTTACCTTGGCAGTGACATTCATGTTTCTGGTGACTCTATCTATGCAAAAGGACGAAGGTCCAAGTCGTTAGAGTCCTGGTGCTTCCTGTCTTGCTATATGGTTGCGAGACATGGACGCTATCCAGTGATCTGAGACGAAGACTGGACTCCTTTGGTACTGTGTCTCTCCGGAAAATCCTTGCGTACCATTGGTTTGACTTTGTGTCGAATGAGTGGTTGCTCATGGAGTCCCAAATGACACATTACCTGCATTGTGAGGGAGCGTCACTTACAGCACTACAGCCATGTGGCGCATTTCCCCGAGGGTGATCCAGGATGATCCAGCTCATAAGATCCTCATTGTTGGGGACCCGAGTGGCTGGACCAGGCCAAGGAGTCGCCCACGTAACACCTGGCTGTGGCAGATAGAGGGTCATTTCCGGAGGGTGGGACTGGACTGCATGTTTGCCTGGGGAGGGTTGCCAACCAGGATCCCGAGTTGTTTCATTGTGTGGTGGGTGCGGCAACATACTGTACCAGTGCATGATCCCCAACTTGACTTGACTTGAATACAACACCACAAGCTGCAACTCAGAGTTGTAGTCTTGTGTCTGAGGAGCTAATAGAAGATTGCCAATGACCCTATAGGTGAATCTGAGGCTTTGTTGGAAGTGAACCCAGTATGTAAAGTTATATCACAGCCTGAAGACCACTATGTGAGTAGGAAGAGGAGGAAATTAGAGAAGTGTTCAACTGGCAGGATAAAAAACATACAGAATCTTGGAGAGTGAGAAAGAGATGGGAGGTGAAAAGCAGAGTGATTTGGGGTGCAACTATAGTGGACAAGTGGTAGAATCATCCCACCAGAAAGTCAGAAGTTCGAGACATGTTTAGGAAATCCATCAGCAGCAGTCTCTGTATGGCGGTTTTTGTTTGCTTATTTGTATTTTGCATTGTTCCTTTACCTATCCCTCTTTAAGTGTTTTTGTTTAATAAAAACACCATTTTTAATTAATTTGTACTTTGTTGGTTTTACTTCATGATGTGTGAAGTGTTTAAAAGAATTCAAATACATCTGTAATAATGCACTAGTTCATAACAAACAATGACATAAATTAAGTACCTTCAAAAAGTATTGAAAGTAAATCTATAACTGGCAACATCCATCCATCCATTTTCCAACCCGCTGAATCCAAACATAGGGTCACAGGGGTCTGCTGGAGCCAATCCCAGCCAACACAGGGCACAAGGCAGGGAACCAATCCCGGGCAGGGTGCCAACCCACCGCAGTAACTGGCAATATGTAGCATGTTAATTAGCACATGCAAGTAAGAATTTTACTGTACTCTATACATGTAACAATACTGACCCTGTGAATCTATTATATAAAATATAAGATACAAGATTAACTAGGCAGTTTTCTTTAATTTCTTTCTATTCATAATGTGCCCTGCTAGGGGGAAATGTCTATGGAACTTGCTCTTCTTTCACAGAGTTTCACCTCGTGGTCACTTTGTCATTGAGCTCTACAGGATAAAACTTAAAAGTGTATCATTGAATTTCCCCATTTATTCTATTTGAGAAAATCTCTCTAATACAAACTGGTATGGTTTGTGTATAATTATCTTATAAATGTACATTATTTTATGGATTGAAATCACTTCTATGTGATTAATTAACTACAATAAAGATGACTACTGCAACCCCCAATCTCTAGTTGTGCACACTTTGGGATAAACTGCTGAAATCCTGCCAAGGTAGTCATTGAACTGAGCTGAACATGGCTGCTTCTTTCTCCCTCATCTGAGACTGCTATGTGGTCAGTGGTCAGAAAAGGAAGTGGGAATCTCTCGTTCTTCATCCTCTACACCTCAGCTGAAAATATCATTTTATCAATGGTCAGTAGACTGAGATGAAGCTAGCTTTTCTCTCTTCTTGCCTTGGGTCCCTGTTGGATGTGATACAGGATCCCAGGGCACTGCTGAATGTTCACTTACAGTACATAACAAATTGAAATAGTGCTTACCTTTTTGTTAACGTTTTCTTTATTTTCTACTTTGCAAACATAAAGCAACCTAACACATTTGAGTGTTTTTTCTCCTTGCAAGATAAACAAATTTTAAGGGAGAAAAAAAACCCAAATGTGTTAATGCCTTGTACCTCATCAGTTTCTGCTATGAGTGGCTACAAGCTGGTTTTGAAATGTGAGGAATGACAAATAAACAAACGTACCATGTCAGGAATTGCACTTAACTGTCACACAGATCAAGTCCTTAGGTGTAAACTACTGTACAATGAAGAAACATCTCTCGGGCAAGAACATCCTGAGCATTAGGGAACATGAAAAGTGTTTAGTACATATACTACCACTTTTACTTCTTCTTCTTCTTTGCTGCTCCCGTTAGGGGTTGCCACAGCGGATCATCTTCTTCCATATCTTTCTGTCCTCTGCATCTTGTTCTGTTACACCCATCACCTGCATGTCCTCTCTCAACACATCCATAAACCTTCTCTTAGGCCTTCTTCTTTTCCTCTTCCCTGGCAGCTCTATCCTTAGCATCCTTCTCCTAATATACCCAGCATCTCTCCTCTGCACATGTCCAAACCAACACAATCTCGCCTCTCTGACTTTGCTAATCATTTATATTAATATTAATAACACATTTCAAATGATGGTACAGTGATTAGCTCCAGTGCTTACCAGTTTCAAAAATTCCATGTTTCATTCCCAGCTCATTTGCGGTCTCAGAGCTTTTTGTACATATGAATGTGAGGTTATCTGGTCCTGTGCGAGTGAGACTGTGGAAACATACGTGACAGTTCCTTGCAATAGAGTCTTACCCTGTCCAGGGTTGGTTTCAATGCAGCCTGGATAGGCTCCAGATCCTGAGAATCTAATTGTGATTAAAAGGGTTCAAAGATGGATGGATGGATGGACATTTCAAAAGATTCATCCATTATCCAACCTGCTATATCCTAACTACAGGGTCACGGAGGTCTGCTGGAGCCAATCCCAGCCAACACAGGGCACAAGGCAGGAAAGAAACCCCAGGCAGCGCACCAACCCACCGCAGTCAAAAGTTTTAGAAAAATACAAATTACTGGCTTTACATCGCCTTTAATTATAGTAGTAAACACTAGTTATATTAAACTATACTGCACTGTTAACAATGCTACTATTTTAATAGTTATTTTTCTGTTATTGTAACAATTATGACCTTTTCCATTCTCCTTTAGCTTTATTACTTTTTAATTAATCACTTTTTCCATTGAAATTTCCCTACATAATTATTGTGTAAAATGACTTTCTATGTAAGGTTACTCTATTGTGTAGCCCACCTGAGCTTTCAATGAAACAAGACAAATAAAATAAAGCTTAATTGACTTATTCATATTATACTGTAATGTGTTTATTTGTTAGATCTCCATGTGACATTTCCTAATACTGAACAAAAGCAATGTGTGTTTTTTTAACCTATTTAAAACTTTAGGAATAGCACTGCTTGTGAAACAAGTGTCATACCAAGTGTCATAGCATTATACCAAATAATATTCATTTCAAAAAAATTAATGCACGTATTTGAATTCGGTTTAAATTCAAACAGGCACATTGTAGCAATGATTAAGCATTTCTGCAGCAAGGAAGATGATTTGTTACACAATAACTACACGGCCATAATGCTTTTTTGCTTGTATTCAGAACATTTATTTAAATGACTGTGGTGGGCTGGCGCCCTGCCTGGGAATTGTTCCTGCCTTGCACCCAGTGTTGGCTGGGATTGGCTCCAGCAGACCCCCGTGACACTGTAGTTGGGATATAGCGGGTTGGATAATGGATGGATGGATGGATATTTATATGTCATTCACTTTGATAATTAGCATTAAATTATCTGATTAACTAAGGACCACTGTAGTTGCCTAAAATACCTATTCCGATAGTTGTATTTCATTTACTTAATGAAGTATTGGAAAGTGCTTAGTGCTGCTGAATTCATGGCCTTAATTCACATCTTGGCATTCAACTTATATCTGTATCTGTTTTGCAGTTGTATTCAGTATTCAAATTATTCAGTCAATTGCTGGCTGGCAATTCTAATTTCTATTTTATAATTAAATTCATGCAGGCTTATTATTTCACCATATGTTTAATTGAGGCTACAAATCTTATAATGAAAAATGTCATTTTTCTTACGATTGTTTTAAAAAATCACTATTACCTCAAATAGTACAATCTGTTTGACAGACCTGATATTAAGGACCGTGAAGGGCTGCCAGTCTTTCCGGGTGTTGGTTCCTGCCTTTCTCTAGGTACCACCAGAATAGCATCTAGTCTGTTCTGATGTGATACAACAAATCAATTGTAAATCATTGTTCCTCAGCTGTCTTCACTATTATTTAGTGATCACTTTGAGTGTGAGCAATGACGTTTACAAATGAATCATTTTATGATTATAATTTCCAAAGCCCACAAGGCAATTTGAAATTAATATAACGCCAATAAAAAATAAATGCTTGTCAAGCAAATTCATAAAACCTTTTTTCCCAAAGCATTACAAAAATAAAACAAAATAAAACAAAGCACCACTCCTAGAGGTAGTAAGTCAATTCCAGTAAAACTGATTGCAGCTTAATGTACCTGATAAGCCAGGTCAGAAATGTTCTTGCTTATTGAGAGAGACACGAGTAGGTGAACTTACTGTCTGTGCATTTAGATGGGAACTGGCAGCGTTGAGAACTCCTGAAATATGGATTTGGCTCTCTGAAACCCTGACATTGGATTATTTGAGTTATCTAAATAAATGGATGTATTGTTCAAAGATTTTTGAGGACCCTTATTTTTTAAATTATATATTAGAATATTTTACATATTTATGGATATGCATGAATACATGAAAGAAATATTAACTGCTGAAAATTTCAGTTTAAATTTGACAAAATATAAAGAGAACTAGATGACTAGAAACTAGTTCCAGTTATCTGGGCTGTTTCTAAGTAAAGCTGTGGCTTAATTAAAGACACATTAGAAGGACAGTCCCAGTTAACTTTATTCTTACTATTAATGTCACCACCATAGAAGAACTTTTTTCATCTGAAACCCTTGGCTTAATAGTCAGCTTTTCTAGGCACTCAGGTTAACAGTTTATGCTTTCACTGCCTTTCATTTTTATACTTTATTCTTGTTCTTAGACTCCCAGAAAACATTCAACAATTTTAATAGCTATGTATTAATCGTTTCTTTTCATTTCCCTTTACTAAAGATATTTACTTCCAATATGTTTGTAATCAAAGATCTATTTTTCACAGTTTGTGCTGAGAAATGACAGCATCATGACAAGGAAAAAATGAATGAATTTATCTTCAGGTTTGGCCCAGTCTGTTTGCAGTAGCTCAAAAATGTAAGTAACTCCATCTCCTCCCAGACGTTCTTTACATTCTTTTTTCCAGAGAACTCACTCTGGGTGTTTATATACATCTTTAAAGACAGCTCTGCCATCCACCCCCAAAAAGCCTCCCACATGTTCAGAGATTTTCTACTGGTCGGTCAGAATGAAAGTAAACATATGTCAGCATCCATTTTGTCAGAGTATGCAACTGATGAGACAGGCTTCCGGAGCATGATATTGGAAAGCTTTGTACAGTATGTGTCTATGTGTGATTTATTTATTCAAAGCAAATTACAAATCAAAAGTGTACAGAATGTTTCTTTTATTTATATTTCAACAATTTCATCAATGATAGATCAAGAACTTGCTCAGGGTCAAGTACAAAGGTAGTTGCGGCCACACAGATACACTGGCTATGTGCGCAGAGGTGTAAAATAAGTTACAAATCCTTTCCAGGACTAGACCTTACTTAGCACCCTATGCTTCTGGTTCCCCTCAACCCTTTCATTGGATTTAGTAGGCTTCTAAGTGAATGGATGGTGTGAAGGATACACATTTTTCAACCCCTCCTAGGATCATGACATTAGTGTGATAGAGAGTGTTCTCTGCCTCAGTCATTGTTACAGCTTTATATTAATCAGCGTTTTGCTACTAGTAGTGTTATTCTTAATAACTTGGACTAAAAGTAGTACCTTGACAAAGAGTATTCCAGAATTTAACTTCAATAATAGCTATTATTAAAAAAATCTAACCCAAAAGAGCAATACTGGGACCCACACCTGGAACCAAGCATAGGAAAGTTGTTCACTGGTGACTGTCTAGAAGCCAAAGGCCTTGTCATTGTCAGTGAGGTGACATGCATATACAAGTAGTAGTAGTAGGCTTCAATTACAAGGAATATCACTTCACTTTCATGAATGAAACCAAAGCCCAAGCAGAAGTGTACAAAGTTCTAGCTAATTTTATAGAACAGGTGCTTTACTGAGGGATTTTGTACCATTCGCTAAGATATGACTTTAAGATTGCAAAAGCAGTAAAATTTAACTGTTATCGGCAGTGAACAACTATTCTGAGCATCCAATTCCAATTTCTATTTCTTAATTAAATTCATACAGACTTATTTCTCCATATACAGTATTTCATTTAGGCTACTAATCCTAAAGTAAAAAATTACATTTTTCTAACAATTATTAAAAATATCACTATTATCACACACACAACAATCTGACAGATCTGAGAGCAACAGCCACAGTAGATCTAGTTCTTGAAAAGTTGCAGTATGCTGAATCTGTAAGTCCACCTGATGGTCAGCATTTACATGGAGAACAACAGGAAAACCTGTAGAGACAAGATTGAGAGGAACAGCCCGTCTCATCAGAATTCAAGTAGTTAACTGTAATTTAGATTTCTGTTGCTGATGCATGTATTTGCTCCCAGAATATTTTAGGCTAAGAGGCAAGTCATCTAATCGTAGGTTGCCTGTTCTGAATAAGCTTGGTAAAAGTAAGCGTTGAGTGTTTTTGGGCTTATCTTCCTCGATTTTTTTTTTGTTGCTATAGAGAACATGGAAGATTCCACTTTATGTCTTATTTGTCAAAATTTTGCTATTCCAGTTCAACCAGAATTAACATTACTGCTACAAAGATATACATTCAGTGCCATAATTTTCTGGTCAGCCGAGTTTATGGATAAATGCAAAACCTTTAGAGATTCTTTCTGTTATTTTAGTTCTTTGCGTTACTGACTTAGTGCGTTGTTTGCTTAACTATAAATCTGCTCTTTGAATTGAACTTTGGGGAAAAACAGATTTTTGGTACCAAACTTAGCTTTAGAACTTAGTACACTTCTTCTTCTGATGATTCATGTTGCTTTGTGCCATCTTTCCTTGTGGCACAACACTAAACTGCCTACTTACAAATCAATGTGCTGGATAGATCATTGAGAGCAGCAGTAAAAGGATAGTTTAAGCTGAATAAGGAAGCCCCTAGAAGACAACACTATCCAGAATTAGCTCAGATTTCATCTACTAGAGAATTTCAAACATATCCCAGGGGATATTAAGTAAAGCTCCCCTTCCAACCCCAAAAACATCTTAAAGTTTGACAGCTGCAAAATGCTATGGACAATTTGTGACCAATAACTGTCATAGCACAAATAGTGGTATCAAATGGTGAATATCAACATCAGGAGAAAGGTCTAAAGTTAAAGAAAGAGGCTATCTTCACACTTTTGCTGGAATTGTACAGATCTGACTAGGGGTTACCAACAGACTAAGAATGTTCAAGCAGCAGTGATGGTAAAAGCAAAACACTATTTATGAGAGAATGTCGAAATGGACATTTCAAATGACTTTTGAGGACATCTAAAAGGGTCTTGGATATAATTTAATAAATCAGGAAAGATAGTTAGACTTTGCCCAGCCTGTTCACTGCAAAAGCTATTAATCTCAGCTGTGGACATATTATGTAGGGATGTTGGAAAAACTCCAAAGAACACCTAAAGTACTGAAAACGCTACAAACAAAGGAGGTAATGCTAGATGTTTCTTGTGAAAGTGGTGTCATTTACTGTAGCTGACTTCACTTTGGTGGTTTATAAGTGCAACAGTGGCAAGACCATAGAGTATTAATGATATCCAAGTTAATGATGAAACTATTGGATACAGTGGAGATGTCTTGGTTCAAAACAGTGTGAAAAGCAGGTTTAGCATCTTAATATTGGTGTACTGAAGTGGGGGTCTCCATTGTCAAAAGGACAACAAACCCATTTTGTCCATATCCACATCCATCATTGCATTATGACAGCAAAGTACAACAGTGTGCCAAAAGCACACACATCTTCACTGAATACAAGACATAAAAAAACAAAGCAGAAGAAAAGAAGTGACAAGGGTCCAAGACACTCAATGTGTTTTCATGCATTCATTCTCCTTTTAGAGGACATTTCTGTCTGCTATCATCCTGTGCAGTGTACATAGAACATAAAAGTTAAGTATAATATGAAACACTGTAAGTATGGATGGTTTCTAAAATTCTGTTAAAGATAAATCAGGAGTTTCTAACTCAGTTTCTGGAAAGCCACAATGGCTTCAGGTTTTCATTCTAGCTGTGTCACATACACAGAGTACAACAAACATTTTACATGCATGTGCTAATCAGCTGTTCAGCACAATGATTAAAGTATAATTACCAAACTTCTAAACGTCTGTCTTCCATACCTTAAATAACTACCTTACCTTGAAACTTCTATGTAATAGTCAGTTAGTAGTGCCAATGAAAAATAATTTGCACTGCCAACCTTTTAATAAAATAAAATACAAACCAAAAGCAATTGTGGCCTGTCAAGAAATGAATCTGAAAAACCCAACCACAGGGGATGCACAAACCAGTGTGTTTCTTCGTGCTGGTCTCAAGCCCAGATAAATGGGGTGGGTTACTTCAGGAAGGGAATCCGGTGTAACATTTTGCCAGATCAATACATAGACGATAATACAGATTTCCATACCAGATTGGTTGAGGCCCAGGTTAACAACGGCCTCCACCAGTACTGTTAGCCAACAGGAGAAGAAGGAGAAGAATAGGGGGACGACGTGTCCGGAGGCAGGAGGAGAGGAGGAAGGTAAAGAGAATTAGCAGTATAACTGGTAAGTTTGCTATATTGTGTGACTAATGTAAGGGGAATAAGACCAGGTCGATTGGAGGAGGGTTCAAATTGTTCTATCATGGTTTGGATGGAAGAAGAAATGGGGTAGGGGTTGTTCTGAAGGAACAGTATGTCAAGAGTGTTTTTGGAGGTGAAAAGAGTGTCAGACAGAGTAATGATTATGAAGCTGGAAATTGAAGGTGTGATGATGAATGTTGTTAGTTCATATGCTCTGCAGGTTAGGTGTGTGATGGATTAGAAAGAGGATTTCTGGAGTGAGTTGGATGAAGTGGTGGACAGTGTACCCAAGAGAGAGAGTGGTGATTGGAGTGGAATTCAATGGACATGTTGGTGAAGGGAAAAGAGGAGATGAGGAGGTAATGGGTAGGTATGGTGTCAAGGAGACGAATGCAGAAGGTCAGATGATAGTGGATTTTGTGAAAAGGATGGACATGGTTGTGGTGAATATGTATTTTAAGAAGAGGGAGGAACATAGGGTGACGTACAAGAGGGGAGGAAAATGCACACAGGTAGATTACATCCTATGCAGGAAGGTCAGCCTTAAGAAGATTGAAGACTGCAAATTGGTGGCAGGAGAAAGTCGGAGAAACAAGATTATGTTGGCTTGGATATGTGCAGAGGAGAGATGCTGAGTATATTGGGAAAAGGATGCTAAGAATAGAGCTGCCAGGCAAGAGGAAAAGAGGAAGGCCTAAGAGAAGGTTTATGGATGTGGTGAGAGGACATGCAGGTGATGGGTGTAACGGAACAAGATGCAGAGGACAGAAAGATATGGAAGAAGACGATCCGCTGTGGCAAACCCTAATGGGAGCAGCTGAAAGAAGAAGAAGAAATGAATCTGAAAGACCTTATTTGGTGCATGGCATTATATTCACCCTGACACTATTAAAATATTTTTTTTTTTCTTTTTCTAAGAACATCACCCAAATGTTTTTTTTTTTGACCAGGAGATGTTTAGCATTTTTTGTTAATTGCTTAAGGAAAAACATCATTTTAGGTTCTGGAATCTTTAAAAGTGAGTTAAACAAATTCAAGGCAACAAATTTAATTCCATTATCAACTAATTGGCTACTAGATATAGATAGATAGATAGATAGATAGATAGATAGATAGATAGATAGATAGATAGATAGATAGATAGATAGATAGATAGATAGATAGATATTTTATTAATCCCAAGGGGAAATTCACATTTTAATTTAAAAAATTAAAATTTTAAATTAAAATAAATATTAAAATATATTTACTAATTTAAAGAAAATGGCTGGAATGAAATCCTGCATATATATCCTGTAATTGTATACATAGTGTATGCTAACTATATGTTTCATTAGTTAATTTATGTTTTTGTTAATGTATTACATTTTTTCTAGCTCTTTTGAGGAGGTATTCAAGTATGAATTTCATTGTATTATGTACACATGAGAATAAACTTGACTTGACTTGACATTCTTAAAATTCAGATTTGACCTGAACATTTATAAAGGTAAAATCATTAAAAAATGAAAAATATGCTAGTCAACTGTGCTTTCCCTATAAAAATTTTCTTGCTTTTCCTAGTAAACAATCAGATTTCATTCATTCTTTGGCACTGCTCTATATTCAGCGTCCCATACATATACAGTCAAAGACAGTTCATCTAAAAAAACAGCTTTTCTGATTTTTCTGCCAGCTCCTGTCTCAGTGTTGTGCATATAACTGAGTAAAGTGAAAGGTTTTGGATAAGAGGAATGTAACAAATTTTGCTTCTGGACAGCTCCCTTCAGGACTACTCAGGACTTCAGGAAAAGGTAAACAATCACACATCTGGAATAGTTAAAAGAGGTATGGATGCTCTACCACCACACCCAACGTCTTGAGTTAACAGTTTACTTTATATTAATTTAACTGTAGGAAGCATGGTCGCAGAGTAAGTAGTCCCAAGGGAGAGGGAATTTTACACTTGGCTTCTTCATTGTCGTTGTGTTGTTTGCATATTCGCCCCATGTCTGTGTGGGTTTTTCTCCAAGTAATCTGGTTTCATTTCACACTTTAAATGTCTGTGTGTTGGGTGAATTGAAAATGTTAAATTGGTCATATGTGTGTTTATGAGTGTATCCTGCAAAGGAATTGTGTGAAACACTGCCACAATCAGTTTCAGCCCTTTACAATCTTGAATTGGATCAGTGATGGATACATTAATGAATTGGTTTAAACCAGGGATGAATGGATAGTGTAAAAGCTCAAATGAAGCACATTGAATTTTAGTCAACAGATACGGTATATTTAACACGTTTATTACTGACTAAGAAGAATACCTGAACCACAGAAGAATTCTACTTTAATTTACTTCTGTGGGAGACAGTGCACAACTAAAAGTTAGCATTGGATAAATGAGAAAAGTTCATATTTACAGCAGTACATTTAACATTAATCAATCTCACAAACCTATGCTGTAGGTAGCCATTAAAAGCCAGTGCCTTCAGAACCACAAGCAAAAGCAGCGGCATGGACCAGCTACCTCATTCTAATTAAAACAGTGTTCTTGTTTATAAATAATGTTTGTTTCTAACAAAAAGTAAAACAAAATAAAAAAAACATAGGGGCTTCTGTTAGGATTGTCCTTCTATGATATATGGAGTGGTGGCTCTGAGGCTAGGGATCTGCACTGGCAATCGGAAGGTTGCCGGTTCGAATCCCGTAAGTGCCAAAAGGGACTCTGCTCTGTTGGGCCCTTCAGCAAGGCCCTTAACCTGCAACTGCTGAGCGCTTTGAGTAGTGAGAAAAGCGCTATATAAATGCGAAGAATTATTATATATTTTGATAGACAATAACCAAGCTATCCCACACTCACCTCTTAGTAGCACACCTGCTTATATTTCCATAGATGCCTTTCTTTTAACAGAAAAGGTCACCCTTCAGAAATGAAATCATACAGTATAATTGATAAACTGTAAAATGTGTGGCAAGGCAAACCAGCATGGTCGCACATTTGTGTACCTACTTTCATAGGGAGGAGTGCTCCCACAGTAACCCTTTTATATATATATAATCTGCGGTGGGCTGGCACCCTGCCCGGGATTGGTTCTTGCCTTGTGCCCTGTATTGGCTGGGATTGGTTCCAGCAGACCCCCGTGACCCTGTGTTCAGATTCAGCGGGTTGGAAAATGGATGGATGGATGGATATGTATATAATGTCCAAGTGACAAAGAAATTAAATTATGATATAATACTAACATTTTAGAATATCATCATTTTGAGGTTTCATCCTACTATTTCAGCTCAGCATGAGTACTAGCACAGTTGTTTTTATTTGCCAGATGCACAAAAGAAAAACTTGTGATTTTGTAGTGCTGGATTTATCCATTACTCATCCTGTGAATGATTGTCTTTGGACAAAACTTTAATTTAACAGCATTTGCAAACATTTTGGTAGAAATTACAACTTTTTAAACATGGTTCCCCCCATTTCAGGGCACCATAATGTTTGGGATATAGCAATGGTAGGTATATGAAAGCAGTCATGCCTAGGACTTTGTGGCATATTCCTTGTATGTAATGACTGCATGAAGTCTGCAATTCATAGACATCATCGGGTGATGAAGCCATCTTCAGCTCCTGCTTGTTTCAGAGACTTGTCTGCTTAAGTTTTCTCTTCAGCATATAGAAGGCATGTTCAATTGGATTTAAATCAGGTAACTGGCTTGGCCATTCAAGGATTTTTCCATCTTTTAGCTTTGAAAAACTTTTGTGTTGTCTTAGCATTATGCTTGAGATCATTATCTTGTTTTAGGATGAAGCGCCATCCAATAAGTTTGGAGGCATTTACTGGAACTTGAGCAGGTAAAATATTTCTAAATTCATTGTGCAACATCTGTCAGCAGTTACACTGAATCATCACTGAAGATAACAACAACAACAACAACATTTATTTATATAGCACATTTTCATACAAAAAAGTAGCTCAAAGTGCTTTACATAATGAAGAAAAGAAAAATAAAAGACAAAAAAAGAAATTAAAATAAGACAACATTAGTTAACATAGAAAAAGAGTAAGATCCGATGGCCAGGGGGGACAGAAAAAACAAAAAAAAAAAAAACTCTAGACGGCTGGAGAAAAAAAATAAAATCTGCAGGGGTTCCAGGCCACGAGACCGCCCAGTCCCCTCTGGGCATTCTACCTAACAAAAATGAAATAGTCCTCTTTGTATTTAGGGTTCTCACGGAAGGACTTGATGATGATGGTCATGCAGACTTCTGGCTTTTAATCCATCAATGTTGGAACATCACGGTGCTTTGAGTAGATGGTGTCAATACCTGTGGCAGCCATGCATGTCCAAGCCATAACAACTCCACTACCATGTTTAACAGATGAGATGGTATTCTCTGGATCTTATGCAGTTCCTTTTCATCTCCACACTTTGCTCTTGCCATCATTCCGATACAGGTTCATCTTTGTCTTGTCTGTCCACAATATCTTTTGCAGAATTCTGCAGGCTCTTTAAAGTACTTTTCCGCAAACTGTAATCTGGCTGTCCTGTTTTTGAGGCTAACAAGTGGTTTCCATCTCTTAGTGTGGCCTCTGCATCTCATGAAGTCTTCTGCAGATAGTAGTCTCTGACACAGACACTTCTGTCACCTGAAGGGAGAGGGGCACTGTATATATATGCCACCGGTCAAAAGTTTTAGAACAACTCAGTTTTTATGGAAATGCACGCTTTGTCTTGATGTCTCATGAAATCCAGGCATAGAACAAATAAACAATGGCAAACAAAAAAAAAAGCCAAGTAATCATTAAATGTACATAATTTTACTCAATGAAATCATCAAATTCATCAAAGTAGCCACCTTTTTCTGCTATAACAGCCAAACTATGGTAACCCTTTTGATTCTCTCAATCTCACAGTGGAGACTCCAAGATATCAAGAATATCAAAAACGTTGTGCTTTATTGGAAATAAAACACAAACGATTTAAATAAATTAATAAGCAAACAGAAAAGAAATCCTACAGCACTAGCAGGGGCAGTAAGTCTGTGTGTCATTTAGTAAATCTCACCCGTTTTCCCCTCACAGTTTACTTCCTATCTACTGTACAAAGTCCATAGCATCTTTAAACCTCACAGGAGATTCAGTTCCAGTCTTTCCGGGTGAGGTGAGGGTCTACAATGTCTCTATTCCACCACATCAGAGATCCCTGGACAGGTCCTGAGGCCTGAGTCCTGACCTGTTCTTAAAGGGTCAGGCCTCACACTGAGATTCTGCATAGTGTATTCTCATGAGGTCCATTTATTCCAGGTGGAATATCTCTGCTGCCACCTTCCAGTCCACAGGAGTTGTATTTTGCTCCTGTCAATCTTTAAAGACCTCCATTCATCAGTTAGAATGTAAGTCACCAATAATTTCTACGGGATTGCCAGCCATTTAGCAACATGACGGAACGTACCTCTTGTTTCTCTGTGTTACTCGTTCTAGATAACCTAGCAGGACACCATCTGCACTGGAGTATTTTATGATATCTGTCTGATGAGTATGTGTGGTGCTCTCTTTCAATGTCCAGTGTAACCCTGGTGACAGTTGCTCCTGTAGTAACTTCTAGAAATATATGAAATCTTGGCCACAATGGCATGAAATGAATAAATAGTCTGATCATTTTGTCCACAAAATGTCACAGCTCAGAAATGCAGTAGCACCTGTATTGCCGATTGCTCTTATAGCAGCATCAAATACAGTATGTAAAGCATTTTCTGAGAGTTTGATACAATGTTTGTAGCAGTTTGAAGACAAACTTCAGGAATACCACTACTGCCTTTGTGTAGATGTTAAGGACCAAGATTTATTTTGGTATTCTAATACTGACACGTTTGTTTGGTTTGTGTTTGGGGGTGAGAGCTTCTGACTCTGCAGTTAAAAACACATGTCCAAAAATGTAAACAAACCGGGCAGTCAAATTAGTCTTTCTGATAAAATGGAGTGGCAGAAGAGATAAGATGGAGAAGAATGCAGTCAAAGAATACCAATGAATATAAATGCTTTGTGTTAATCTGCTCAGTGTAAACCTTCAAAAAGTGAGCGTCTGTTCATCTTTCAGGCAAAGTGAAAGCCTTGCTGTTAAATGCCTGCTGTCTTTTGGATCCCTAAGGCTATGACGATAAACTTTAAAGAGCAACAACATTGTTGGTGGCTTGCGTGAGTGGCCACAAGTGACATACCTGTTTAACTTTACATAATGTGTAGATCAGCCTGTTGCATGGGTCCCTGACTGATTAAAAACCACAAAATTATGAATGTTACAATTACTGTAGACTTCCCACCAATAATGAGAAATTTTCAATATCATAAGATTTCAGTGATCATTTTGCTACAAAATGCTAATTTGGTATGCTTTTATTTTTATGCTGGAAAAGTAACCTATGGTTGCTCCTAGCATTTCTTTCTTGTCTTCTTGTCAGTTGATTTTTATCATTTCATTCTTTGTAGGTTTCACTAAACATATTAATAATGCATGCTAAAGATACTTCAAGCTTTTCTGTCTCCAAAAGAAGCTTATTGTGGTTTTTTAATAAGAACATAAAACATTTGACAACTGTAAGGAGACCATTCAGTCAATGAAGCTCATTTGGCTAGCTACCATCTAAGTTCCAACACTTCACCTTGCTACAGTTTAAAAGTTGTCAAGGTTTCAACATTTAACTGAAAGCACTAATGACAATTTAAAGAAACAATAAAATATAACAAATGATTACAAATGTTACAAGCAATACTAATCAGGGACATGAAAATGAACAAATAATTTGATTGTAATTAAATTATAGCTCACGGAATTTATCAAGGGCGGCACGGTGGCGCAGTGGTAGCGCTGCTGCCTCGCAGTTGGGAGACCTGGGGACCCGGGTTCGCTTCCTGGGTCCTCCCTGCATGGAGTTTGCGTGTTCTCCCCGTGTCTGCGTGGGTTTCCTCCGGGCACTCCGGTTTCCTCCCACAGTCCAAAGACATGCAGGTTAGGTGGATTGGTGATTCTAAATTGGCCCTCGTGTGTGCTTGGTATTTGTGTGTGACCTGTGGTGGATTGGCAACCTGCCCAGGATTGGTTCCCTGCCTTGTGCCCTGTGTTGGCTGGGATTGGCTCCAGCAGACCCCTGTGTTCGGATTCAGCGGGTTGGAAAATGGATGGAATTTATCAATAAACCATATTTATTTTATAAAGAATTTTGGACAACATGACATCATGACAAAACTACCATACAATACAAGACATATAAGAGAAGAAAGTGTGAAAAATATTACAACTATCCACCCATTTTTGAACCCACCTATTACTTCAATTTATTATTATATAATACTCTTCACTGAGTATAGGCTCAGGGTATTTACACATATTGACAATTACAATACATTAACAGTAAAAAGCTTAATTGTACAATATTTACAAATGCACACACACACATTACAGTATTCACACTATAAAACAGACCAATTTCATTAATTAACATAAACAAAGAAAAGAGTAAAGCAAAACCTTCAGCCAATGGCATTCCTGGAGAAAGACTATCAGGAGTGAGGGGTCTACAGTCAGTTATAACAGACAAAGTCACAGTTCTGATGACCTAAACTTACTAGCCACCTCTCATTTCTGGGCATTCTACATAAGGAAATGCTGAACAGTATGGTAAGAAGTATGAACGTTTAGCCTGGACAAAAACAAACACTGAGACAAAACGTCCCAAAACACACACTTTTATTGCTGTCTTCTGCACACAGCACTAAACAATGCACAAATAGCTCACAGTCTTCTTTACTTTCCTTTCCTTTGCCTCCCCCACTCCTCTCTCACAAGCTCTGTCCTCTCCCACCCGACTCCGGCTCCCCAAATGGAGTGAGGCGGCCCCTTTTATGTTGCGCCCGGATGTGCTCCAGGTGCGCCCTGATGATTTTCCTGCAGCAATTCCTGGTGTGGCGGAAGTGCTGCATGGGCACCCGGAAGCACTCAGTGCTGCAGTCCAAGGCTCGGAGATTGTCCAAGCGCACCCTGGCAGTGGCCACGGTCCCCAACAGGATTGTGCTTTCAAGCTCCAGTTCTGTGGCCCCGATGCAAACCAGGGAGGCTGGCCTTTCATGTCCTGGGGAAGGTATTGCCTCTGTCCCGGCCCTTCCGTTCTCCAGGCGTCCCGGTGGGGCAAGGTCCCCAGTCGTCTGTCACAGAAGGTTAATTAACTAAATAACTAAGCCAATTAATTAACAAGCAAGCATTCAGAATAAAACATGAGTCGCCAGTGAAAGTCCACATGAAGGAGAAAATGTGCAAAATTTACATAGACTTTGTAAAACCCAACAATCAAGCAAAGGTTCTTGAAGCCATAATGCAGTTAAAAACAGTAACACCATTATGGTACAACAAAGTTAATTTTTTATAAAACAGCCATACTAGAAATAAATAAACAGCATGAAAATTAAATGCACCTTTGTGTTTATGGTGGGCTATGCTGCACAGTAAACTAGCTGGCTTAATCTTTAGTCATAAAATATCGTTAAAAACTTACAGGAACAATGAAGTATGTTACTGTGCTATCACAGGAGCAGGATTCTGTGCTGCTAAACACGCAAAGAATTTTTCCTTTTGTGATTTCCATTTTTTAAATCAGGTCTGTTACAACCTGTTAGTAAAGTATTGTTACATTTTCAATCTAATTAGGTAACTATATCAAACATTCTCATTGGACGTAAGGCAAGCACTTTGAATAGTAAGAAAAGCACTATATAAATGTAAAGAATTATTATTATTATTATTACTAGGAGGCTTTGCCCCCTGCTTGCTTCGCTTGCCAACATCTGCCCGCCCAGCCTGCGCTTCGCTTCGTTGTGAAGAGGGGGGCTGAACGCACCCCAAGGAGACGCATCTGTTCCTCCGAAACGCTTAAACGGTGATACAATGGGATCCAAAAAAAATTTTTTTTAACTCCTCTTTGCTCGATCAGCTGATGGCTTGCTGCTGTTGCCATGCTGTGTGATCTGAACTTTGCTCGCATACCAACGGCCCCACTCCGTTGTGAAGAGTGTGGCTGAATGCACACCAAGGAGACGCAGTCGCTCCTCTGAAACCCCTCTTAAACGGTGATACATTGGGAAACAAGTAAGAGTTGTTTTTTTACCTCCTCTTTGCTCGATCAGCTACTGGCTTGCTGCTGCTTTCGCTCCGCGTGATCAGCATTTCGGGTTTAAAGCCAGTACAGCACCTGTCCTTTTGTCCTCAAACACTATGCGATCTCTTTTTGCTTTTCCATTATTTCACCAAGTAATATTTTCCATTTGTTTGTGCTAATGTGATCTTTTCACTCATTTTTTCGAGACTTTCGAATTTTCCTACTTCTATTATCTCTAACTTGCTCTGCATGTGTATCAGGGGACTTACTTATAAAGGTTGTAAGTATGACATGAATTGCCTGTCTCGCGAGATGTGAAAGTGTCTCTCTTCCAAAGTGTCTCTCTGTCTCTCTTCAAAAGATCACATCTTGTCCCCGGAAAAAAGTCTCGTCCCAAGATTTTTTTATATAATAGAGATATTATTATTATTATTATTGTTACTAAGACAGGAACCAACTCTGAATAAGATGACAGTCCATTGTTGAGTGCATTCAATCCCATACCAGCACTTCCTTACTCTGAGTCAATTTCTATTTGCCATCAACCTTACATGCGTGTCTTTGGGGTGTAGTAGAAAAACAACACATGCATGGGTTGAATTTGGAAGCGCCATAAGGGAAATGACCAGGTATAGAATTTATACCAAGGCCACTAGATCTATGAGACATCCCAGTGGTAATCATATCATTTTTAAATGTTGTCTCAAACAGAGTATGACATGGTTAAACTCTCAACTTGAGTGTCATCTGTTTGGAATTTGTAATTTTCTTTGTTTTTGTGTAGAATTATTCCTATACAGTAATTCAAATATATGCTCTTTAATTTATTGAAAGTTACAAATTAGTCCAGCTTGAAACAGTGTATGCATGTATGTTAGTATGTACAATAAAAGGATAGCATGTTATCTAATTTAGGGTCCTTCAATGCTGTCTTTACCACTATGATACAACTAATCTTACCATGATCCCACAATTAAAAATGAAAGAAAACATATGAATGGAATTAAACTAATCCAGAATATTCTATAATTATGCATTATATTATAATACTAGAGTGCTAGAGTCTACAAACTAATTCAAAAAGGAGCCTTTGGCTACAAAGAAAAACAACAATTCATCCATTTCATTCATTTTTTTAAATCTATAATAAAAATGTACGTGCCACAAGCTCAGTTCTTGCTATGCATCAGTTACAAACTTATTCCTGAAACATTTCAAGTAGCATATGAAAGAGCTTGCTTGCCATGTAAAAACTGTGCTTGCAGCTCACAGGCTGCGCCAAACAGTATGGCAAGTGACCAAAAAGCTGGTCCCTGCTAAGCTTTTAAAGATTTTCACAGCAACTATTGTCTACTCAAGATCACCCCACTTTCACACATTGAATTCTTAATAACTCAGCATAAAGACAGTAATTACTGAATAATAAGATGGCGTAGATTATACATATGCCTGGTGCTACCTGTATGCATCATGCACACATTGTGTTTGACAGTTAAACATCTGAAGATAATGGCAACAGCTAAGCTATACACAATAAATGGTAACATCATATTTCTCTCCTCTTTAAATAATGAGTAATATATTTGTTTACTTTAGCTAAGATAATTTATATTTACATCGAAGGAATTTGTTAAACACCAAAAAAAATTTCAAATTAGGGGCTTGGAAAGAAAAAAAATATCACGTTCTTAAAAAAATTGTGAATAATTTTTATTTTGATTGTACATGACTTGATCAGTTTGTACTGTAGGTAAAGCAAGGAGATGACTGCAGTAGTTTTAATAAACTTTAAAAAAAAAACTTGTTCATTATTCAGTATTTCTCATTTCAGTGTTCTGAAAATTCACAAAGGCATAAACTCTGGAATAGTTACATTTGTTAAAGAAGTCAATGAAAATTAAATAGTTTATGTTAGTCTGGAAAATGTGTTTTTCTCTTTTAGCAGATTTAACTGTAAAAGGTTTAGTATTAGGATAGTGGTAAATATTGCTACCTGAAATGTTCAGGTTCTTGGATTCAACTCCTACCCAGTCACTGTCAGTGATGTGTTTGGTGTCCATGCGTCTGTATGAGTTTCCCATGGGTGCTTCCACATTCTAAAAATATGCATAGTGGGTCAGTGGGTGTTGCTAATTTGCACAAAGGTAGGGATTTGCACGCCGTCCGAACTAGTACTGACTTATGCTTTGTGCCCAATACTTCCAGAAACTCCAGAAATGCTAACCTTTTAATGGAGAGTGTGGGTAGAGTAAATGCATGGATGGACAGGAGCTGCAATGAACAAATATTTAAGCCTTGATGTCTGAGAGGGTAAGTTGCCTTTTCACAGTATTTGAACCACATTTTGATTCCTGTTCTAGGATAGCTAATGTTTCTGCCTATGCTCATGCTGGTTTCCTTGGGAGACTCTACTTCAAACACAAGCAGAAACACTGATGGCTAAAAATCGATCGAATATCTTTGTGTGCTACAGAAGTTCCTGTCCTGCTTCTGTTGGCACAAGGCCAGGGGTTCAAATACATTTTAAAACCAAAGCCCCTTAAGATCTTGTACCTTCTGGACAGGGCCCCCCACTAATATAGACGTTAGTGTTGCAATGCAGAGAATGATCTGAGATCTTGGCTAGTAGTCAAACAGCATGAATTTGGATAATAGTATACCTATTAATCAAAGCAAATGTTTAACTACAGCAGACAATTGACACATGAATGATCAAATGTAGGATAAGTCCAGGCTAGGTGTTCTCTATCTTTATTCTTGGTCTACCTCGGGGTGCCCAACTCCAGTCCTGGGGGGCCGCAGTGGCTGCAGGTTTTCATTCCAACCCTTTTCTTAATTAGTGATCTGTTTTTGCTGCTAATTAAATTCTTTTGAATTAATTTTAATTGACTTGGTTTTTAAGAAATGTTTCCCTGAATTTCTTCATCGTTGCTCTGAATTGCTTCATTTCTTTCCTTAAATGGCACCCAAACAGAAGTGAAATGTGAAGTGAGTGAGCCAACAGAAGACCAACTAAGTCAGGGCCTCAAACTCCAACCAATTTCTCTCCAACCAGAGTCTTGTCGTAAATTAAACTCGCTCTTTAATTCCAAGGCTTGTTGCTGCTCTCATTGTGCAATAGCAGACATTTCCGAAATTGTGGATTTTCTCTTTTCTAAGAGCAGATCAGCATTCCTGAGACCTTCACCTTTCTTTATTTTCAGATATTGTATGATGGTCACAGTTTGCAGGCCCTGTTTTGGCTCATTTTGTATCTCATTATTGTTTGGCTGCTAATTAAGGAAAAAGAAACAATTGAGGGGTCTGAGTCTTCAAGAGCAAGTCAAATAAAATGAATTCAAAAAAAGTTAATTAGTAGCAAAAATGTGTCACTAATTAAGAAAAGGGTTAGAATGAAAACCTGCAGCCACTGCAGCCCTCCAGGACTGGAGATGGGCACCCCTGGTCTACCCCCTCCAGGAACTGAAATGTTTTAAAGCTCCACCATTGTTTTGGTCTTAAAATGTTAAGTACTGAATTTGTACTAGGCACAACTAAAGGTGATATTTCTTTCACCCACCCGGCCTAAATGTCCATACTTTTAATATACAGAAAATATACAGTTACAGTACATATGAATTCAGAATGAAAGAAGTAGGAAAATAATTACATATGAAGTTACATATGACTTAGGGGCAGGACAGTGGCGCAGTGGTAGCCCTGTTGCCTCGCAGTAAGGTGACCTGGGTTCGCTTCCCGGGTCCTCCCTGCGTGGAGTGTGCATGTTCTCCTGCAGTACTTCTCTATATTCCCTGCTTTGTGCCCCAATAAATGCAAGTTATCACCAATATACTAGCAACCCAATTGTGCTTCACTCACTCAGAATATACAACCAATGTAGAAAGCATTTTAAGATGGAGAATCTTTTATCTGTGGCATTAGAACCACCTTTTTCAACCCTTGCAAACATATACAATTTTTAATATCTGGAAAACATATGGAATCAGTTTGCTTAGAGATCTTTATATAGACAACATCTTTGCATCCTATGAACAATTACATTCCAAATTTAACTTTCCAGCAACACAATTCTTTCACTATCTTCAAATTAGAAACTTTGTTAAACAGAACCTGCCCGATTTTTCTCATCCCGCATCTTTCTCTATGCTGGAAAAAATATTGCTCAGTTTCAAGGACTTGGACAACACTTCTGCAATATTTAAAATTATTTTACAGTTCTTGCCTTTCAAATATCCAAGAGGACAATGGGAAAAGGATCTCTCACTTAACATATCAGAAAAGGAGTGGAAGGTAGCAATGCAGAGAATTCACTTGAGCTCCATATGCACAAAACATACACATATTCAACTCAACATTATATATCGAGCACATCTGTCTCGCTTAAAACTGTGTAAAATGTTTCCCGTGCAAGATTCAACCTGCGAATCCTGCAATCAAGTTCCAGCCTCACTGGGTCACATGTTCTGGGCCTGCACCAAATTAACATCATTCTGGACAAAAATTTTTAAGTGCCTTTCAGACAGCCTTGGTGTCGCAATCCCTCCTAACCCATTAACAGCTGTGTTTGGTGGACTCCCAGATGGGCTTAAAGTGCAGAAGGACAAACAAACTGTGATTGCCTTTAATACACTTTTGGCACGCAGACTTATTTTGCTAAACTGGAAGAATCCTAACTCTCCTCTTTTAAGTCAGTGGGTAACTGATGTTATATTTTATTTGAATTTGGAAAAAATCTAATTCTCACTTAGAGGATCTGTGCAGAACTTTTTCAAAACCTGACAGGATCTAATCAATAATATTTTAGAATAAGCTCTTAAAGCACTGAGGAAGTAGATTCTCTTCCCATTTTTTTTCCTTTGGCATTTATCTTTATCCGCCTATTAAACTCATCAATTTATTTATTTTTACTAGCTTTAAGTTTTACTCCGTTGGCCATGCTCTCTTTCTCGGGGGTGGGGGTTGATTTGTTTTCAATCCTATTTTTTGTAAAAATTGACTATTTGTATGGAATGATGACAATAAAATCAATAAAATTAAAAAATAATAATAATTGATAACATTTTAATTGTTTCCTTAATATGTATTCATTTGCATTAGTCTGACCATTTCTAAACTGTCCTAAAAATGATGGTAAAATAAAAAAGTCTATGAATACTAAAAATATTACAGTATTTATGTAGTGGATCTGTGAGAGCAACAGTACAATGAGGAGGAGAGAAAGACAGCACTAGCGTATTAAGATGCTCGCTTTCACAAAAATCCATCAGTCTAGGTGTGTAGTTTCTGGCTAGAGACAATCCTGAAATGGATCAGCTCAAAAAGCTGGTGAGCAAAGGGGAGTTGTGACCTCAGGAATAGTGCAAGAGCTTACTCCAGGTCAAGCTTCAAAAACTGATGACATTTTCTGAGAACCATTGGATTTTATAGAGCGCCAACCAGAAGGGCGAGGCCAGCTGTGGGCACTGTGGTTGGGTCAGTTGCCCTCACTCTGTGGTTTCTCTGAGCTGCAGGTGGAAAGGGGGAAACAGTTTGAATGAGTGCCCCCTTCTTGTCTCATTGTGGTACTGCTTACTTCAACAGAACCAGCAAGGTAATCCCCAGGCACACCTATGTGACAGTGGATATATATTTTGAAAAGCAAAATTTGTAAATTAATTCAGTAATAACACAGTTTTTTCACTACTTTTTGCTTTTTTTAGCTGTTTGGAATAGTTTTATTTAATCTATAATAATAAAAGGCAAAGCCCTCACTGACTGACTGACTGACTGACTGACTCACTCACTCACTCACTGACTGACTGACTCACTCATCACTAATTCTCCAACTTCCCGTGTAGGTGGAAGGCTGAAATTTGGCAGGCTCATTCCTTACAGCTTACTTACAAAAGTTAGGCAGGTTTGATTTCGAAATTCAAAGCGTAATGGTCATAACTGGAACATATTTTTTGTCCATACACTGTAATGGAGGAGGCGGAGTCACGTATCGCGTCATCACGCCTCCTACGTAATCACGTGAACTAAAAACAAGGAAGAGATTTACAGCACGAGTCACACGCGGGAACGAAGGTAAATGACGTTAATTTTTGACTGTCTTTTAATACTGTGTAAGCATACATATTAACACATGTGCAATTAAACATGTGCATTTACGGGGTGATTTCTCAGGCTTAAAAGCTCACCTTTTATCAAACGCGGGAACAAAGGTAACTGACGTTGTTCACTGTCTTTTAATACTGTGTAAGCATACATATTAACACATGTGCAATTAAACGTGTGCATTTACGGGGTGATTTCTCAGGCTTAAAAGCTCGCCTTTTACTAAAAAGGTAAATGCAAAACTATTTTCAATCAGTTTATTGAAACGCTCCCGTTAAGGATTGCAATAACATATTCGCGAGATAAAAGAACGAAGTAGGGGGAAATGGAGGAAGATCCGCAAACAGCGAAGAGCAAAAAATTAATTAAACAATTGAGAACGGAGCGAGTGAAGCATACAAGCATGTTCATAAGGGAAACAAAGCACGGTGTAAAACGTAACTTTAAATTAAGTTTATAGAAACGCTCCCGCTGCGGATTGCAATAACATATTCGCGAGATAAAAGTTTAATGAGAACACACGAGGTATAAACGAAACACACGCCGTGGCGCAACGTTAGGGGCAACAGTTTCAACCATTCTATGATCTGCTTCTCGCAACTGAAAGACGGCACATGGCGGATGTTAGCCGACTTGCTGACCGCAACGTTAGGGGCTTCAACTATGGCGCTGACGCTACATCTCAGTGCCAACACTTTGCAGACTGTACTTAAAAGACACGCCCTCCTCACTGGACAGTTAAAAAGACCAATGAAACTAACGATGACATCAAGTATTACCCAATCAAAAGTAGGAAAGGAGGCATCTTCATAAAATGCGTGTGGGATGATTTGCATGACACGCTGCTTTAAAAAAAAAATGATAAAAAAAATACGGGATAAATCCCGTCCAGTGTTGATTCAAAACGGGACGCGCAATTTCATTCTCAAACGCGGCACGATTCCGTATTTTAAAGGACGGGTGGCAACCCTACAGTGCCAGGTAACCACCCATACAATCAGATTGTGATTCAGACTAGGAATGCAATGAATGTAATTACCCCGATCTACATACAAGGCGAAAGTCTTGCAACATTCAAAGATGATGGTTTGGGATAATTAGTACTTATTAAGTACACCATGGAACATAAAAGAGCTTATGAAGCCTTGAACCGAAAAAAGCAACATCTCAGAGATCGTAAAAAAAAAAAAGGAGGTAATGTCGTTTTACTCGCTGTACATTTTACTCAAACATTACCAGTTATTCCACGAGGGAGACCAGCAGATGAACTCAACGTGTGTTTAAAATCCATGCTTCTCCCACGGTCGGTTATATGTCGCGTGTTCTCGGGTAGGTACACCAAAAAATGTATACATTTAAGCATGTAATGGGCAAAGAAAAAATGAGGTATACCCGAAGGCACTGCAGTAGTACTCAATGTTACTTTACTTCTTAAATGTTAATGTTTTACTGTTTAATAATTTATACGCTTCTTATATATTGTTCAAATTCTTTTATCAAAATACCAGTGACAGCGCAATGCACGATAACATGGAGTGAATACACCATACGCATCTGCCCACGGTCGCCCTGGTGTGCGCAGATAGGAGTTGATTCTAAAATAAAATAAACATAAAAAGAGTAATACAATCATCACCCATAAAGCGGATAGCAGACGTGACGTATTATATGTGTACCAGATTTCAAGTCAATAGGTGAAACGGTTTGCAAGGTACAGGGGATTTAAAATCCTGGACAGACCAACGAAAAGCCACGGTAGCAAATTATAGAAGAAGATTTTACTGTTTAATAATTTATATTTATATGAAATGTGCTTCTTATATATTACTTCATATTCTCATATGATAATGATGTTAATGTTGTTTATATTGATTTCTATGTTATTGTAAGTGCATCTATGTGTGTGTATGTATGTATGTATGTATATATATATATATATATATATATAAAAAATATATGTGTATATGTATATATAATATATCTGTATATGTGTGTGTATGTGTGTGTATATGTGTATATGTATATATATATGACAGCAACACTCATAACAATGACAACACAATTACATTGACAATCATGTTACGTTATTTTTAAAATGTTTCCTTTACTTTTTCATAACCTCTTTAACACACTACTTCTCCGCTGCGAAGCGCGGGTATTTTGCTAGTCTCTCTATAAGATTAAGATTCAGACATTTAAGATTTCCATGTTGTGTACAGTGCATAAAGTATTAGTGGCCCCACCAGAGATTAAGTGAGATTATTGTACATAAAGTCCTAGAACAATTTTCATATGCTAATTTTCATATTTTCTCTAGCGCCTTCAACACCATCCAACCTCTGCTCCTTAGGGACAAGCTGACAGAGATGGGAGTAGATTCATACCTAGTGGCATGGATCATGGACTATCTTAAAGACAGACCTCAGTATGTGCGTCTTGGGAACTGCACGTCTGACATTGTGGTCAGCAACACAGGAGCGCCACAGGGGACTGTACTTTCTCCGGTCCTGTTCAGCCTATATACATCGGACTTCCAATACAACTCGGAGTCCTGCCGCGTGCAAAAGTTCGCTGATGACATTGCTATCGTGGGCTGCATCAGGAATGGGCTGGAGGAGGAGTATAGGGACCTAATCAATGACTTTGTTAAATGGTGCGACTCAAACCACCTACACCTGAACACCAGCAAAACCAAAGAGCTGGTGGTGGATTTAGGAGGCCCAGACCCCTCATAGACCCAGTGATCATCAAAGGTGACTGTGTGCAGATGGTGCAGACCTATAAATATCTGGGAGTACAGCTGGATGATAAATTAGACTGGACTGCCAATACTGATGCGCTGTGCAAGAAAGGACAGAGTCGGTTATACTACCTTAGAAGGCTGGCGTCCTTCAACATCTGCAATAAGATGCTGCAGATGTTCTATCAGACAGTTGTGGCGAGCGCCCTCTTCTACGCGGTGGTGTGCTGGGGAGGCAGCATTAAGAGGAAAGACGCCTCACGTCTGGACAAACTGGTGAGGAAGGCAAGCTCTATTGTTGGCATGGAGCTGGACAGTTTAACATCTGTGGCAGAGCGAAGGGTGCTCAGCAGGCTCCTATCAATTATGGAGAATCCACTGCATCCACTTAATAGTATCATCTCCAGACAGAAGAGCAGCTTCAGCGACAGACTGCTGTCACTGTCCTGCTCCACTGACAGATTGAGGAGATCGTTCCTCCCCCAAACTATGCGACTCTTTAATTCCACCCGGGGGGGGGGGGGGTAAATGTTAACATTTAACATTATACAAAGTTATTGTCTGTTTTTCACCTGCATTATTATCATCCTTTAATTTAATATTATTTATTGTATCAGTATGCTGCTGCTGGAGAATGTGAATTTCCCATTGGGATTAATAAAGTATCTATCTATCTATCTATCTATCTATCTATCTATCTATCTATCTATCTATCTATCTATCTATCTATCTATCTATCTATCTATCTATCTATCTAAAAATATGTCAAAAACCTGTGACACCTCCTCTTTTGGAGGTGAAACCTAAAAGATCAAAATTTTATTAATGATTGGTAGATATGTTGTTTTAAATTTTGAGATTTAAAAACTGAAGCAGCCTCAAGATGTCTCTGGAAATCAAATGGGCTAGTCATTGCCATTTCATCTTATAATTTTATTGTATTACGTCTTATCCAAAAGAGTGATATTTACCATGATTAACATTTGTAGTTCAAGATTAAATTAAATACCAAATAAAACTGTATTTTTATTCCTATGGGTGTCACTTAAAATAACATTGTATGAGTAGCTGTAATTTGATATAGGTTGCTTTAGTTTTTACAAAACTTTCAGGACGATCTTAGCACTACCAATTTAACTAAATAAAATAAGTTTTTCAACAGGTGTACTATATGGAAGTAGAATATTTAATTTTCTGCTGCTGCCAAGTCAAACTGATTACAATTTATCTTAATTTATACATATAATTTACAGGATAAACATACACAAAATGTAAATTTTAACATCATACTAAATAATCATTAAGAGTAGTCATTAAGAGGTTGTCTAATATCATTAATTACAAATGCTGAAAAGAGCTCATTCTAAATTGTCCAAAGAAAATCCTGATTACATTTAGACTATGAAGAGCTCAGTCATTAAGGCACTCTATATTCATATTTTGTTTCATTCCTTTAAAACCATTGTTTATTTCTTCAGGCATTTTAATCAAACCATTGAATTGTAAAGCACAGGTGAATATGCTGTATTTGTATGTGATTAAGTACGTACACCTCCTGAAAGTGTGTAATATATTATGTCACACACGAGCGCATGGGAGGCAGCTAAAGGGCTTGAGTAAGGGCAGTTCCGAATCATACCGGGATGTGGCAGAGTGCACTGACTCTTTTTCTCGCTTCCCTGCAGACCATTCATGGAAGATTCCACCTGGCCTTCTTGACGTCACTTCCGGGTCCGAGCCTATGGAAGAAGACCTTGCCAGCTCTGGCCCCTGTGATGTCACATCCAGGCTCGAGCCTATGGCCGAAGACCTTCATGAGCCCGGCCCCTTTGATGTCACTTCCTGTCTTCCCCTTTAAAAGCCTCCACCTTTTCCCTATTACCTCAGTTCTGTTTTGGACTCGGTTTTGTGCACAACAAGTGCTATCATTACTCTCAATTTGCAGCCAGGAAACCAAATACACGAGTGGCTGCCCTAAACCTTGCTATGGCTCTTTGTGGCTTTTGTGACAATTATTAACAGTTAGTCTGACTATATGGAGACTTGGCCCTTGTTTTAAAACTTTCAACACACTGAGCTTACTTAACATAACAAATCACAATAAAAGGCATGTATTTATAATTAATAAATCAATCATCAGAAATCAAAAGAGATGCAATTTCATGAGGAAGGCAAAGTTAATGCACCTCTTGCTTAGTCTTCTCCTAAGATGACTACAGATTGCATCAGATGTACCAGCAAAGGATTAGCAAAATCACGTAATAATTTGAAGAGCGTACATGTACTGTACATACAAATGAGAAACATGCTCAGATGAGTGATAAAATATCGGGTCAAGATCAATAATCAACAGAGTTTATAGAAGGACTCAGAAATAACTCAAAGTCAGGCATACAAGAGAGTGCAAAAAGAATTTCAAGTCAAACATTCCGATATATGATGGATCATCTACAAATGAGAAGAATTCACGATCCCTGGCTGTCACGACAATGCAAGCTGCCCCATCCCAATTACACGTTCAATGTAAGATACTCCTAGAAATCTTCAACACTAATTTAAAGGCACCTCTCAACTGACAAAAAAAGATTACACCATTATAAGCTAAATGGGAGGTCAGAAGGAAGAAACCACTGCTCTCAAAAAAGATCTGAAATTCATGACTGAGGATTGTTAGAGATTACTTGGCAAACAACAAGAATTCTGGGACAATGTGCCCTGACCAAATGAGTCAGAATTGCAGCCTTTTGCCACAATGCAAGATATTTCATTTGGCACACTAAAAACCACCTTTAAACAAAAGAATGTCATTTCAACTGTGGGGTGTGGTGGTGGTGGTGAGAGCAGTAACACTGGAGGCCAATTTGGTGTTTTGGGGGCCTGGGTGGATTACTGTCAATGACTCAACTGTGAATTTTAAAAGGTACCAGATACAGTCATGCTTGAACATAATGTGATGCAGTTATCAAGGAACTGAAACTGATCCAAAAATGATAATTGATGATAACTCAGAACATTGTCGTAAAAACAAAACAGAATAGACAGTTTAAAACAGCATAGTTAAACCTTAGATCTACTGTAAATCCTGTTGAAACTCTATGGAGAGTTTGAAACCTTTATACCTAAGAAAGTCCTCAAACATCACACAACTTGAAATGGTTCTGTGTGGAAGAGTGGGCAATGATTCCCCCTAATTAATGCAAGAAACTGATAGTTAGAATAGAATATAAAGACAATTGAAGTATGGGGTGGATTTAAAATGTTTGTTCCGCTCCATAAAATTACATTTCTGTTTTTATCTATTTATTAGTGTTAATTAGCTACGTGTAGTCAGTCTTTTGATGTTATGTGTCGAATTCTCTCTCTTTCTCTCTTAATTGCTGTCATGTCAATGTCAACTCACGTTGAGTCTATTCATTATTTGTTTCTGTTTTGGATTGGGTCATGTCAATCTATAAATTATAAATTGCTTTGAAATGATCGTCTGACCTCCATGTGTTCACATATGTTAAAGATACAACACCATCATCATAGCACTGCCCATGTGTTTATCATGCCAATTTAAGATTACATTTCAAAACTATGATACATACATTATTCAGCTCAAGATTGTGCAAAATTGTTTCCAAGGATTTTACTGTGAGTCACCAAATAAACTAAATTAATGGTGCATTGTCCACATAGGCAGTGTGCAGTGTACTTGATGTGGAATAACACTCTAAACCACAAAGATGCTGGTTTACTCTCCTGCTCTGGCTCATTGTGGAACCCTTTAGTCGTTCACTTAACCTGCTTGCGCACCAACTGTAATAAAATAAATGTAAACAGTTGTACAATATACAGTATCTGTCCTTGAGAAGTGTCTTTGGAAGGTGTTTGCTATAGAAAGGATGTCTGTTGTCTATGTGCTTTTAGTACCTGAGCCATCATATGTATGAACCTGGCACAACAGGTACAGGTGTTTTTATTATCTGTATGTGGCACTGGATGGAAATCAGATCTTATGATTTAATTAGAATTCTTGTGTATCATTACATAAATAAAAAAACTATTGAACTACACCAGTCTCCACTAGAGTCTCCAAATATGTCTAACTGCAAAGAGACTTAAATTGTTTTTGGACTTTAAAATGGTATTGCTGTATGATATTCTGTAACTTGGTACTTATGACATGTTCTATTACTTTTGCTCTTTCATTCCAGTTCTATTCATAGCTATCAAGCAATTCCTGTCTTTTGCATGACAGTGTGCCAATGTTTACTAGATATCAGGACTTATTTTTAAGTGGTCCAAAAGTTTTGCAACATATTACTAGGTCCTCAGAAACATTTAAGGACAAAAATATTATTTCTAACCTCCTTAATCAACTTTCCCCTCTATCCACAGGAAGGACCGGGTTGAGAGTATTTTCAGGACTGTTTCTCCCCTGGACCAGAGGGCAGCCTCCTTGGCTTCCAGCGGAGCCACAGGTTATGAGCATGGAAGCTCAACCCTGCTGGGGCATGTGGCCACTGCCAAGGGGCACATGGACGTGTTTGCAGGGCCTTATTTGGCAGCACTTCTGCCACATGGAAGTGCTGTTGGAAGAAGCTTGTTGGGCACCTGGACACCTTCCAGGTTCCCTATGAAAGGAGCCAGTCACCACCACTCAATGGCCAGAGTCAGGAGGAGGTGGACAAAGCCTGTGAGGAGGAGCAAAAGCGAAGAAGAGAAAGGAGAGAGAGAGAGAGAGAGAGAGAAAGGACAATGTATTGGTGCTTGGTGCTATACCAAGTATCACTGTGGGGAACGAGTCAAAAACGTTTCCCACAGCTGAATAAAGGTGTGTTGTGTGTTGAGCTTGGGCTCAGTGTCTGTTCTGTCTGGGTTTTGGGGAGCTGTACACTCCCTAGTGTCCACACCATATAACTTGTGTGGCAGATGGTTGGGTGCCACCCCCAGCCGGGACGCCCAGGAAGACAGGAGGAGGGTTCATGCCTCCTCCAGAACACGAGAGGGCGACCGCCCTGGTTTCATTAGGGGCCACGGGTGCAGGGCTTGGAAGCCCCACCCTGTAGGGGCCCGTGGTCTCCGCCAGGGGACGCCCCCATGCCTGAAGAACCCGGAACCCCAACACTTCCGCCACACCAGGAAGTGCTGGGGGGAAGAAGACTGGGAACACCCGGAGGGCTTCCGGGAACACAGCCGGCACTTCCGCCACACAGGGGAGTGTCTAGGGAGTGTCGGGGATCACCTGGAGCCCATCCGGGCACTTATAAGAAGGACTGGAGTCGGGTGAGGAGTGGACAAGGTTTTGGAGGCAGGAGAGAGGAGGCTGTCTGACGAGCAGGCAGAGAGAGTGAGAGCCTGGACTTTGGGGGAGATTGGTGCTGGAGGCACTGGGTGTGTGCACAGTAATTGTACAAATTATGTATAATAAATGTGTGGTGGACTGTACAATGGTGTCCGTCTGTCTGTGTCCGGGCAGCTTATCACACTTGCAATGGTAGATTGTCCATATCTGTATTTATTTCATATGGTTTGATAACTTTGGTTATTCCCATTTCTCACTCAGCATATGACTCTTACAGGTCATATTCATATTCATATTGATGCAGCAACAGACTAACAAACTTCCCTCTGGTAGAAAGCCTTGTTAAATTTACAGAGGGGTGTGACGTTTGATGTTTTTGGGCAGTTGGCCTTGTGCATCGTTTCTCACCTCTAAAGCATACTGTATACTGAAATCTGCTGGTACTTAGGAAATTCCACAAAGTCACATTGCAAAAGTGACTGCAGAAAATAAAATCTCACATAATATTTTTGCCACAGTTTTGCCACAAAGCAAAATAACCAGTGTTACATTACCACTTAAATTGCATACATGAAAGCAATGTTACCATATATACACTTTAAGGCTTACTTTTAACACTTAGAGTTAATAAATATATAATTGATGATTTTCCGGTGCAAATGTATTATAGAGTAGGTGACTCCAAAATTCCAAGTCCAAAATTGATATTTTTGGCTACCCTATACATGTAATGTGATATTTCTGCCTTATAATAAGGTAAAGATTCTCTGTAACCAGCCGAAACCAGCTGAGAACAGTCCTGGATTCTCAGTGTTTTAACTGAGTGTAACATAATAATAGTGCATCAACAGCTCTTTTTTATGGGGTCCCCAAGTTTTAAAAACACGTTAGATTCACCTCAGATGCAAAACTTTGTTTGAAAATAAAGGATGTTTTACTGATAAAATAGTCTAAAATCACAATATAAATCAGGGGAAGAGTTTAACTGGAAAGAAGGTTGATAGATATGTAGGAGAATGTCAAAGACATGAGCCGGGAACCCACCTCATTTCGCTATTGCGAAAACCAGTCGGTCCCACAAATCTTCTTTTGTTTATTAGGTCATTACTTTGAGATCTTCCTTTAATGATCCCTCTCTTGTTTTCTTATTTATAAACTTATTTTTAGATATATTTCATAGTGAACCGGTAAACAGATATGGCCCCACTTAGTCTGTTAAGATATATCATATGCGTGTGTGTGTTGCTCAACGTTTCTAAAATAAAAAGAGTGAATCACTTGGGAAGGTAGCCCTGAGGTATACTATTAAGAGTGCAGGAAGCAGAATGCAAGGAGCGGCTCGTCTCGGCCAGTCCTGTAATAAGGGCGGAGTTTCGTGGACCAGGCAGTGGAATTAGCAGCGATGTTCTCAAGAGTATCTGCGAATTTCAACTAGCAAAGCAACCGGTGATACCTTCGGAGTTCTCCAAGTAGCCAGATCTAGCAAGCACGGACACTGCGTATACTTTTCTACTTACAGTCATTCTTATTCTATTTATTGCTTTGTCGCCGCTTAATCATGTCATATTTTGGAGGATAAATTAAATTGATTGATGAGTCATTACTGCTTTGTGGGTATTGATTTGCATAGCATATTTTACTCAAATTATGCTGTTAATTTCTACTAGTTTTTGAATTTTAAGAAACTTTTAACTTTGTTTTGCTACTATTTAACGCCAAAAGAAAACATCCGGCTTTTACTGAGGAAAAAAACGGTTTAAAAGCAAGGAGAAATACTGGTGTGCTAAGCCGGCGTCCCGCTCGGAGTCCTCCTGCTTCTTTTCTTCTTGCGTCAGTTTGTAAGTCAGCTCCCTGCTGGACGTGACAATGCGCTCGTTGCTTTCACACAACTTTACAGAGGAGGGATACTGGAAAATCTGAGTGAATTGCCAAGCAGTCTTTACTGGGATTTGCACTCCGACTACAAACCACGGTGCTTGAGGGACTGTTTCTGGCTGGATCTGTCTGTCAATCTATGTCACTTGCAAGCGATTCGGACTGATTCCTGAAATTAAAAACGGATGACACACTCGCGATGAGATTTTTTATCTGTCTCGTCAAGTTGATAACTGCTCTACTACCGCTGTCACCTGCTCAGGTAAGAAGCAGCTATTTCCCCCTAATTTTCCGTCTTCTGATTGATGGGAGAAAACCTGAATGAGTGTATGATGAAAAGCGGGAATAAAAGTCCGTCCTGAACTCCATGGCATACGAAGGCACTTGCGAGACTACGCGTCGCTTTACCACCGGCTCCTGCTCCAGTCCGCACGAGCCAAATCAGTCTCGTGATGGTGAGGCGGTGCAGAAGCGCATGCGCGTTCGTGCCACACAGTTAGTCCTTAGAGGAGCGGTACGAAGAGAAGAGTTTGTTTCACCCTGTTCAAATTCTCGTGATGGTGCTAGATTGTTAAAATGAGTAAACTTCAGAAGACGGTGGATTGCTTTGTTTGGTTTTTCATATAATTAAAGTGAGAAGTCCCGTGCGTGGCGTAAGCATCACGTGCAGAACTTTTCTTACAGTTGATATGTTTTGATTTTAACTTGATACAAGTACTATTATACCAAAACTATGTATAATGCGTAACCTACGAGAAAATTCTGTTTACTAATGACAGTGCATA
This sequence comes from Erpetoichthys calabaricus, assembly GCF_900747795.2. Taxonomy (NCBI): domain Eukaryota; kingdom Metazoa; phylum Chordata; class Cladistia; order Polypteriformes; family Polypteridae; genus Erpetoichthys; species Erpetoichthys calabaricus. The sequence continues at coordinate 62,589,831 of NC_041409.2, forward strand.
TCGAAAATAACAGAATAAAGAGCAAATCCGAAAACATACCATTCGCACGTGCAAACGTGGATTTAAAAGTAACTGTTGTATTGCATCACTTGGATCGATGAATGTGTCGCCAACCCTTCACACTGCTCCTAGTAATTTTAGTGCTGCGGTAAGTTAACGGGCTTCGCTAAACGAACCCAGTGAGGGTGAGTGTGGTCTGCGCCCCGTCCAGGGTTGATTCATGACTTGTTCCAGAAGCAAACGTGATAGGCAGCGGTATATACGACCACAGAAAATGGATTAGTTTGCCTCGATAAAGAATGAATGGATGAATAAATCGGAAACTGAAAGGGGGCAATTATAGTGGAACACAATGCATCAGTCCTGCCAGCCTTGAATGCGAATTGGCATTCACGTGCAGTGCTTTCAAAGGGAGCCTTTCACAGACTGAAAGTGCTCCGTTTTGTTATTAAAAGGTTACGCGTTGGTGTTCGAATATTTTAATATTTTATGAATAAATGCTAAACTTGGCCTTTCTCTTCGCCATTGTCAGCAGGCTGAAGATTAAGAAAATTATTAAGTATGAATATATCAATACTTAGTCAATGTAACATTCAAATACTTCACATTACTACGTATCCTTACATTTCTGTGTACATTCCGCTTTCAGTTTTTTTTTTATGTCTGCATATTATTTTAAGTGTAAATGGGTAGAACTGTCCAGGTCTGAATACGGAAAAGCACTGAATGCTGACAAGGTGAATGTACACTATGGTTAGTATCTTGGTTTTATACTGTATGCCCCACTGCGCTGTACTTTCAATGGTAGCTAACCCTATGCCAGCCTTGGGACAGTTACTCACGGTATAGAAAACATCACACACACACACACACACACACACACACACACACACACCCCCCCCCCACCCCACCCCCAGCTTTGTGCTTAGCTGGACGCTTTGTTTGGGGTTATTTCTGTCATGGTATTTTCTTTTGCTCTTGTACAGTTTGGGTTGGATGGGATAACCAGGCGTTTTTAATTTCCAAATCATGAAGCAGACATCTACTTTCTGAAATGTTTAATAAACCCTTTATTTTGGGATAAGCAGACACCATTGTTTTGTGTTATTGATAAAGTAATAATTAGTGCCCGAAGTTTACACTTGCCAAAAACGACATAACTTTTAGTAAATATGTGACCTGGCAAACATGCGATCACAAACGTAATGCACATTTGTGCTGATGTTTTAGAGAAGGACCAATTTCACTCTGTCTGATTCTAATAGGAATTTGTAATCATGCCAAAATTTAGGCCACAGGTCCATTTTATTAAAGCCTAAACGTTGTTGCTAATTCTAAGATTGGGCACAATAAAGACCTCCTGATATTATGATCCTTGAAGACTTGACTTTGTCCACTGCCAATACATGCTGTTACACATCAACCGTACCTATTGGTTCTCTGCCAGACTTCTTGTTTTATTAAACTAGACTAGCTACTACTGAGAAACTACAAACACATAAAGTTTAAACTCACATATGCAATTAAGTATTTTAGATTACACTTACTAAGAGATATTCATATGTTGCAAAATAATTGACTTTTAATGTCTGCAACAAAAAAATAATCCTTTTGTATGAAAGGGTTAATTGCCTTAAACATCTGTGTGACTTGTATAATATGATATTAGAATGCTACAAGATTATACCTTTTTAATTATCTGTACATTTAATCAAACAAAAACTACTACTAAAGTGGTTTAAGTCAGAGGAATTGTAGAAGGAAAAAACAGCTGGGCAAATAGCTACACAGATTAGGTTAAAAGAGAGGATCATCTTAAATGAAATCCAGAAAACACTGGTCCTCAAAGGACGGCAGATGTGTAAATTGAGATTAGTCAGCCAGGTGCTTGTAATATTTTGATGACCCAGATGTCCCGACCTCTTAATTATGCAGGGACCATTGGAGGTACAGATGAGGCTTGAACCAAGAACCTTAAACTAACTTCCACCTCACTAACTGGCTTGAAGTTAAAAAAAAACAAAACAAACTAGACCAAAGCAGCGATTGAATGTATCACCTTCTTGAGATCTTGTGCCAATGTGTCAAAGTATGCCTCTCTGTAGTTTAACTGTTGAGTATACATCAGCCTTTACTGACCCTAACCCAATTTGGTTTATGTGTATAAGGCAGGGAATTTTGCAAGACTGCATCTATATTTAACCGTGTGAATAATCGCTTTCCTCTATGTCAAGCGGATAATTCCTTGAGTTGTGTTGGCCAATTCTACGTGCTTTTGAAATACATACTGTATGACTTTTGATAAATTTCACATTTCTATTGAAAACGTCTCAAATCTCCTGTACTGTACTTTCTAATTTCTAAGGGAATTGTAGCAGAGTGCAAAATCATAGTTTTAAATTGTGCAGGCACCCTGCAGGCAGTGGATTTCATTCAAAGAACTCTTCCTAACGTTTAAGTTGGGTGAGTCATCTTGTGGAATGCATGTAGTACTCTCTGTTGCAAATATAAGTTCCTCAGCAGTTTTTAAGTCTTTTCTTCTGTATGGGCCTATAAGATATGAAATTGTCTTTGATATTCACCTTTAGTAACTGAGTCCAGTAAGCATTCTTTGATGTTTGTTTGATGTGACAGGAATTGCATCATACTGATTTTATTTTTCCTATTTTTACTGTAATAAATATAATCATTGATAATTAACAAATGCAAAATAACAATTCACTTGTATCCTAAAACAAACTCCTTATTATACATTCTTCCAGTTACACAGCTTTTTCTGTGGGAAACCAGCTGGCAAACCACGTAGAATGCATGGCTCCTCAAGGACAAGATAGATGTTAGCCTTTATCCTCCTGGCTCACCAAGTTCCATGCCAGGTAGGCGGTCTCTGGCACAGAGAGGCTAGCTAGATCCCAAACATGTGCAATGAAATGTGAGATTTTTGTCTTTTTCTTCCATCCAAATGAAGATAGCTGCTTGGCACAGTTGCATACAAACGCTGCAGACTGAGCATGTGATGGCCTTGTGTCCACAGATACTTTAGGGGTCATTGCTTCTCATGCAGGGTACTTTGGTTCAGAAGATATCATAAGTATTAAGCAAGGAGGAACAGTTAAAAACACTGACTTTTGCTTCAATTGGTGACTTGACATTTTTTCAGAATGAAACCATGGCAATGTAAAAAAAAAAAGGAATAAAAAAATGGCCTGCAATACTTGGAACAAGCAAGAGCTTTCTCGTTCAGATTTCCTGATGATAAAAGAAGTGTGCAGAGTAACTTGTTTATATTGAAAATAGAACTGGTAAACAATGCATACCTGGCCGCTTTAGATATTTTTTAATAATGAATGACAGGGTCTGTAGTATTGACTTGCGTGCAGGCTTGTTAATATATAATCCCTCTTCCAATGTGCAGTTCACTTAAGCTTTTGATTTTCATCTAATAGTGCCACTTTATTTGACTGTGTTTCATTTAATCAAACAGATTGTAATTGCAATGTCAAATAGCAGAGTGTCCAAAACAGCATTTCATTAGCTATGACTTGTGCATCTATTTTAGGGAGAAGGTGTTAATCCTATGGCAGCATTGTGTTAAAGTGTAAACGTGTCACATGTTCTTATCTCACTAGGCTTCTTTCTATTTTGCTGCTGCAGTCAGTGTAATGCAAGGAGAGTGGCCTCCTCATTTTGCCAAGTGCTACCAATTATTTAAGTGAAACAACCATTATCAAATTATTTTTTTTATCGTTATCATGATTTAAAAGTAAAGGTGAATTACCTCATCTGCTTTGTGTAATGTCTGGACTTCTTGTCCTAAGCCTATCATCTGGTTTCAGTGTTAAAGTACATGAAGCAAGTCACAAAAACAAAAAAAAGAAGCTACACTGCTCAGGGTATGTTTGGATAGTAATAACATTACAGCCTTTAGTGATCACTCTGGTCAGCATTTACAGACATTACAAATTCCAGTTCAGTTTACTTTGGTGTCATTAGATAGATGCTGACCCCAGCCATTCTTTGTGAAATGCATTCAGAAATTCATGACGGCAGTCAGGGGTTACCATATGTCAGATCTCAATAGCATTTGCTTTCACTGCTCTGAAGTCTTACCTTATCAGATCAGAAAAGATCAGCAAGACCTGGCCTGGACAGTAGCTCAAAGGCTATATTTAATCTTATATATTGTAAATGTTATAGCACTGCACTTCTTTGGTTCACCGCTTGGCACAACATTATCTGACCTGTTTATTCAAATTCAGAGCTGTGAAGTCCTGAAGCCTGTCCTGATAGAAGGCTGGAAACAACCTTGGACGGGGCACCAGCCCACTGCAGGTCCCATGCTTGCACATTTACACTGGCACTGGAGAAAACTCTGGAGACAGGACAAACTTGCAAGCTCCATAGCAATCCGTGATTGGGTGTGAGATTTAAACCCAGATCACCAGATGTGTAAGGCAGCAGCACCATGTCACACATAATTGGCTCAGTCCTGTGAATGTGATAATTCTCATTTCCAATCGTAAGTCAGTCACTGCATATATCTGTGTAGTTACTACTGGTTAAGTGATTTCAAGTGTTTTAAAGTCTGAGCTTTATTGTCTATACAACATAGTTTTTACTTGACAATGACCATGCTTTTAATTAATTAAAATGAAACAAGCCTGCAGTGGGCTGGCGCCCTGCCCGGGATTTGTTCCTGCCCTGCGCACTGTGTCCTATGTTGGCTGTGATTAATAATAATAATAATAATTATTTGCATTTATATAGCGCTTTTCTCACTACTCAAAGCGCTCAGCAATTGCAGGTTAAGGGCCTTGCTTAAGGGCCCAACAGAGCAGAGTCCCTAATGGCATTGACGGGATTCGAACCGGCAACCTTCCGATTGCCAGTGCAGATCTCTAGCCTCAGAGCCACCACTCCGCCCAATTGGCTCCAGCAGACCCCCGTGACCCAGTGTTAGGATATAGCGAGTTGGATAATGGATGGATGGAAATGAAAAAAACATATAGAAAACAGCTGAAATGGAAACAAAGACATGTGATGCATTTGGTGTTCATTACAACATATCACTATGAACAGGTGTGTCAGAGGGTCACAGTGGCTAGCGCCAGAAGGCTCTGAAAAACATTTGTAGACTCATGAAACGGAAGGATGAAAGCTGTTAGCTGTCGGTACTTTTTTGGTGTATTCTTAAAAATTAAGTGAAATCAAATATTAAAGAAAAAAAATGTAGAAACTAAGATGTCTCCATTGTTCTAAAAGCTATGGCAGTAAAAGGCATTTGAAAAAGTAAAAGCTGCAGTAAAAGTAATTTCTGGGGTGAAGACAGAGAGCTGGTGCCTACCCACTATTTCAAAAATATTTTAGGTTAATTGATGATTCCAGTTTTGGTTTGTGAGAATGGTTGTGTGTAAGAGTTTCCCCTGCAATGGGCTACTGCCCTATCTAGTATTGGTTCTGACCTTGTGCTACCGGTAAGTGCTGCCAGGATAAGTTCCAACAAACCAGGACTCGGAATAAACACATTTGAGAATGCTATTTAATTAACAACAAAGACTGACTTCAAATTAAATCTGGTTGGAGTGAAAGCCTGCAGTCCTCTAGAACTAGGCATAGAGTTGCAATAGAACACAAAAGTTGGTGCACAGCAATGAGAAAACTGTTTGTACTTGGCCTGGAATGGGTAACTTCCTCCATAGATCAATTACCTGGACCATTATTTTCAGAATATGAAAGAGTCCATTGTCTCTGCTGTTGCTAGGCTGGGGTGTGACTTTCTCCTGAAGAATACTGTATACTGTATGCAACTCAACAAATTACAGCTATGAAGAACTAGCTGTGTTTTTACCTTCTAAGCAACCAGGCAAGACATCACCCTTTGGTTATTCAAAGACATGTTTTTTGAGGATTATCACTATTAATTTTGTAGTTTCTATAGTTTTACATCAGAAAGAAGTGCAAGAAAAGGTGCTTTATGATCATATATGGAAGTCCAGCCTGGACACTTCACACCTACTACAAGAACTCGATCCCAAGTGTAAACAACAAGCTCATGTTTTACATTGATGTATTTTGGTTAATAGGCCTGCTTGTCTCTTTTGGTCATGTTACATCAGACTGGAATTAATGTGAACTATATTAATCTATATTGTAGTTGCTGTAGTTGTAGTACTCTTATGGTTACAGCCCAATGTAAAGAATATAAATATGGCCAGCCAAAACCAATAGCATTGCCTTTCATCCATACATTGCCTCAATCTGCTCTTCCCAGGTCAGAGAGAAAGCCCATCCCATACATCAGGAAAATTCTTACAGGGGTACCAGTCTATTGAGGTTGTTACTCATGTATGCTTAACTTATTGAGAGTTACCAGTTAACATGTCCATCTTTGAGATGTGTGGGAAAACCAGAATACCCAGGAAAGCACCACATAAACACAAGGAGAATGTACTGAGTCTGAAACTGAATCCAGATTCCTCAAGGGCAACAGTTAATTATTATCTTCTTTTAAAGTGCTTCTATTAACTTTTTCTACATACATAAATATAAAGGATGGGCTTTGGTAGTAAGACAAGGGCCATATAAGAAGCTATCCATCAACTTCTAAAAGGGTAGTCTTTGCTTTCCTAGGTAAGCAGAGACAAGTGTGAGGTAGGAATCCATGAAATGTCCATCAGAAGGTTTTTTTGGCAGTGCTAGTACATTACAATGAATTGATGGACCTCACCTTTAATCCTCCAAACTACTACACAGCAGACAAGAATCCCAAAGAGGAGATAAAAGGGCTACACCATTAATACAGGAAAAGAAACAATTTAAAGGCTGTCCTGGGCACCTGCTTATTAACTATAAATCAGTGTCTGGAACTACAGTGGAATCTAAGAATGCCAGAAACCCCTGTACCGAATTGATTCTGGCACTTATGGTATTCACTGAACCAAGCAGTGGTTCCTAGAAGGACCTAAAAGTAAACTCCAGGTGAGATTTAAGATGCCGCTTCCTGCCAGTGCTAATTGAGCTCAGAGTCAGGAGATAAGCTGGGGCAAAGGATCACTGGCATGAAGGTGGTGAGGCTACAGATTTATGATGTGTGACCTGGAGGTGACTAAAGTTATTCTGGAGGTTGTTACATGGGTAAGCAAGATGCATAGATACATATGGACTATTTAGGCCCAAAACAGCAGAAAAGCTTAATTTTTGTATTTATTTTTTGTTGTGTTTCTAAGTGTGGTGAGCACCTTAGTGCTCTTTTTAATAGAAATATGATTCTGATACAGTTTTTGCACTACTTTGTCCTTGTGTTTCAGATTAGGGGAGCCACTCCTCTGCCTCATATATACGTACATATGTGTACAATGCCAGGTTCCTTGTCTGAAAAGGAGTTGGTGAACTAGTTTTTTTTTTATTAAGGTTCTGATACTACTGACTAAAGTTTATGAGTAAATATTTTCCAGATGTGGTAGGCCATAACTACTAAAGGAGTTCTCAAATATTAATTATGTCGTGGGAAGTGAAGTAAGAGGGAGATCATGAGGGGTGTGCGTAGCAGATTGTTCCTGTGTGGTATGAAGGGCACGAAATCCTGAAACATACCAAGGGTACTTTTACCTTTAACTGTGTAGTAGGACACGTGAATGTAAGGATACCCAGGGGATGACAGAGAGAGCTCTAAGGAGACCATCCCGGGACTTTAAAGAACATTCCTGACCCTGGAAGTGATTTCTAAGAATGTCTTAAGAAGTTACACCAGCGTGAGGTTTGGCTTCCATTAACTGTCAGTGGCTTATCAAGTTTGGAAAAGTTTGGAATCAGATGGCGCGTTGGGACAAAGGCTTAACTGGCAGGAAAGTAGTGTGGCTGGAGTGGGGACAGGCAAGAAGATACATTTTAGAAGTAAGTGCAAGAAATCTTTGGTGCCCCATGACACAGTATTTTATATGGTGGTAAAATAATTATTTTTGATAAGAATTTTGATGCTCCTTGTTCCTGGTTAGAGAGACACACAGATGTGCCACCCATCATAATTTGTAAGGCAAGTTTGGAAAGGAATCAATTAAATATATAAAATTCTAGCCAGAGCACCAGACATTGCCCAGGTAAGAAATTTTAAACTCTGAGCCTTCAGTCTGTTCTGGTGTTTCACTTGCTCTGAGCCACCAGGTGGGACTGTCATTAAAATCAGTGTAGTGAAAAGGAACACCCTTCAGATATACCCCAAGATCAAAATATTGGATTCCAAAGTAGTCTGTGGTCTCTTCCTTACAAAATGGGATATGTGTTCAAAATTCTATTAAGATTGGACCATCCATCCATTATCCAACCTGCTATATCCTAACACAGGGTCACGGGGGTCTGCTGGAGCCAATCCCAGACAACACAAGGCGCAAGGCAGGAACAAATTCAGGGTGCAAGCCCACTGCAGGGCACACACCCACACATTAAGCACACAATAGGGACAATTTAGGATCACCAATGCACCTAACCTGCATGTCTTTGGACTGTGGGAGGAAACCCACACAGACACGGGGAGAACATGCAAACTCCACGCAGGGAGGACCCGGGAAGCAAACCCAGGTCTCCTTACTGTGAGGCAACAGTGCTACCACTGCGCCACCGTGCCGCCCAGATTAGACCAAGGGTGTGGAATTATATGAAGAACAAAGTCACACAATGAGCTTTATACTGTATATTAGATTTATCTATACATCAAACCTGCTTCATGCTGTTCAAACTTATAAGGGTATTTAATATTCACATGTATATTTCTGGCAGCACGGTGGCACAGTGGCAGTGCTGCTGCCTCACAGTTAGGAGACCCAGGTCCTCCCTGTGTGGAGTTTGCATGTTCTCCCCGTGTTTGTGTGGGTTTCCTCCGGGTCCTCCCACAGTCCAAAGGCATGCAGGTTATGTGCATTGGCGATTCTAAATTGTCCCTAGTGTGTGTTTGGTGTGTGTGTGTGTGTGTGTGTGTGTGTGTGTGTGTGCCCTGCAGTGGGCTGGCACCCTGCCCGGGGTTTGTTTCCTGCCTTGCACCCTGTGTTGGCTGGGATTGGCTCCAGGAGACCCCCGTGACCCTGTAGTTAGGATATAGCCGGTTGGATAATGGATGGATGGATGGATGTATATTTCCATAAATGCATCTATTTCTTGAACTTGGTTGATATATCTATCTTAAATATATATATTTAAATATCTATTGACTATCTTAAAGACAGACCTCAGTATGTGCGTCTTGGGAACTGCACGTCTGACATTGTGGTCAGCAACACAGTAGCGTCACAGGGGACTGTACTTTCTCCGGTCCTGTTCAGCCTATATACATCGGACTTCCAACACAACTCGGAGTCCTGCCACATGCAAAAGTTCACTGATGACACTGCTATCGTGGGCTGCATTAGGAGTGGGCAGGAGGAGGAGTAGTATAGGGACCTAATCAAGGATTTTGTTAAATGGTGCGACTCAAACCACCTACACCTGAACACCAGCAAAACCAAGGAGCTTGTGGTGGATTTTAGGAGGCCCAGACCCCTCATGGACCCCGTGATCATCAGAGGTGACTGTGTGCAGATGGTGCAGACCTATAAATACCTGGGAGTGCAGCTGGATGATAAATTAGACTGGACTGCCAATACTGATGCTCTGTGTAAGAAAGGACAGAGCCGGTTATACTTCCTTAGAAGGCTAGCGTCCTTCAACATCTGCAATTAGATGCTGCAGATGTTCTATCAGATGGTTGTGGCGAGCGCCCTCTTCTATGCGGTGGTGTGCTGGGGAGGCAGCATTAAGAAGAAAGACGCCTCACGCCTGGACAAACTGGTGAGGAAGGCAGGCTCTATTGTTGGCATGGAGCTGGACAGTTTGACATCTGTGGCAGAGCGATGGGCGCTAAGCAGGCTCCTATCAATTATGGAGAATCCACTGCATCCACTAAGCAGTATCATCTCCAGACAGAAGAGCAGCTTCAGCGACAGACTGCTGTCACTGTCCTGCTCCACTGACAGACTGAGGAGATCGTTCCTCCCCCAAACTATGCGACTCTTCAGTTCCACCCGGGGGGGTAAACGTTAACATCATACAAAGTTATTGTCTGTTTTTACCTGCATTATTATCAATCTTTAATTTAATATTGTTTTTTGTATCAATAAGGTGTTGCTGGAGTATGTGAATTTCCCCTTGGGATTAATAAAGTATCTATCTATCTATCTATCTATCTATCTATCTATCTATCTATCTATCTATCTATCTATCTATCTATCTATCTATCTATCTGTCTGTCTGTCTGTCTGTCTGTCTGTCTGTCTGTCTATATGGAGGAGCCAGGTTCCTATTTCAGCAATACTTGGATCAAAGCAGAAACCAACTGTAAATGGGTACCCGGTTTGTGTGTGTACATATAATGTAAAATTACAATGAATTAAACAGTTTCAGTTCAATATACTTTGGTAACACCCTGTCAAATGAATTCTGAATTATATATTTTCTTCCTACGAGAGCCCCAAAATGATCACAGTAAGGGAACATCATGGACATGGACATTCTCTAAGGACTGTGACCTCTGAACACCTGGCTCGTATTCCTGATCAATGCCAGTGCATTCTGTGTATTGAAAACTGTTAAAAAAACAACATAACCTCTACTGATAAATGCAAAGTCAACAGGCTTTGTTCTTAACTGCATATGAAGAGTATTCAGTGTTTATTGAACTTTCTTTGTTTATTATGCTAAGAACCAAGTGTTTATTGTTATAAGATTTATTACCTCAAAGTGACCTCTAGTATCTGAAAAAATATTACGCTGAGATAAGTAGTAAGCCAAAGCCTCATTACTTTATATAAAATAGCTACAATTGCTTTATTACGAAGAGGTGTTGGGGACATTTTGCCAGTATGATGTGAAGAAAGTTTATTTGTTTTAGAAATCCTAATTTTTTCCATATTTTATACAGTAGGCTTTAGTCAGCATGTATTAGCAAGCAGAAAAAGAAAAGATTAAAGTTTATTTTGTACTGAAACACTATAGAATTATTGAAGTTCTCTTACAGATCAGAGTCAGAGGATGCAGAGGATGTCATTATAATAGATGCATCTTTGTCCACCAGTACTTTTCTTCGAGCCATTTCTCTACATGTGCTGGGGATTTGTTATGATATTTTTATGATAACTGCTGCAGTGAAGCATACGTTCTCAATTTAATTTGTAACAGAGTATAACATGCTAACTCTAACCCTACTAAATCCAACTCAAGGTTGTTGGAGGCCGGAACTTGTCTTGGCAGCACTGAGAGAAAGGTAGGAAATGGGTTTGGACAGGGCCCACTCATGCAATAACCCACTTAAACAAGGCCAGCTTGGAAGTGAAAAATTAACATAATCAGTATGTCCTTAAATGTCAGAGGAAAACCAGTAGCTGATGTTGGCATGGGAAGAATGTGCACACTCTCTACAGACAATGACAAGGTGTAGGATTTTAACCCTTGATGCTGGATGAATGTGGTTGCAGTTGTAAACTACTGTGCAGCCATGACTTAATAAAAATGCTTTGTGATTGCAGTGTTACATCACATCAAAGCTAGTAACCTGACAGCAATGTGGGAAAAGCTCAGTCTTTCACGTAACATTTTTAGAATGATGTTGCCATTTGTCATACTAATAAATAACAACTGTATAATCAAAATGGCGTTCCTAACAATTACTTATAAATGCTTTGAAGTCACTTTAGTTTATTTAGTCAGTGCCTCCTGACTCGCAGGTATGAAAAAAGCCCTAAATACGATATACTGCTCAACTCATCCTGCTGTCTAGATCTACAAGACACCAAGGTTTTTGGAGTTTCTACTTTTGGCCCTCTAGACACGAAAAGACCCTAATGTTTTAGCCATTTTTGGACCTCATTTTGTGCAGGAAATTACACCCTCATGATAAAGAGTAAACAAATAGGTGTCTTCAGCAAAAATGGTCAAAAGGACTTCAGATTGTTCATGCCACATGAACTAACCCCAACGGTTCACACCCTAATGGGATACGAGGGGTCAAAAGTACTCATATTTACTAAACCTCCATAAAAACAGGGATGGGTAATATAGGCAGGTGGAGTGTAATTTTATACTATTTTAAGGTTGCTGATTACAAATGTGTTAATATTTTTGATATTTGATCATTTGCCTGTGGTCCTAGTCCTTTAAGAGACACTCTCAGAAGGTTAAAAATGTCAAATATAAACATGTGTGTGTTTGAGACTATTTCAAGGTTAGTGATTATGAGTTCGGTGTTATTTTTAATTTGTAAGGTAAGGTATCTAGCTCTCTATGGCCCACTATCAGAGGGTGAACAATGACAGATTTCTATTATAATTTAGAATAATTAGACTTTAAACATTTAAATTAAATGATACTTTTTTTTTAAATATTCCAAATCTTGTTAATTATGTTCTTCTGCCTCATGAAGTAAATCATTATGTTTCTTATGAACACCATGAATTGGGGCAGGTTATGTTAATTCAGACTCTTTTTGTGGTTAAAATCCAAAAGTTTGCTTAAGTTACTACTGACTTTAACAAGGACATTGATTCAGTCCCCCACCACCGATACAACCTGCACAAATCACTTAATCTGCCTGTCGTGTTTCACTTGTTGAGATATGTGAAGAATTATTTTTGGAACTAGGGTCCCCTGTGTCTGGTTTTCCGGATACACACTTTTAAGATTTTTTTTTCTTTGAATTGTTGCTATTTCATTAGTTTCACTTTTATTTCTGAACTTCTTTAAAAACAATATTTGGAATCTTTGGAGTCCCAATATGCTGAATCTTTTAAATGAGGTCAGCGAGACATGTGTTTAATGACTTTGTACCATAATTCAGGATAGGTTTCTCTGTTTGGAATTTCAGCACAGACAAAGCGATCGACATCATCAGCAGTTAATAATTTTTTTTGCAAAGTAACCAATAAATGCATGTGAGGTAAAAAACGTTTTTGAAATTCTCTGACTTAAACTTCAAAGCCTTACAATATTTACATACTTTAAATATATCACCTATGTCCATATATTCGATCTCTATTCGCCTTTTCGTTATTTCTCCAAGTAATAATTTATCTTTGTTTGCGCTAATGCGATGTTTACTTTGCTTGTTTTGACACTTTCGTTTTTTTCTGCTTTCATATTCTGCATCTTGCTCTGCATGTGTTTCGCGCCTACATTTTTTTTGTCTTTTGAATTCCACTGTTTTCATTATCTCTAACCTGCTCTGCATGTGTTTGACCCCTTGTTTTTTATCCTCTTTATGACGTTTTAATTTGTTTTCTACTCTTTGTCTTTTATTTCTGACCTCGCTTTGTCCTGCTATTTTTTCACTTACACCTGGTCCGTGATGATTATTTTCCCTTTTTCCGAGTAATAATTTCCTTTTGTTTGTGCTAATGCCATCTTTACTATCTTTTTTTCATATTGTAGCGACCTCCGCGTCCGGCTCAAAAAGAGAAGATTAAAAAAAAACACAGACAGACTTAGTAAAGTCTCACAAAAGTTTTACTTGAACAATCAAGAAAAAGAACACTGACTTCGTAACCCCAAACACAACCTTCCAGCACCCTCTCCAGCCAATCCTCCTGTCCTGGGACCCCCCCCCCCTTACCGCATCAATCAATACCCCGCTGTCAGTCTTCCGTGCTGTACTTCGCCCTCCCTCAATCGAACCTAACAGTCACTCCAAAAAAAAAAAGGCTTCAACCTGTCTGGGACGCTACAATACTTTCGAATTTTACTGCTTTCATATTCTTTAACTTTCTCCACATGTGTATCGTGATATCATTTTTTTTCGAGCCTTTCGAATTCCACTGCTTTCATAATCTCTAACTTGCTCTTCATGTGTATAGCGCCAACGTTTTTGAACGTCTTTATGAAGTTCTACTTTGTCGTTTACTCTTTGTCTTTTAATTCTGAGCCTGATTGGACGTGCTTTTTTTTCAATTCCACTTGTTCCAGGCTGATTATTACTTTCCTTATTTTCTGAATTTGCACCTCGATTATTCTTTTTCGTTTTTGCATTTTTTTTTTCTCCAACGCTTTTGAGTCTCTTTTCTCCACACTGCTCTTTCTTCTTTGCTTAGTCGTCAACGTTTTATCTATAACATATTGTCCTTATACGCTTTATATGCACTGAGACCCTGGATCTGTGTGTGCTCAAAGCCTTGACATGACTGAGTGTTTTACTGCCCGTGGTCTTATTTGATATTGGTTGTAAGTAGGGCGTGTCTTGCAAGAATCTCATATTCTACATCCCCGCGAGACGGTCCTGGGTCAATATCTTGGCACAAAGTCTCATGTTTAAGGTCCTAGCGAGATGCTCCGTGGCCAATACCTTTCATCTCGCGGGTCTTTTAAGTGTCTTCCGTGATCTTCATGTGAAGATCACATCTCGTATCCCTAGTCTTTCTCTAGGATTTTTTTTTTATAATAAAGAGATAGGAATGAAAATAAATGGCTTTTTTTTGTTCTGATTGCTTTACTGTATATTTAAAGACATGCTATGCTTTTTAACAAATTTCACCATGAAGTTTCCAAACTTCAGTAACTTAATTGTGCTACCTAAAGGATATTGATCCATCCATTGTGTATCAACAATGCAGAATAACACTATGCAAAATGAGAGGAAACAAGCTAATTAGATAAACATACTGCTAAGTTTTACTATAAAGGTGGACTTTATTTATAGGAAACAAACAGGGGCTCTACTGGGTCAACTCTTGCCATATCTACAGCATCAGTTTGCATTGATGCAATTATATTTACCTCTGTAAAGGCTATACACATTGGATATCGGGCTGATCATTACCTATACAGAGTATTCTTGATTATTTTTGTGCCATTAATCATATTCTCGGTGGAATACAGATCTATTCTTGATTTTGCCATTTACAAGAGGTGCCGAGCTCCCAAAGGCTTGTGAAATAGACCACAGAAATGCTATTTTCATCAGGTTTGCTGCCCTCTGAAACTCTGTGAAATATGCTGACAGGTGTCCTCTAAGATGATATAATGAAAATTGAAAGCATTGCAAGTAATTTAAAAGGCTGCCTTTTGACCTGATTTCTAGTAGGCAATTTTGTCATCTGTTTGAATCATATCATATGCCTGGTCATTGTGTGTGTGGACTGTGCACATTCTCCCTGTGTCTACATGGGTCATCTTCCCATATCCTGAAAGACCTGCAGGTTACATTAATTGGTAATACCAAGCCGGCCAAATGTGAGTATGTGTGTGAGTGGGCCCTGCAATATCCATCCAGGACTACTAACCCCCTTGCCAAGTAGTGTTGTTGTGGTTTTAGTAACCACCTTTAGCAGACAACTTGATTTTAGATGTAACAACATGAAATTAAAACTAAAAAAATAAAAAATAAAGCATGTTTACACGGTGACTACTAAACATGTTATTTAAATTGTGCGCAGTTGCAAGTTGTAAAAATGGATATCAGGGAATGGCTTGTTAGAAAAGTATTTTACGCTTCTTCCTCACAGCTCCAGAGTCCTAGGGTCTGCTCACTGTGTTTGTGGGGTTTATACATTCTACCAGTACTTTTATATGGAAATTTCCAGGTGCTTCAATTTTCCCACAACATCCATAAGAAGAGCATTTGCTTTGGTGTAAGTGAATTTTGGTGTGTCCCTAAACTGCACTAACAATGGAATGACACCTCATCCAAGTTTATTTTCCATCTTGCATAGTATCTGATTCAGCCCCCATAAGCCTGCAAGTACTTAAGAAGTTTTGATAATGGATGAATGTATGTATATAGTGTTCTAATGTGTATGAATGTGTTTTGAGATAATACTAAATACTGATGTGTTTACCCTTGACATTAGATATTGATGTGTATGTGTCATTTATCTATTAAATGTTTACTTACATTTATTTTGGGCTTGGTACCCTAGAAAGTGGATGTGATCATCATAATTTATACTCCTATTACTTGATTCTTTGATGATTCTTGCATTTCCACAGAATGCTGTATTATATGCAATGTTCTGTACTGTGCTTTATACAGTACGTCATAATGCAGGCCCAAAATACATATCTCACTTAGTCAGGGTAAGAATAAATTAGCAATCTTTGCTGCATTGGATACCATTCAGTCCCAAGCTCACAAGAGAAAAAAACTTAGATATGTCAGTCAGTTTAATAGTATATCTTTGGATAGGGGAAAGGAAACCATAGAGTCCCTGAAGGACAAACATATAAGTGCATAGACAACATGCAAATTCTACTAGAAAATGGTGTAAGTAATGTGGTGGCATCAATGTCAACTGAGTTCCTGCATTGCACTCTACCAAGATGCTATTTAAAATCTGTGTTGTTCTCTAAAATGTTTAAAATAAGTTTCCGCTGTGGTCTCCAGGCACATGTATTTTATTTCACTTTGCAAACATAATGATGAAGGAACCACAGACAAAACAAAAGTAGCTTCTTATTTAGGCAAAATACAAAATGCCTAGAATATGGTTTTCTACATATAGAGGGTGGAAAGGCAGTGCAATGTCTGGTATTATACTGCCTGTATGTATCTGGGTATTTCTCCAGACTTTCCACTTTTTCTGTCTATCCCAAAGATATGCATTGAGTCTGGTGTGTGTGAGTGTGCACAGTGATGGATTGCTGCCCTGATCAGGGCTGGTTTCCAGTTTGTGGCCGGTGCTACTGGGATAGGCTCAAGTACCCATGACTCCAAATTGGATTTGGCAGCTCTAGGTCCCTGTCTTCACTCAATGACCAGAGTTTATACATTTTTCACGTAATTAATTGAGTGTCTTTTGTTGACTCCAGATTCCTCTCAACGTCTGTTAACATTCCATCAGATTGATTTGCAGTTGTAAATTATGCCAGTGT
The DNA here is from genome assembly GCF_900747795.2 of Erpetoichthys calabaricus. Lineage (NCBI taxonomy): Eukaryota > Metazoa > Chordata > Cladistia > Polypteriformes > Polypteridae > Erpetoichthys > Erpetoichthys calabaricus. Next base: position 62,606,709 of record NC_041409.2, read on the forward strand.
GCTTGTGTGCATCTTAAGACAGGCAGGTCTTGCAAGGTACCAAAAGTTGTCCAAGAGTGACAGGGTCATGGGTTCCCAAATCTTATTCATGCATGTGGGGAGCGAAAGCTGGTCTGCCTGGTCTGATCCCACAGAACAGCTATTATAGCACAAATTTCTGAAAAACTTAATGCCGGCCATGAGAAAAAGGTGTCAGAACACACCGTGAATCACAGCTTGCTGTGTATGGGGCCATGTAGCTGCAGACTGGTCTGATGCTGACCCATGTCTGCTGCCACAAGTGCCTATGAGCACATGAGCATAAGAACTGGACAAGGAATCAGTGGAAGAAAGAGGTCTGGTCTGATGTACCATGTTTTCTTTTAGATCATGTGGCTGGCCAGGTGTATGAGTGTCATTTACCAATGGAAAAGATGGCAGTAAGATACACTATGTGAAGAAGGAAAAACAGCAGAGGTAGCGTGATATTCTGGGCAATGTTCTGCTGGGAAACCTTGGATCTTGGCATTCATGTAAATGTTATTTTGACAACCACCATGAGGAGGATCTAAACAATATTTGGCAGGTGGTGTTAAATATGTGGCTGAACTGTGTATATTGTACAATCCTGTATGTTTTTTTATGTTGGATTAAACCAATTACTGTATTTCAAAACTGGGAATTCAGAATGATATATGCTGTCATATAAAAATCAGTTTATTGACTCTATGGTTTTGGCCTCTTTCTGGCTACCTCTGAATAAATTGTGTATATTTTTGTGTTATATGGTAATATAATTAGCTTGGTCTGCAAGCCTTTAGTTTCTTATTAAAGACTATATCAATAATTTAGAGCAGTACAAATTTCAACTTCAAAGGTGTAAATAGACTGGAATCTAATAGTTTTCAAGTCCCTTAACAGATTTAGCACAGGGGTAGTTGTTGCCAATGCCAAATATGATCGTTTCCCAAAAACCTGCAAGTATTTGGCACAAAAGCAAGTTTACTCCCTAGGATTAAATCTGTCTTCCGCTGTAACAATCATAAATCTACAATTAGGCTCCACAGCATCTTTATTATATTCTTTATTATAAATTAAATTGCACAACCTCTGCCTTACAGTATAATTGTAAGATACAGATTGAGCCTAGATGTCTCATATGCTTGCTATTATTCTCTTAGCTGCTATTTCGAAAATAAGAGCTTATTTAAGAGATTATTTTTGGCTGAAATTATTTTGTGACTGTGTGCCAGCAGAAAAAGGGCAGAATGTTGCAGTTAACTTTTTAGAAATCACTAGAGCGCAACTTTTGATAATGTAAACAGGACTCCCAGCAATCTCCATTCTCCCAGACATAAACTTATTTGAGAAGAGACCTTGAGATCTGCTATCCATCCATTTAGAAACATAACGGTTCTCATTACAGGGTTGCAAGAAGCCACAATTTATACTAGTTGCATTAGGCACAAGACAGAGCCTGACCTGAAATGTAATGGCAGTCCACTGCAGGGCATATTCTCGTACACAGACTAACTGTAGCCAAATTTAGAGAAAGTGAAGTACCTTCACGAAGACACAGGGAGAATGTTGGAAGTCCACATAGAGTGGGATTAAAACCTGGGTTAACTTTACTGCCACTAAATTATAATACTATGATTATGTTACATAATTATAATATAATTTTCAGATAATGAGAGAATGTACTTTTCTTGATTCTCTGCCAAATATGGGTTAATTCAGTTGAAAATTCGAGTTGTCAAAAATCTCCCCCAATTAAGATGTTACATGTGAGGAATGTCTTTAAGCATCTGCATCCCTTTGTCGCATGTTTTGAGTATGTCCTCACCTAATACCCTACTAGGCTGCTATGCTCACTGTTTTCCAATGAGAACACATATTATTTAAAATTATTTTAAAAAATCAACTTCAAATAATGCAAAACCACTCAATAATTATTTTAATATTTCCCTTTATCGCTATATTTATTGACCAACACACCTTAAAGTAAACCTTAAACCTTAAACTAAACTATCTCCAACTCTCTGACCTATAGTTTTCCTGATATTTTATGGTTCTGGTTTCTTTTTCTTTGTATTTCTTTTGCATGGAAATGGGGGATATGACAAATGAAATGTATCCAAATGTATTTCTTTACTGAAATGTGTTTTAAATTGTTCCTGGACAACGTATAGAACAGGTATTGCTTCCTCAGCACTCCAGGAGACTGGTTTAAAATGTCACACCCAGGCATTGCCCAAGAGGACTTTACATGTTTTCCGTATGTTTGCATGTGTTTTCCTCGAGGTACTTTGTTTTTCATCCTGCATTCCTAAATATGTGCTTTGCAAAAAAAAAAAAAATATTATCAATCACTACAAAGTACCTGGGGTAGTAACATAAAAAATAATTTTTGTGGGAAGTATTCATTTAACTTTAGGAACCTGTGCTTGCATATTATAGGGTAATAGAAAGCAGTAGATTATCCTGGCATCATTGGTCACAAAACACCACTCAGACTTGGACTGTACGGCATACTTTCATCAACTCTTACAGACACATTTTATAATAGCCAGGAAATACGTATTGCGGGAGGATTATAGAGTACCTAAAGAAAATACATGCAAGTACATATGACATGTGTCATTTACGCAATGACTGGGTCTGAAATCAAAGTTACTGTCCTGAAGTTGGAAAATAGGGTGCTAACCACAATGCCGTTACTCTTATCCGCTTTACATTTTCAATTAACTTCTGTAAATTTTTTAAATACAGCTCACACATAATAATGTAAACATTCTATACTTTTTCTGGTTTTACTATGTACATGTATAATACTCTGGCACTAAAAGAATTAAAGCAAGCATTGCACTTCATTGTTTTCATTGTTTCCTATGTTCCAATATTGGGCAATAACTGTGTGCAGACTGTGTTTTGTTCTTTGTGTCCATGTGGGATTTCCCAGGGTATTCATTTTTCTGTCATATCCCAAAGAAAGACATGCAGGTTAGCTTAGCTGGCTTTTCCAAATTGATGCTGTATGACTGAGTGGGCCTGAGTCAATCTGTGCACCATTTGTGAGTGGTTCTTCCCTTCTACCTTATGCTGCCTAGACAGACTCTGCGGCTATGATGAGTTTTAGAAAATGAATAAGCAAACAAGTGAACTGAATGTTGCTTATAAATGGCAAACACAATGCAGTTATTTATAGCTTCCATCTTGCATGGTACAAAGAAATGCAGTATATCAAACATCAAAAGTAAATTATTAATTGCTACTAAAATGTTTGCAGTGAACATCGTGGCACCTGGCAAGTATAAAATACCAAGCTAATGTCATGTAAATGTGAACAGCAGGTGTTAGTATTTTGTGTACTTATTTGGCCAAGTATATATTTACATCATTGACGTTTACTACCATGCCATTATCTGGAGCCTGGAAACTTGAATAGTGTGTGTGATTAAATCATCCATGAGAAATCCATCAAGCCCCTCGCTCTGAATCACACTCTGCCCAGTCTGTTGAAACAAAGAACTTCTGCAAAACTACACATTGTGTGGTGCACGCAAAGACGTGTCCCAGCAGGTGAAAGCAATATGTCAAAGATTACTTCAACCTATAACCTTTTTTTCTGCCTTTTACGTCATATTCATTGTAACTCTGGTATGAGTGATGACTCAGGCTGTTTTTATGTCTAATGTGCTCATCCCACACAGTTGTAAAGGCTAGATTTTAATACGAATGTCAGTGTTTCTTGCACACTCATCTTTCCATCATCCATTTATTTTCTGAACCTGCTTTAATAAAAAGATGTTTGTATGTTGCCATCACCTATTTATACAAGATCAGGCATAGGACACTAGTTTATCACATGACCACAATCGCATTCTCTTCAGTTAACTCTAAAACGCAACCGATTTCTCAGGAAATCCAAGACTTTCTTACAGGTAAGTAAGTCTTTCTTGTAAACTGAACCCTGGGTTGGTCATCTTGTGACCAGGCGTTAATATTGTTTTCTTTGTTAGAAATTTTGAATAATTCTCGTAAATATTTGTGGAAAAAATAAGTTTTTTACATGAATAATCCTGAGACAACAGTAAATTTAGTTAATTGTTTGTGGAATTAGCCCCTTTTATAAGTAAAAATTCAGTTATTTGAAATACCAGAAATACTGTAGTAGAAAAGTCTTTCCACTTTGTATATTTCAGTCCCAATAGCAAAATGACTTATGGATGTGCTTTCAGTGTAAATGCCACTTAGTCAACAAAGCTACACAGTAAATGGCAAGCGAGCAACAATTTTCCTCTATATTTGACTTGCAGAAGATGGTAAGATAAGATGGACCAAGAATTGAAAATTGTTCGGGTGGGAGCAAAAATAGCTCTAGAACAGGCAGTGATCAAAAACCAGAAAAAGACCAGAAAAACCAAGCACCAAAAATACAAAACATTATTCCAAAAAAAAAAATCCATGTCAGAAATACAAAAATCCCTGGTCTGATATTGTTTCCCTGACTCTTTTTTGAAAAAATACTGGACAGAAGAAAGAGCACATTTTGATCCAATTTACAGATATCAGGAGCAGTTCAATGTCATCTTTCATAGGCAGAACATGATGCCACAAGCTTCCATGTGACTGGCAGTGGGCATAGCAATTGTAAAAAATATGGCAACAGTCATGAAAAAACTGCCACCAAATGGTAGTGATAATCAAATAAACAGAACACACAATGGCACTGTCAAAATAACAATAAAATACAGCACTTTAATTACAAAAACAAAGGATAGATAGATAGATAGATAGATAGATAGATAGATAGATAGATAGATAGATAGATAGATAGATAGATAGATAGATAGATAGATAGATACTTTATTAATCCCAAGGGGAAATTCACATACTCCAGCAGCAGCATACTGATAAAGAAAATATTAAATTAAAGAGTGATAACAATGCAGGTATAAGTTATATGCAAATATACCAAATAAATGGTTTCACAATCAAGATTGCAATACAGAGTAAATAGTTTTTGGATCTGAAATAGAGAAAATGAAATATTCTGTATAGATTGTACTTTCTATACTAATATAAAGTAAATGTTGAAAGGATATTTAATTATTTTTCTTATATGAAATATGAAAACGTTGTGACAGTGCCCTCATAAAGGTAACTACATAAAACAATGCCTGACTGAAAAATGGGACATGATTTTGCTTTTTATTACTGGTTGAGGGTATAAGGGTACCATCCTTTTGTCTTTTGACTTTAATATGTAGTAAAGTATGTAAAACAATAGTATTTTCTTTTGAATTCTGGAAATATATTCAAGTACAAGTTATTTGGCTTAGACAGGTTTATCCAGCGTTGTCCAGATGGACCTCCATTAATGTCAATTTAATCTGTTATCCCTCAAAATGTCAAGAATTCAAAAAACAATAAAATAAATGAAATCTACATGGTCTAAAACCACTATTAAGCAAAAAGAGAAAAGAAAATATGTAATGAAAAATCTAAGTAAAATTTTAAAAATGTCCAAACTGGCTATATGCTTGTTTCTTAAACAGTGTTTAACAGAAACTGGCAGCCATATGACTCTCAGGTAATATCCAGCAGTACCAAACTTTACAAAATATGCACAGCATGACTTGTGTTGTAGATGTTTTGCATCAATACAACTTTTAAAACAAATTTGAAATTGTTTTTGACTCTTTCAATAAAAGTCATGATTGGATCTTAGAATATAAAAGTCACTTGGTGCATCTTACACATGAATGCCACAAAATGTTCCATCATCTCAGGTTTCTTTTTCAGTGTACTACAGACTTACTTGAGCCTCTTAAGAGCTTGGTCTCGATTGTTTGGGAGACATTAACGGGATGACTTAAATGTGCCACCCAGCTGTTTGAGTCAATTAAAAACATCTGTTTGCCTGTGTCTGTGAAGTGAGATTTTTCTTTAAAAAATGCTTGTTTCCTTTCTAAGCCCAAAGACATTCTTTCAGGTTAAAAGGAGGCACCCAGAAGTAACACTGGTGTATGTATATTGGTATTGCCCTTTGAATGTCTGTCCATTTGTTCTTAGCGTTCTTAGCCATTATCTACACAATAAAATACAAATACAGTTTCAACCTGATCGAGATAGCCAGATAACAAAACATATATGAGGGGTTCCATTAGAAAAGTCGCTTTATTAAAGAAGACATTTTACCATATTTACAGTATTTAAGAAGAGTTGCAATTTTTGATTGACAATTAATTTTGTATAATTAAATATATTATGATATAAGGAGAGTAACACTAAACATAAAGACAATTTTTGAGCAAAACAAGCTCTTTACATATGACCACAAATTTGAGACAATCATACCTACTAAATAGTTAAACAAGTCTAGAGACGTCTCACTAGCAGCCTGTTGTCGTCTGCACTGTATAGTCAAAGCCTATACAAGCCTAGCCGAGGTGGGTTCACTTTGCAATTGCGCCATTAGTGGAAAAAAATGTGTTGTAAACAGATTTTTGTGGTCATAAGAAATGAAATCCTCAGATTTACAGAAGACTGCATCCCTATATAGCATGTTGACGAGATGGTTAGCACTGCCATCTCACAGATGCAACATGCTTGAGTGGGCTATGTGATGAATAGATGCCCTGACCATTTCTAAATTTCCACTTGTGATTAATACATTTTATCTAACCTAATCTAATGTAGTCTATTCCAATCCAATCTAATCTAATGTAATCTAGAAGCTCTGGTCCCCCTTCACCCTAAATTGGACTAAGTGTGTTTGAGAATGTTATGTTATGTATCACAGTATGAAGAGAAGTACTTTATTTTAAAATGTAAAAGTTTAAAAGTGGACGGGGAGTGTGGAAATTGCCATGATGGTCTGGCCTTTTAAAAGGTATTACAAACTTGGGAGCTTCCAGAGAACACTGGCATGGTGGTGTCAAGAATTTGCTGATCTGCCCAGACCCTGGAAGTGACTTTGAGGATATGTGAATTCCAGGTAGAATTTAAAGATTACTTCCTACCAGAAGGTTAATGGTTCTTGTTTCAGAAGGTTAGACTGGTGAATGAGAGATACAAAAAGAGACAGAGAGACAGAGAGGCCAGAGGAATTTAGTATCCCATGCTGAGCAAGTGGGTGATTCCCTGTGTTTAGAGTCCCACTGAGGACAATTTCTGTCCGCCCTTTTGATACATCTGTGTTTTCCCTATATTAATGTTTACCATATTATTTGTTTTTAAGTAAGATGCTTATTATTAATAAGTGTTGGAGTCTTTGGTAACTTTCTAGATCACAACAAGGTCTGTTAGTGTATTCGACAAACTGATAGGTTTGACTTTGTGTCCAACATTTCTATTCACAGCACCTTCTACTTGAATATAACCAACTCAATAACAACTTTTCAAAAGTGTCTGCATGAGATATTGTAGCACCTTAGCTAATCAAATGAGCTTGATAGACTGAATAGCCTCCTCTCATTTCTCAAACATTCGAATATTTTTATGTTCATTGTACAAGGCTTGCCAGTGTTTAACTGAATTACTTTTGTGATTATCCATCCAAGGGAAAGTAATTATAAGGCAGTCAACTTGGTGAGCGGTATTATATGAAAGTGATGCTCTGCTCTAAACTTGACACTTGTGTAAGGTGCTAGAAATTAAGGACGGCAGAAGCACAGAAAGTGTGTCCACAGGCAACACAACAAAACAACCCAAGGAAGCGAGTAAGAGGAAACGTTGGTGCTTCTACAGTTAGGGTGGGATACTGAAAATCTTGAATGGGAAGTTAATTGTTGGCTTATGTGGTAGATTGGTGGATGAGGAATCTTGAGGCATAGCCTGGGTGTGCTGATAAAGTTGTAATAGAGGTCCTGCCCAAAACAGCAAGTGGAATCCTATAATGATCATTAGAATAGCTCAATACATTTTTATGTCTCTACTTTTGCCAAATTCAGGATCCATTTGATACTGCATTTTAATTTTTGACATGTTTAAAAAGGTCTTGAGTCAACAGTGGCCTACAGGTTATATTATCTTTTCTATTTCTATTTTGGTTTTAGTTGCAGCACGCTAAGTATTTTTTGAGACCAATCTAATGTTTCTTATTACATCTTTAATGTTTAAAATAATTTCTAAAATGAGGGTCTAAAACAGTTCTTTAAGTAAACAGTCTTGTGACCTTTTGCTACAGTCATAAGGATGTGTACACAACCGGCTACACCTGAATGAGAAGCTCTTCCTTGGGTTCACAGTAATGATTGGTGAAGTTTGAGGATGAGTTAAAGAAACCAAAACACCAGGGAACTCAAAGGCTGATGTAATCTGTTGGAGGTACTCCAGTTAGTTCAGGCAATCTCGTGCTGTTTCTTTGATTGCTCTTGCAGCTGATTAATTAAGGCTGCCGGTGAACAAATTATACTTCCTGTCACTTTTCCAAGATTTGCCTGTAACAGGCCCCTGACTGGAAATGAGCCCCAGTCTAAGAGGGGCACTAGAAGAATGAATTACTCTCCCATGACTGCCTGGGCTTGCACATGTTTAGTCCAGCCGGCCTGCTGACTACAGGGTCAAGCAGCTTCCACACCAGACACTCATCAGAGTCTAAACCAGAGGATCACAAACACACTGATTCCTTTATAGATTTTAAAAATAGAAATGAAATAGGTTGTGATAAAATTTTCTGAGATAATAAAATAATGATACAAAGGATATGATGGCACAATGGTGAGCGGTGAGTACTGCTGCCTCACAGCTCCAGAATCCAGGGATCAAATCAAATCCCAGGTCGTTTATTGTATGCATAGGGTTTGTAAGGTCTCCTACGGCCTGTGTTTGTTTTTTTCTACTCACTTAATCGAAAGATTTGCACAATAGTAACTAACTGGCAACTCTAAATTAGTCCAGTATGAGTGAAAATGAGAGCGTGCATAAATGTGCTTTGGAAGTGACGGAGACCCTTTTGAATTGGTGTCTGGACTTGTGACTGATGCTGCTGGGATTAACTCCTCCCCCCACATGGGCATGAACTAGATTAAGCAAATAATGGATGGATGGGAGAAAAAAATCACCATGTAATATTCCTAAGAACTGCTGCTTGATAGTTCTTTTTGTAAAATTGCAGTGTATGGAGGAATTACTCAGAGGAACCAGATAAAAATCAAATTGGCAAACATACAGTAAAACAGACCAGAGAGAAAAAAAAAGTAAAGCTACTAGAAGTTCCACTGGATGCCACAGCATTGTTCTGTGTGTTTTGGCAAGAATATTTGAGGTGTGTGGGATGGAAAATGGCATCAGAACTTCCTGAGAAGGTCAGATTCCACTTTGACAGAACAGAGGGAGTATGAGTCTCTCAAATGTAGACAAACATGGAGGAAACTTAAACAAATGATGTCCAAGCAAACGTCATTCAAATAGACACGTCTGGGACAAAGAGAATGTTTTTTCCCCTTTAAACATTTTTCTTAACACTAAGTTGCTTCTTAGTTTGATGCAGATGTGAGTTAAGGAAACTGTTACGCAACTCTTTATTGTATAGAATAACTAAACAGAGACACAAAGAAATAATAACAAAGACCGTACAATGCAGTTTAAATCCTTGGGTGCTGTTGCATGATAAATACTATGTTAAATTAATTCAGCAGAAAAAGACATTCAGAAACAAGTCTTTGTAGCAACTCTCATAGGTCATGTAGTAATGTCCTTAAATGAAGATAAAAACAAATGAATTCATTAAACAGGTATAGATCACAGTATATTTGGTGCGTACTTTTTTTTTCTTATTTTGTATCAGTATGCTGCTGCTGGAGAATGTGAATTTCCCCTTGGGATTAATAAAGTTATCTATCTATCTATCTATCTATCTATCTATCTATCTATCTATCTATCTATCTATCTATCTATCTATCTATCTATCTATCTATCTATCTATCTACTGTGTGAGAATAAAAATCCCTTAGTTACCGGATGAATTATGTAGCCTAATGTGCCAGTACTTATAGAAATTATGAATTCAAATTTGTAAAATATTTAAGCATTCTAATTTTAATTTTCTGTCTATTCTTTAGTCATAGTTGGAGTACACTAGCTAGACTTCTCCATTCCTGGCACCATTCTTCACTTTCACTTTAGTAATTCCCAGGATATCTCTGAGGTTTAATCTCTCCATTGTGCCCAGAGCTGAACCTTGGTGTTCTCACTGAGGCCTTTGCCCATTTATGTAAGCCTGTTTCATGCCACCAGAACTGCCCTGATCCATCAAGGTATGGGCCCACAAGACCACTAAAGATGTCCTGTGGTATCTGGCACCAAGACGTTAGCAGCAGATCTTTTCAGTCCTGTAAGTTGTGAGGTGGGACCTCCATGGATCGGACCAGCACGTCCAACAGATGCTTCATCTGATACTTCATCACACTGAAATCTCAGGAGTTTGGGGGACAAATCAACATCCTGAACTCTCGTCAGGTTCCTCAAAGTATTCCTGAACAATTTATGCAGTGTGACGGGGTGCATTATCCTGCTGAATGAGGCCACTGCCATCAGAGAATGCCATTGCCATGAAGGGGTGAACGTGATCTGCAACAATCTTTAGGTAGGTATTACTGCATGTGATAAAGTAACATCCACATGAATGCTCAGAACAGAGGTTTCCCCAGCAGAACATTTCCCTAAGCATCAGACTGCCTCTAACAGCTTGCATTCATTTCCATTAGTGCATCTTGCTGCCATCACACTGTGCACACAGGTGCACTCAGCCATCCATATGATCTAAAAGAGAGCTTGATTCATCAAACCAGGCCACCTTCTTCAATTGCTCCATGGTCCAGTTCTGTCACTCACATGTCTATAGTAAGTGCTTTTGGCAGTGGACAGGAGTCAGCATAGGCACTCTGACCATCAATGGCTACACAGCCCCATACATAGCATTCTGCAATGCAACGTGTTTTCTGGTGCCTTATTCTCATGACCAGCATTAAGTTTTTCAGCAATTTGGGCTACTGTAGCTCTGCCATGGGAACAGACCAGACAGGCTTGCCTTCCCTGCACACGTGAATCCATGAGCCTTGGGTGCCTATGACCCTGTCGCCAGTTCACCAGTTGTCCTTCTTTGGACGACTTTTGGTAGGTATTAACTACTTCATACCGGGAATAGCCCACAGCACCTGCCATTTTGGAGATTCTCTGACCCAGTCATTTAGCCATCTAAATTTGGTCCTTGTCAGGGTCGCTCAGATCCTTACACTTGCCAATTTTTCCTGCTTCCAACATATTCCCTTTAAGGACTAACTGTTCACTTGCTGCCTAATATATCCTACCCTTAGACTGGTGCCATTGTAATGAGATAATAAATGTTATTCACTTCATCTCTCAGTGGTTTTAATGTTGTGGCTGATCGGTTTAATTGAGTCCTCTCAATTCGATGCTTCTTTAATGTCCTTCTGGATTACTGAATTCCTCACCATGTTATGGACATTGAGCCCCATAAACCTCCACAGAAACCTAATTTGAATTGCTTGCTCAATTTCATCATCTTGAGGTTACTAGAGGTTACTCCAAAGGTTGGTTACTAGAGGTAACAATATGTCTGTAGACTGACTGGTTAAGTAGTAGCTTTATCTAAAGATTAACTCCCATTTTTCAACTAAAATATGGTTAATGCCTTCAGTAATATAGCAACTTGATGGACAATCTCATGATTTCCATTACCCCATTGATCAATGAAGCCCAAGCAACATATATTCATCAACTGGGCACAATTTCTCTTTGATCAGCCTGTGTTTTCTAGGACATAATTTATTCAAGTGAGGGAAAAAATGACATTATAAACCACAAACAGCAGACAGGCAACTCTAATGTCTCCAAGAATGCATATTTTCCAAGTCTTGTTTTTTTTAATATCTTGCAGGAAGCTGTTTATTTAAGTACTAGAAGAATCAGCAGATCTGATTCCTACTGATAAACCCTTCATATACAGTAGATATCTACAGTGCATTTAATTGTCCTGTGTTAATGGTACAGGGTGGCACAATCCCTTCTGCTGCTGCCTCCCAAAAACAGGGTTGCTGGTTTTGAGCTTCAGGTCTGCACATTATCCTTGCATACCTGAATGAGCAGTATCTGCCAGTTCCAGGTTCTATCTAGCAATGAGAAAATGCTGATAATTAGTAAAATATGTGGAGGCAGATGTTAGCATGAAAGTCAGGCTATTTAGGACAATAGGGGCCACCACTGCAAAAGCATGGCCACCACTAAGCTTCAAATAGGCTTACAGAACATACTGTAGAAGTTTGGTGAGATAAGATGGAGCTGACTAGTGTAAAGCTTTTAAAAAAAAATAAAATCTTAAAACCCACCCTGTATTTTACAGGAGCCAGTAAAGAGAAGCCAACACGGGTTAAATTTTGTTCTCCGTTTTGGAGCCAGTTAGCACTCTGGCAGCTGCAGCATTTTGGACTAACTGTAAATTTGATTGAGATGAAAGCCAAAAGCAAGTATAAAGGTAGTTGCAGTATTCTAAGCATGACAAAAATAAAAGTATGCAGCTTTTGCAAATCATTAAAGGACAGAAATGACTTGATCTTAGTATCTTAGTGATGACCCTGACCTGAAAAGGTCACTTTAATAATATACTTTATCTGTTTATCAAATTTAAAATCAAACCAAACATGATTCCTAGGTATCTGATTTGAGACCTGATGTGTATCGTTAGTGGACTTAGGCTTCTTACAATAATATTATTTAAGATGGAAGAGCCAAAAACGATATAATTGGTCTTAGACTCATTTTGTGAAAAAAACACTATCCAACAACTAGTATCCTGAATACAATTAAAAATAAGTAGTTATGGTAACCTCATCATCAGGCATCAAAGGACAGCAGATTTCTTATTGTGTGTGTAAAAGTGATAGGGTTTCTTTTAATGGTGCACAATGGTAACATATTCAAAGAAAAGGTTTGATCACAGATGTTTGGGGTAACTCACAGATAATGAACTATCAAAATTAACAGAGAAGGTCCTACTTTTTAGGAGTCAAAATCAACTACATCAAAGCCTGCACTGAGGTCCAACAGAATCAAAACAACAAACTTTCTGGAGTCAGCTGGTAGCAACAGATATTTGTCACTCCCAGGAAGGCAGACCCTTGTTCTGAACTCAGACTGAAACTCATTAAGACAAAGTCAGCAAATGTGTTGCTTTGTTGTGGAACAAACATTCATTTTCCAAATCAACTATTTTCAAAAGACAACAATGGAGAGCATATCAGCATAAGATGCAAAACAGAGGCCCAGTGCTGGTCACCAAGCTACAAGAAAGACATATATATATAATAATACAAAACAGCCTAGAGTATTGATAAGTTCTAGAAGCACAGTGAGTTTCATCCTTAGGACACTGAAAGAAATATAGAGTCAATCCACTTCTTCCTCCCAAACTGGGAAGCTGATGAAGTTGACATATGATTAGAGAAGTGACCAAAAAGTCAATGTGTATCCTGACAGAAATTCAAAGCTGGTATAACTGAGATGAGAGAACTTGCCCAGAGGACAACAATCTCCTCCACAGTATCCTTGATGTTTTAGAAAATTATGAGAAAATCCTGCCACACATAATGTCTTGACTCTGAGGAAACAAAAACATAATTATTTTCTTTTAATGTAAATCGCTGTGCCTGGCAGTTCCAGTAATTTGGGAATTAAAATACCTTTGTCTTACTGATCCCACCTCTTCAAGTGAAGTGTCATTTTTTCATTTTTTGGGTACATTTATTGATTAGTGTGCTTTCTACAAGGAGGATATCAATAGGCACATTTTCTAGTGTGATTTTCAAGACACTTTTCAAGGTTGGCTCAAATGTTTGCTTTTATCTTTGAACCAGGGAAATTCTTCATGAGAACTGGTTCATGTTTGACAGCAGCTCCAAACAAAGCAGGCTTTTTTGCCGTTCATTGGCCGTCTGCTGACCCTTGCTGAGTTGTATGGAGTTTCTCACACATCACATGCTGTGTTTGAGACTCGGAGCCTTCTGATTTGCCACAAGTGCAGGAAAGTGACCTAAAAATGAGAGAAACAGAAAGCCAAACTGGTAGGAGGACAATTGTGCGAAAGGACTAGGTAGATTCTAGAAGTCTGAGTTCTGGCACAGAGCTGCTTTGTGCTGTTGATGGTGTGTTATTTCAGGGCAAAACATGTCTGTTATGCTCTTGCTCTTATCTTACTCTCCCTGCCTTTCCAAAAGAGTTCCAAAGAACTCATTAGGTGTTAGCATTTCTTTTTCTGTGAAGTGTAACTAAATGTGATTCTTCATTATCATATCCTGACAATTTAGATTGTGACTGTGTGCTGAGTGATTGGCACTGATGAACGACAGCAGTTGGAAACCTTTGAAAGATTAAACTAGTGAGAAGGCGCTGTAGCCAAGCATTTTCAAACAATGAGGGCAAATCTATTTCTATAAATGCTTTGCATCAACAACTAGCTGTATGTGAAGACAACCCTTTTTAAACTTAACAGATCAAGCATAAAGTTTCATGTGTCCTCTTCTTTTATTATCCACACCATCCAACACTGATCTGTATTTCTACCCAAACAGCTATGTAGCATAGCTCATGGCTACAATGTTTAGGCTCAACTTTCCCAACATTTGCAATCCATTTTATGTTACTGCAAAATATAAACAGAGCTTAAGTTTTAATAAGAAAAAACAATATTTTCAAGCAGTTTTACATTTCAAACAGTTAAGATGGAAATCAATTCTAAACACAGCGTGAAGTGTCCGTCTATGAAAAACTTACACTGGGTTGACAGGAGTTTAGTACAGCATATTTTTATTATTACAGCCTATACAACAAGTTTTTAAGCTAAACATCTTGTTGTTTTTAAACTGAGATTTAGAAAATGCTCACAACCACTTAAATAAATAAATAATGTTTTCCTAAAATTTACACAAGCAGTCCACTTCTTCCAGGTTTTAATATTTACTGCATAAACTTACAGAAAATATTTTCAAACCCACTTAGTCCAAGTCAAGATCAAACTCAAGACAGGATCTAACTAATGCACACACCCAGATGGGACTAATTTGAAATTGCCAATTAATGTAACACCCATGTTTTAGGTATGTAGCAAGAAAGCCCACACAGACCAGACATGAAGAGAATGTGAAAACTCCAAACAAACAAACACCCCAAGCACACCAGGACCCTGGATATATAAGGCATGAGAGTTATACACACACACATACAGCATGTGTGTGTCAATATATAAATAAAATATGATATTGCTCATACTGTACAGGTATATGCTGTATACTGTATAAAAAGCATCACAAAAGAGTATTGCTCTGACTCCTGTTTATTGAATTATTGTGTACTAGCCAACCCGCGACGTAACATACGCCGCATATTTATGTATTGATGGGTGAACACTTCCTGAACGACACAGTTGTCCAAATGGGGTGGGTTTGAGGATACAACTGTGAGTGAATGAAAAGATGGAACTCTGGAGAGAGCAACATACAATTGTCCGTGACTGAAAACTGGTTTTGGCAGATACAGGCAATGTGTGTGTGTCTCTCTCTTGCATGCCTGTGTGTGTGTGTGTCTCTCTCTTGCGCGCCTGTGTGTGTGTGTCTCTCTCGCGCGCGCCTGCACAGATGAAAGCGACTCAGGTGAGGAGTTGGGGGCGGGCATGTGAGCAGGCAGTGCGCATGCCATGAAAGCGAGGGTGGACGCGGGAGAAAGTGACTCAGGATGTGTTTGATTAGGAGTTGGGATGGGCACATGAGCAGGAAGTGCGCATGCCTCGGGGAGGAGGGTTAGAGTTGGCGGGCAGGGCTCTGTCTTGCGTGCATGCGTATCCCATGGTCGGGTGACTTGGTGGATTATATATACTGTAGAAAAGCAGCCGGATCCAAAAAGAACAATGAAAAGTCAACATGGCTCAGAGGTGCATGTGGACCGTAGCAGAGATGAAAGCGACTGAGGCGGTGTTTGGTGAGGTGTTACGTGCCTCGAGAGCGAGGGTGGACTTGGGAGGAGGGTTAGAGTTGGCGGGCGTGGCTATGTCGTGCGTATCCCATGGTCTTAGAGTTGGTGGGCGGGGCTCTGTGAATTGACAAGCATGGCTCTGTCTTGCATGCGTCTTGCTTGCCATGGACTTGCGTGCATCTTGCTTGCCATGGTCTGGTCTCTGTCTTACGTGCCATGGTCGGCTGGTTAGTGAATTGTTGGTGGGCGTGGCTCTGTGAATTGGTGGGCGTGGCTCTCTCTTGTGTGCGTCTTGCGTGCCGTAGACTTAGTGAATTATATATATAGATTTTCCAAAGTACATGTACATTTGGATGCATCTTTTATGGATTGTGGTTGAGCTTAAGAAGACACAAAATATTAATATTTCTTTTATTTTTGGTGTAAGAAAGGTATGATATCTCCACCCATAGTGAAATGAACCCCATTAAAAACAAAATGTATGATTATTTCTTTGGATGTCATTGCAAATAATCAAACCTGATTAAAACTAGCCTAATTAATATAAATGTGACAAACTTTTATCATTATCATTTGAATTTTCAACAGAATGAGGCTGACGTCACATAAGCTGTAGAGGTACAGAGGTATCAAGCAAAACAAATAAATAAATAAACTAACCTCATCAAACCACAGTCAAAATGACATTATCTACAAGGTGCACATTTGAGACAGCAGTCAGACTTCTCAGGGGTGAGTAGCCCGACAAAAGCTCTCCAGTAGTAAAGGGTGAACCTTTCAATAAAGTTTATAACTCCACCATTATGAAGACGCTAGGTGAAATTGAGATCCGTAGCAGGGAATAAAGGTGGAAATGTCTCTTCACAAACAAGAGCATACTTAATAACTTTAAGCTTGTCAGAATGCCTATGAATGATACAGATCTGTAATGGATCGATAAGGCAGCAACACTAACTACTGTGCTACCATGCTGCCCACTTTGCAAGTAAATCAAAGGTAATGGTGGGACATTTGTAAAGTTACAAGATATAGTATAGTACATTGTTAAATGCATGACAAATTAAATGTCAAAAAGTGCTCGAAAAGAACGCAAAGTATGCATGAAGTTCTAAACATCAACAAAATGAAAACAGTAGGTGTAGAAGGGCCACAGAATAGACATTTACAGGTAAAGTCCATTCAAATGCAAGACAAATAAAGGAGTCTGAACATTAACACTAACTGAACCGACAGTCATTTTCTAGTTTAGAAGACATCAAGAAATACAAAAAGATTGTGCTATAGAATATTATGTTTTAGCATTGCCTTTGGAAATTGGGCACAGATGGATGTTAAAATAATGCTGCGTGTGGAGATTATTTCGTTGTTTCTGCTAACATTGTGCCAGCGTTCATTGATGATTTTATATTTACAGCCTGTCACTTTCAATACAAAGTTTTTATGAGATTCATTAGTGAGAAGTCAAGCAAAATGACACCTTTTATTGGCTAACTAAAAAGATTACAATATTCAAGCTTTCGAGGCAACTCAGGCCCCTTCTTCAGGCAAGATGTAATCATAATGAGATTCATTAGAAATACAGAAAAGCCAGTATTTAACTGTCTCCACTAAAAGTCTGGTTTGCCTTATATCCTGTAATACGTTATTCATATTTGTAGTGAAAAGTTAGGTGCCAGCTCTCTGAATAAATGAGTCTGCCTGCAAATCAGCTGTGAACGAGCCAGACTGATTGCAAAAGATATCCCAATGACTCTGGACATCCCTTGGGCTTCTCTGCATTTAAGTGTTATCTATTGCCACCGGCCTTTTCAGTTAAACAGTTTAACTGATATGTGGATATTTCAGAACAGAGCAATTCAAATTAGAATAAATAAGTTCAGGACAGCTCAGTGTCTGTAGTTTGTATGTTCTCCCCATGCCTGTGTGGGTTTTACTCTTGGTATTCTGTTTTCACTCCTACAAAAGAAAGATGAGCATTTCTAGGCAAACTTGTGTGTATAAGTAAGTGTTCCATATGTATGTATGCTTTACATTCTATGCTTCCAGTAATGGACTTGTCCCCTACAATACCTGACTGGATTAAATTGTTTTATTAATGGATGGCTGGTTGGCTTAATGAGTACTTTGTTGAGAGAAGAAGCATAAAAAAGCGAATTTTACTTATTCATGTTTAACACTGCCATTTTAGGTTTCGAAGAAATGTACAGTTTGATCTGGCACAACTTTGGTGTGCTGCACTTTCTACTACTCATAACTTCATTCTGTCAAATTTTATTTAACTTTCTTGCTTTCTTATACAGGACAGTAAACTCCATTTACTATACTAGAAAATATCCCCAACGTTGACCCAATATTTCTGTCTCAGGCACAATAGTTATATTCTTGGCCTTCATTTCATTTTGGTTGGATTACAAGACTTTCTCTTCACTAGACTTCTTGTAGATTATATTCACAGAAAAAAATAAACAAATATACTGTTTCCAAAGGAAAACACTGACACATATCCAAATGTTCTGAACCTTTCAAGTCCCTAGGCTAAAAATCCCATAAACAAAGATGAAGATTATACTATATATTTGCAAAATTCTGAAATACAAAATCCCATAGTAGCTAACTTCTCTGTTTACTTCAATGATAATCTCTATTTTTATGTCATGCCTTTTTATAGTAGACTAGTCATTTAGCCCGTTACAATAACGGGCGCTAGAACAGTAGTGCATAAACATTAGTAGGAACAGTCAATATTAAATGGCAAGGGACTTTGACCTCATTCTTTTTGTTGGTTGTATTTTTCTTTCTTTCAGCCTTTCTTTTGTTGATGTTTACTTGCTGAGCTGACCGTTCTTCGTGGGCTGCCGCCGTGTATTGTGTGTCTTTAATTTTCTGTGACAGTAATACTGTCTTGTACGGCTCTATTCAATAAGGGCGCGCACAAAAAGGCGAGCTTCAAAAGGGCGACCTCAATTGAGCGCGGCGAATAAGGGCTCGCCTTTGTGTGCGCCCTTATTGAAGGATACCGTCTTGTACGTCCGCTGGCTTGTACGTCCGTAATATACCTTTAATTTTCTCTGGTGGTAATACAGGTGTGCGCGTCGGTAATATGCCTTTAATCTCCTCTGACAGTAATACTAGCTTTTATGTGGCTGTAATATGCGTCACTGTATTGTGTACCTTTAATTTCCTCTCGCAGTAATACTGGTTTGTATTTCCGTAAAACTCCTGTAACTTTCTCTGACAGTAATATCGCGCATCGCACCGTGTCCCGCGCATGCGCACTTCATCAGAAGACACCCACACACAGACACCTGGACGCACATAGGGATTTTATATATATAGATTATCCTGAAGTGCTTTACATGTATTAAATAATACATTTACAGTACCTGTGTTTGGAATGTAGTTTGGTCAGATTACTTGACAGGAGTCAGATCATAACATAATTGAAAGTACAATGCTCATTGTATCCATCCATCCATTATCCAACCTGTTATATCCTAACTACAGGGTCATGGGGGTCTGCTGGAGCTAATCCCAGCCAACACAGGGCACAAGGCAGGAAACAAACCCTGGGCAGGGCGCCATCCCACCGCAGGGTGCACACACACACACACCAAGCACGCACTAGGGACAATTTAGAATCGCCAATGCACCTAACCTGCATGTCTTTGGACTGTGGGAGGAAAGTGGAGTACCCAGAGGAAACCCACGCAGACACAGGGAGAACATGCAAACTCCATGCAGGGAGGACCAGGGAAGCGAACCCAGGTCTCCTAACTGCGAGGCAGCAGCACTACCCACCACGCCACCGTGCCGCCCTATTCTCATTCTAAATAAACTTAAAAATTTATGGGGCCACAGTAGCCGTACTGTATATGCACATTTAAGCCTTCATCTAACATTACCTATTTTAAGTCAGTCGTGTCCAATATAAATTTGTGATGGAGAACCTGTAAACTTGCATTTTTCAACAACAACATTTTTATTTCTATAGTATATTTTAGCGGGAACACGGTGGCACAGTGGTAGTGCTGCTGCCTCAGCAAGTAAAGAGACTTGGGTTCATGGGCCGGGTCCTCCTTGCGTGGAGTTTGCATGTTCTTCTGGGTGCTCTGGTTTCAGTCTACCTCCTAAAGAAATGTACTGTAGGTTAGGTGGATTGGTAATGTTAAATTGTATGTGTGATGTGTGTTACCCTGCAATGAACTGCCTCCATATCCAGGGATTGTTCCTACCTTGTGCACAATGCTTGCTGGGAGTGGCTCCATTTTCATCCTGACCCTGCCCAGGATCCTGCAGATATGGAAAATGGATGGTTAGCACATTTTCATACAAAGGATGCAGTTCAAAGTGCTTTACAAGAAATAAAAAAAAAGCTTAAAGAGAAGAAAAACAAATTAAAAACAGAAAAAGGAATAAGTAAATGGCATACTTAAAATAAGACCTTATTTATACAATTGGCGAGTCCACCTCCTTTAGGCAATATATGAAAATGCATGTAAGTCTTTTGAGGAAACATTAATTTTCAAAAGATGCCCTTCACAGTATTTGAGTTTATGAAGGTGTTACTCTTGACCTGCAAAATCATTAAAGTAAAAACAAATCTATCTATATGCCATTCATTTTCTGAGTATTTATTAAACTAATCCAGTATCACAGGTAGTTGGAGCCTATCAAGGCAGCATTGGTTCATAAATGCAGACAAAATCAAAAACAATATGCAAGTCCCTCACAAGAAATTCAAACTCATCAGTTAAATTAACATATGCATCTCTGGGGTATGTCAGAAACTGGCCTATGAGAAAAAAGCCAAGTGGCCACTGGGAAAATCTGGATCCAGTGACTGTACTGGGGATCGAACTTAAACCCCTGAAACAGGGAGGCATTCAAATTTAGTGCTATGATTTATCCACCAAAACATGGTTTTACAAATTACAGCAATATAACTGCAATATGGCAATTTTAAATATTCTGAGACGGGAGAGTTAGCTTAACTGTTATTTTTTTACTCTTTTATGAGACTGCTACTAATGTTATTAAAGGGCCACATGCAAAGTGTTTGTTATTATGTTCTTTTATGGTGGGCATGGACCATGGCAAATAAAGTAATTCCACAGCACAATGGTTTGTTTTCAAGACATTTTGGTTCACCTGCATTCACACATTGTCTACTGCTTCCATAGTAATGGACCTAGAAAAGCAGTAAATGAGTGTTTTAAATATTAATTAATGTATTTTTTACATTTGCAAAAGTCTATCCCAGACGTACCAGGCACAACAAAAGAACGTATAAAGAATGAAGCACAGACTGTGCCAGTTTCTGGTTGCAAATTCGCCTAACACTCACAGCTTTGAGAAGTGTAATGAAAATTGTGTTAACTGTAGAGAAACAATGAGGACATGGAGACTGTCATGGGATGAGTATCTACTCAGAACTCTGGAGTTGTATGCCAGCACTGATAACTGGAGAAGAGTTTTGAAATAAAACTGAAGTGTCCCAGAACTGGGCAAGTGAATTTCCCCTTGGGATTAATAAAGTATCTATCTATCTATCTATCTATCTATCTATCTATCTATCTATCTATCTATCTATCTATCTATCTATCTATCTATCTATCTATCTATCTATCTATCTATCTATCTATCTATCTATCTATCTATCTATCTATCTATCTATCTATCAAACTGCTCCTCATTTGTGACATTATCTTTCAGCTTTAATTCCCGAGGTCTTGTTGAAGTATTTTTAAAAAAAAGGTATTTGTTCATTTCTTTCTGTTGTATTTTAATTAGATTAAATGTTTATAGGTGAATACAAAAATAATGTCACTTTTTTCGATCTTATATCTTTCCTTTAAAGTGACAAAACATTAGTCATTTCTTGTGTGCTTGGTAAGGGAACACAGAATAATCTCCAATGTGCTTAAAATGAACTACAGTTTGGAATCTGTGAAGTTGCATGCAGTGGAGTGCATTTACATTGTCCAGGTGTGGTCTACTGGCTAAGGGGTTGGAATTTAATGTACAAAGTTGTCACTTCCATCGCTGACTGTGTGATCCTGAGCCAATCACTTGACTTTCTATAATGAAGACAAAGAAACTTTCTTTGAATATATGTAAATACTATTTCTGTATATAAATCTAAGATAAGATTCATTAAAGTAGGGAATAAAAAAACAAAGTGTTTATTAAAAGCTGGGATAGTTAAATTGCTGTCTCTTCAAAGGAAAAGAATGTTTCCATATGAATCTCCTACTGTCTGTTTGCGCTCATTAACTGTTATGTGTATTATAAGACCTTTTACGCTTCAGTAAGTGTTGTATAACATGAAGCTAAAACTCCTGATTATGCATTTGAGCTGCCTGCTCACAGTTATGTAAATTCACTTTAATAAATGAGCCAATATGTATAAATATTCCACAAGGGACTGAGCAATGCTTCTTTTCCAGGAATATAGGGGGAAAAAAGGCCCATCATGCCATAATTTCTCCTCCTCCCCACAACCTACAAACAGCACGATAAGCTGATATATGGGACTGCTTCTATTTTTGAATTAGACCAAAGCAATTTGTGTTCCATTTTTTAATCAATGTTCATGTAGCACTTGTCATTTCAAAAACAACATTCACCAAAGTCTTCTTGGGTTGTAGCAGTATTCCTTTAATTTAGTTGGCCAACACAATTTATTTGGTAAATATAAAGTAGTTTGGAAGTGGACAGTACAGCCATGAAATTTAAGTCTAGGCTGGTGGTGTGGCTAAGTTTTTCCTGCTGACTGCGATTTACTAATTTTAATGTCTTAAACATTCTTGTGTGAAAATTTCATATATTGGTGGTCTTCATTATTCTTCATCACTTCCTTCTTAATCAGTAATTTTGTTTGATGAGAAATTATTTTTGTCATTCTGCAAAATTTAGAATTATGCTGGTAATTCATCTTATATATAAGTAATACAGTAGGAAGGTAAGACGGTGTATAATCCAGCTCAGTCTCTATGGTTTGTGCATGCTCTCTTTCTGTCAATATGGGGGGATTTCCTTCAGGCACTCCAGTTTTCCTCCCACTTCCTAAATACATGTATGTCAATATCATTTTTGATTCAGAGCTGAACCTGTGGTTATGAACACTTATAAAGTACTTTAGAAGACTGACAGACTAGGGCCCTGTCCAAGGCTGGTTCCTGATATCCCCACAATATTGCTGGGAGAAGCTCCAGCTGTCAACATCGGTTCCTCATGTAGTTTATTGATTGATTGTTTCAATAAAGCAACCCTGATAATTTAATTTACATAGTTGCCAGTATCATATATTAGTCTAACAACATTTGGCCAATCAATAATTTTCAATTGTGATTTTTTTAATTCAGTTTGTAAATTCTGTAGTTTATAACAAAGACATGCAGACATTTGGAAATGAATCAGATTTGGAATTGTTGTTTTAAAGGGAGCATGTGACAGCAACACTATATAAATTGTCTCTTTGTGGATGATTTTCCACCTTTAGTGACAAGTTAAACCCATTTTTTGATGAGCTTGCAGGGTTAGGGTCACTCCAGCTCCTTTTCACATGTAGTGGTGCACTCCTACTGCATTTGCTCAGAACCAATGCAAACTACTCATGCACCAGTGCTGGCTATATTATTTAGAGCTTCTGTGTTAATGGTAGACATCAGCCTCCAGTAACTGTTGTCACACACGTGCATGGGAGGCAGCTAAAAGGCCTGAAAGAGAGTAATTCCACGCCAGACCAGGGGGTGGCGGAGTGCACTGACTCTTTTTCTCACATTACTGCAGACCGTTCACGGGAATTTCCGCCTGGCCCTGATTACATCACTTCTGATTCCAGCCCTAATAATTTAACTTCCGGGCCTGAGGATGTCACTTCCAATTCCAAGCCTATGGATGAAGACCCTTCCTTCTGGTTCTAGCCCCTTTGATGACATAATTTCCGGGTCCTAGCCTACGGATAAGGATCCTACCAGTTCCGGCCATCTGGATGACGTCACTTCCTGTACTGGCCTTTAAAGCCGCCATTTTTCCTCTATCCAGTCAGTTCTGTTTTGGACTCTGATCTGTACACATCTGTAAACCATTTTTTCCAATTTTGCAGCCAGGATATAATACACGGGTGCCTACCCCAACCCTTTTTGAACTCTTTGTCAGTTCTTATGACACTGTAAAGTGGGTAGGCCTATATGCTGCTTGGATCATACCAAGTTGCCTCATTATTATATCCTAATATACCAGCAGGAAACCCTTTTTTTGGTTGCTTGCCCCAGATAAACACACTTTAATAGTAAATAATATCTGAGCCTTCCATTAAGTGTATAAGTGTCATCTAATTATATTTTAAGTAGCAGGTGCAGAAAGGCATTAACTTAGTTTGTGAAAAAATCCCCCACAAATACTAACAGGTCCATAGAAAATAGTACCCTATGCTCGTCTTCTCTCTCTTTAAAACGTTTCCTTGCTTCCCTTCCTTAGAGCCACTTTTTTTTTCTGTAGTTGCCAAGGGCTGCTTTTCCTCAGTTCCATCAACTTCTCAATTCCAAGTTAAAAAAGCAGGTTACCTGCTTCAGCTGATTCATTATCAGGATCTCTGTAAACACTTTAGCTATTTGCCCCTAAGACAGATGCTCTTTACTGTATTATTTTTGTTCAATTCATGAGTATCTTCTAAAAATACTTTGCAGAAAATAGTTGCACCCGGAAGCATTGGTCCAGTTTACAGGAAAAACTGGAGATCAGCATGAGCAAGTATGTATATATTTAGGTTTAATTGCACATTATGCTCATGACTGCTACTAGATGGCTAAACATTAAACTTTCTATAAAAAGGCAATAACCAGACAGGGTCGGATCATGGAGACACAACAAGAATGTGTTGATGATGCATTTTTGTGGTACAGAACATGTGCTGTGAGCACTAGGCCAGCTGAAGACTAATTGCCTGAATGTAATTTGATTTTACCAATAAAATGTACTGTTCCAAGTGAATAGTCTTTCACCTTATTTTAAACTGCATCATTTTCTTTTAATTGTCTTAAAACAATTTTGGAAGCTATGGTTACAAGAAATTTTAAAAGATCTGTTCATTTTGTTAATCTTATGGAAAGCAACAAATAATATATTAATTGATCATCATGTCCTCAGCTCAGTTTTGATGGAGGAATTATTACTGTTTAAATGAAATCCTTCCAATGTACAACTATAGTTTTTCTCAGAGTATTTCATGTCCTCAGCTCAGTTTGGCTGGAAGAATTATTACAGTTCAAAATGAATATCTTTCCAATGTATCTATACCTTTTCAGAGTATTTCTATCTATCTATCTATCTATCTATCTATCTATCTATCTATCTATCTATCTATCTATCTATCTATCTATCTATCTATCTATCTAATTCTCTAAAAAAAGATTCAAATGTTAGCTTGCTCACTGGGATGCAAAAATGCCACATGTAGTAAAAAAGTAGACAGAATTATGTCACTACCTAACTGTCAGTTTTATTACTGAGTCACAAATATATGAACTTTAAGTTGAGAGAAGACACTATATGCCTTACTTTCTGTTGCAGCACATACTTGTTTTCACTAATTCACTACTACTCTGGTGGTGGAACCACTGGCGATGTTAGGGGTGAACTTCCAAGGCTTTTGCTCCTGATTCCAGGTGTGCAGCTCCTGATCAATGAGAGACCTATCCCATGCACATAGGCTTCTAGCCCCTATGTTCGCAAGCCCAGCCTTTGTTCCTCTCATTTCAGCTTTCTGGCAATGCTCATCAATCCCACAAAAACTGCAAAGGTCCCCCCCTTCTCCATTTTTACCTCCATGTTATGGAGTGGAGGGCTAAGCCCTTAATAATTGCTGACACTAGCAACACCCCGGATGGAACATTCACTTCAAATATAATAGAAATGTAAGGAATACTTTAGGTTTTTTGTGCACATAGTTCTCCAAATGGGTAGAGGAGGGGTGCTGTCATTCATATGATATGGGACATAAAGGTATGGCAAGTAGTATTAACTCTTTTGCATTTCATTCATTTTAATTTAATACATAAAATCCATAAAAAAAAAGATTTTTCAGTGAGGATGAAATAAAAAAAACACTATTTACAAACAGTTGGTAAATTTATTCAAACAGCTACTTCAAATGAAAGATGTAACTGACTAAAGGGAGATAGAGAGAAAATGAATCCTAATAATTCCAGATCAACAAGCTTTGCCAATAATTTAACAATAATGGAAACAAACTTAAAAGTGCTAGTATCAAAATTTTATTATAAATTACAGCAGCAGACTTTGAAAGACTTGTTTAACTATTCTTACATTCAACAGTGATAACAGTCAAAATCAAAGCTTTTAATATGCAGTGGAATGGTTCTGCAGTAAAGATTAATGTTAAAGCTAAAAGCCATAGACATTCTAGGTAACTCACTAAAGCTAGTTAAAGGGCAGTATAAAAGCATTAAAGATGAAAGAGGTATATACAAATGAAGTGAAATAATCAGTTTAGTTTTTCAGCTGCCTTTTTCTCATTTATCTTGATGACATTGATTTAAATATTATGAGTATAATTTTCAAAACTCGCAGATGATAGCAAAATTGCATGGATGCGGAAAAAGTATTCACCATAGCCTGGACAATGTTCAAAACTGGAGAAACACTTGAAATATACAGTATAGTGTAAAGAAATATGAAACGTTAGGAATAAGTAATGGGAATATTAATTGTAAATGCAGCATGTGTAACATTCATCTAAGGAAAGGAAATTCTGAAAATGATTTAAAGACCTAATTGAAACAACTAAATCAGTCTACACATAAAACGCTGAAGCAATTAAAAGGCGAATAAAATGTTAGGTTATATTGTACATTTTACTTATTAATCAAGGGATGTTATGCTTTGATTCTATTATGTTCCATTTGGAATGCATATGAAGTTCAATCTGCAAGTCTGGCCACCATACTACAAAAATTATGTCAATACTAGAATCTGTGCTAAATGCATCCTCAGACTAAAGGGCAGACTAAAAGAATTAAACATACAGTATTCTAAAGTCTATTCTATAACAGAGAAGGTTATCGGAGGACATAATCCAAGCCTTCTTAATTCTCAAAGGCATCAATAAAGTTGATTCACCAGAGTTAAAGACCAAAATAGTTAAACTTAAATAGGACAATGTAAATTAAAGGAAGGTGCATTTTGATGGAAACAAGGCAGCACTTCTTCACACAAATGACTGTGCAAATATAAAACAAACTAGTCATATATAATAGTTAAATCAGAGAATCAAACAGCTTTTAAATAAAGTCTAGATAAAATACGTAGGTATTTTACATATTAGCTAACTAATTTTATGGAGTAAATAGTCTGCTCTCACAAGTAAAATTTCCTTTTATCTATCATGAAGATAATGTGGACAATGGTGCAACCTGGACAACAATGTTTTCCATCAGGGATAATAAGTATGAAGGTGTGGTGCATCATCATTTAAGATAAAGGCTTTGCTTTGCTGTTTGTTACAGGCAGCTTGAGTACAAGACAGCAATATGTCATTAACACATTGTCACTTATTATATTATCTTATACAGGTACTATTCTGAAACAAAATATCAAATCACACACAATGTCATCATCTCCGGGGAGTGCTTTTGTGACACCAAAACCTTTCAAAGAGAATGATTAAGACATAGTAGGATACCTACTGCCATCAAATCCACAACATCTACAGACCATGACAGAAGCAGTGACAAAGTGCTTGGCTGAATATGTCACAGGACACCATTTATGTGTATGTCACACTGTCTATGCCATCAAGAATGTAAATTCTATGCAATACCAACAACTCCAACATTCTGGGTCAATAAATTGTACTGGTTTTAGAATCATGTCTTACTCAACAGTTACCATTTATGTACTTTTGTTTTAATGCAAATTATACTACTGCTTTTCCTTCAAGTATTTCATTATCATATACAAGGGGTCCTCGGGTTACAACGTCGCGACATACACGTTTCGAGTTTTCGAGTTTACAACGCTCACTCCCATAAAAACCAATAAAAACATTGAGATGTGAGTGTTTCAGCTTACGCCGTTAGCGTCGTACTTACAGACTACGTGAGCAAACTCATTTGGTTGCTCGTGGAGGAAATGTTCCGTTTGTGTTGCTTTGTTTGGCAACTTTTTGGCCCTTATCATGGCTCCTAAATGAAAGTCAGAGTCTTCAGATGGCAGTGCTTTGAAGAAGAGGAAAGCCATCACAATGGAAGTGAAATTAGACATTGTAAAGAGATCGGAAGGAATAAAGGTAAGGAATTTTTTTTTACACTCATATTTTGTCATTTTTTCTGTTACTACAGTACAGTGTACAGTATATTTATGTCCTTTTCCTTTTTCTGTGGCATAGTTGTGTTTTTATGTTCTAGATTATGATTTTGCAAATGTGTTAGGATAGGTAAATGACTTAGGCTAGGGTGTGTTTCAACTTACACCAAAATTTGGGTTACATCACTGTTGTAGGAACGGAAATGTGTCGTAACCCGAGGACCCCCTGTACTGTAATTTTTGCTTTGTGACATTGCTTATAAAGAAAACTGTTGAGGAAAATATTAATTAAATACTACAGCTCACACAAGATTTCAAATGATATTTTCTCTTAAAAAATGTTTTCAGGGGTTATGAACTATAGATGCAGTCTTGAGTCCTCATTCTGTTTTACTGTAGCTAGCAAAATGTCGTGGGTAGATCTCTCACAGACATATCATAAAGCCAGTGTGTAGAAAAAAAATGGTTGCCAGTGTGGGAACTCAAGCTAAAACATTTTGGAAAAGGTGAAAAAAAATAAAGAAACAAAAAAGGAGGAAGTGCAAAATTTCAGTTTGCAATAGCAGAAAGGAAAATTTAAGCATGCAAAATGAAAATTCAAAGTGACCGTGTGACAGAGGTGTTTGCTCATGAGCAAAGCCACGTCTAGTTTGCACTCTCACCCACCAGCTGCCTAAACATATGAAATATCACTTTATAATAGGATTGCAAGGTGCAGACAGAAAGAAATGAATGCAGTATCAAAAAACCTGACCATACATCAGAATGTTACCTAGCATTTTCAAACCTTTGCAATAAAGCTTAGAGTTCCTGGGGGGTGGTGTCTATATACTGAACATTAGGCACAAGGAAAGAGCCAACACTTAATAGGGCACCAGTCAACCACACACAGCCTCACGAGCCAATATGGAATTACCAGTTAACATAATACACATGTTTTTGGAATGCTGAAGGAAACTGGATTTCCAAAAGCAGAGTCATTCTACTCAGATGGTGGTTGGGCCACCAAATAAAATAAGGTCCCAGGAGCAGTGAGGTGCTAACCATAGTGCAGGTGAATGGACCTATAAAATACTTTAGAACAATTCTTGTTCATGTTGTTGGCACTGCAGCTGAAGAAAACATGAGCAGGACTAGAATGGTATATTAAATTTTAACATGGTGTGGTCAGGTTTCCACATGAAAGTTGTGGACTGTGAACTTTGGAACCTGTCCAAACCATAATCAGCATTGACTCCTCATAAATGTCAGCACAGTGTAGCAAAGGAATTAAACCTCTGGATATACTCCTAAATATTTTTTAAATATGTCACTAAGAACTATTCTTTGGGGTGTAACACACTAATGTTTTCTAGAATGTATTACATATACTGAACGCTACTGTTTGTAGGAAGAGAAAAAATAGGATCTAATAAACCCATTTACAGTAAAACAGGCCTGATCAGAGTTTAAACATGAAACATAAATGCAGAATAGATTTTGGTTAATCTGATTAACTGTTTGCATTATGCATGTATCCATCCGTAGCATTAGACTTATTATTTTAATCATTAGACACTTTACAATCATTAGAGTTTGCCATTGAATGTATTTTTAATTGAATCCATATTACTTGGTTATCTGTATTATGTAAGTTTTTATTTATAGGTTATCCTTTTTCATTATGTTTTGCATTTTTATTTATTTGTTTTGTAATTTTATTTTTTGTTTCATTTAACTTATTGCAAATAACTTTCAGCTACATATTTTGTATGAAAATATGCTATAGAAATAAATGTTGTTGATGTTGTTGTTCATCTATCCATTCATCCATCCATCAATCTACCCCTCCTTCTCCTAATACCACTTTCCAGTTGAAGGATCTGATATCCCAGTAGTATTATGCATAATGCAGGAACTGACCCTGGATGGCACACTAGTCCAACATGCTGACTTACATACCCACCATCAGTTACCCTGGTCACTTCAGACACACTAATCACATTTGAAATGTGCGAGTAAATCCAGAAAGGGCCATCATGGACATAGAAAGAACCTGTAAACACCCCACAAGGAGTGAACATGCTGGAAATTGAAATTTAGTCCTTGGAACTGTGAGACAGCAGCACAACTGTACTGCCTAAGATCTCTTATTACAGAAAACATCTAAACCGTTTAGCACCATCCCCACTGTGAAATGGTTGCTGTATAGTATGCACCATATGGATATCTAATCAAAGTGTCTTCATTTTTTAAGTGTTTACTCTTTGAAATGTATCCTTTATCAATAATAACACTGTACGTCTCAGCAGTGATGATCATGCTCTATCTCAGATATTTTCAGTAAATAAGATTTAGCCATCTGGTATAACAACTCTGTCATTTTCTGAGTTGGGAATAAGTGGGTAGCCTTTTATGTGGAGGAAACTCTTAGTTTTTGTTTGTAATGAGTTTGCCAGTATTGGATCTTGCATCACAGAAATTAATAATCAAACTAAGGATAAGCACTCTTCATGATTTCGAAACTAGAAGGAAAATGTTTTTATATGCTTTTGTGTTAATACAACAGACCTTAATTTAGTAGATAAGCAGCTAAGTACTGATGCTGTTTTGCCATAAATTCTATATTAATTGTGCTCTGCCTATTTCATCCTTATGTCAACAGAGAGCTGCTGGCTTTAAGTTTAATAAAGGCAATTAGAACTTTGTGGTCATGTGCATTAGTTCTTTTTTTTGGTGAATCTTATCCCTTGCTGAAAACGAGGCTGGTAGTAACTCATCTCTTAAAAGGGGCTACTAGAGAAGTTTAATTTTGCTGTCTGATTTAGTGTATCCTGGTCTCCTCCTGGTATTCTAACACTGTAGCTCACTCTGTCCATTCTGGAATCTATATCTTCTGTTTCATTCTTACCTCAATACTTTTTCCCTGGGTAAATAATTCTCCATGTTTTTCTAACAGGGCTCCAAAAGTTGCAGAAAGGAGTGTGTTGTTATCTTGGGAAATTTCTATTCAAACTTCTACCTGATTATCATCTGCCACTGTCTTTATTTGACAAACTAAAGATGCTACACCAATCAGTTTCTGTCAGAAGGGTACAAATATAAAGATATTTGTAGATATACAGTTGGCATGCAAGTGGTTGCGTTGTTTTACTAGATATTATAAATCTCAGGGCCCTGTGTCTAATGGGCATCACAAAAGGGAACAGAGCTTTGGTTATGCCACCCTCTTTCAGATTCTTGTTTAGGTTTTGAATTTGACATTTGTATTTTAATCAGGTCCTCTGTTTCAGTTTTAGATTGATTGACCAAGCCTCCTCATTCTCTACCTGTTAGTCTCACTATTCTATATTTAATAATCTCATCACCTGTTTTACCTGTTTAAGTATCAAATAACCAAACTCACAAAGTGGGTGTTACCTACAAGTGAGGAAGGGCAGTGAAGATCTGTTTTGGGAAAAGGTTGATCATATAGGAATATTCTACATTTTGTGATCAATTATATTTTCCAGCTACATAAGTATATCCTTAAATTACTAATAGGTGTGTTTAGTTTAATAGTAAAGTTTAGTTTTAGTGAACTTCAATATAAACCACACTGGTAATGTCATGAGTTAAGCCATCACAACAGTCATATAAACTCTAAAGGAAAACTCCATAAGTTCAGATAAAATGTGAGACAAAACTGTGCAAATCTGTGTAAACTATTTATTCTGAAGTCAAACACAAGCAAAAATGTGTAACATACTGAGTCGCCACACATACTGTGCTAGGCTTCCTAAAATAGACTTAAAAGTATTTATTCATTCAATCTTTTTCTGGACCGACATAGATCAATATATGGTGATGAGGAAGTGAAGCCTTTTACTGGTATCAGGTGCAAGACAGAAGCTAGCAAATGACAGTATACTGCACAGTCATTGTTAGTTTCACAGACTTGATACATTCATCCACACCAGATTAAAGTGCAGACAATTGTTAACCTTAATACATGTCTTTGGGATGTGCCTCTAAGAAGATACAAATGAACACAGGCAGATCATATAAACACTGCATTGACTATGACCAGGTTAGGATTCAAGTCCTTGTCCCAGTTACTGTGAGAGATCAGTGCTTGCCAACCACTCTTTTAAAATGTTAAAATTAGAGAATTATTAATTTCCTTAGCATTTGAATTATTAAACAATTTGATTTATTAAACAATTTTCTTCTTGTTGACTTTTATGCATGCCTGCTCTTATTTTTGATATTCTTTTTATCACATTTTAAGCAGCTGAACTAAAATCAAGAGTTCTGTATTACTTAGAATTAGCATAGTTTTTTATTTTTATAATGCAGTCTGGTCTCTTGGATCAAAACACATACTATGTATGCTTGTAGGTAAAGCTGCATACATTTAATTAGTAAAAGACAAAAATTGTTTGCAGCTGTAGAGTGACATGGAGTGGTTTTAAGATTTTTTTAATCTTAAGAAATTGTGCAATAGGACTGCAAACTACTTCCCAGAAGAGCAATTTGCCTTGTGAATTGCCAAAACAGATTAAATAATACATAAATAAACAAATTTCATTAATATCATTATGCTCAAAGCGTCTTTGTTATCCAGCTTTTAAATGTCTGACTCAGTTCCTCTATAGACAATAAAATGAAAATGGGTAATTTAGAAAGGCAAACACTAGTACTACTGCCTCTGTTACAACATATGAACAGTAAATGTAATTGATTGATGTTGTTTTTGCTGTTGTTGCAGATATTATCTTCTTCCAGTGTAAGCAGAACTTCTGAAGGTAAGCTGCATGTCAGATCACCAATTTCTCTTTTACTCTTTAGAGACTCTAACCCAGGCAGACAGTGAAATTAAGAGGTCATGATTCTAAACTGGATTTGGACTGAGGGCAGGATTATTAATGGTGCTGCTTCACTGAAAGACCAATAGACATGCCTCTAATGACCACTATAAACATTTTAAATACCCATAAAAAACTATGAAATATCTATGACAACATTTAGATTAGAAGCAAATTGTTAACAATACCACACACATTGGCTGCCTAACTTATTTTATGGAGTAACCTGATTTCTAATAATTCCAGAAATATTTTTTCTGAAGTAGGCTAAAGTAGGTTATGATATACCACATACAATATCTCATATTGTTCACTATACTGAATATCATTCATATTTTCTTTTTAAGACTTAAAAATCTAAGTCCATGCACTTGCAGTGAAATAGTTAAGCCAATGTTGGAAATCATCAAGGGGAATAAAATTAATCTACCTCTTCTAGCTCCATCTGTGCTTGTTTCACATAATTTCTAATGCAAGTAATTAGAGAGTTTGATAAAAAAAACAATTTTATGGTTAATATTAATTAACTGAGTCATTGTGTAAGGAACAACTTGTTCTTTTGGAGAAAAATCGTCTTTTAATAAAGAGGTTGTTAAAGAGGCTGGGGAGAAACTACCCTTCAAGATTTCAACAAGAATGAGTATTACTTTATTCCATTTATACTTTTTTTTCTGTATTTTGTCCCTTGGCTATAAAATGAATGAATGAATGAATAGTAATTTAATAATTATAATAAATAACAGCATAGAATAATAGGGTGTGCCTTTGAAATTCTGAAAATGTCCCAGTTGTACCTGGTTGCAAAATGGTGTGGAATACCATATCTGGTACCAAATTATCTTGTGTTGAAATGTAGTGCCATCCAATTATGAAAAAAATCCACAGAGTCTAAGACATCTATGACAGTGGTCTAAATCAAATTTTCATTCCAACCTTTAGCATAACTTGATACGAAGTTCAGCACCCAGTGTAACAGAGGTGGGTTTCAGTTCAATTATTCAATTACAGGGTCATGTAATGGAAAAAGTAGTTTCAGGAAATGGGTGGGATGTGAGCATTGTTGCAAGTCTGACTCTTTTGTTATTATCAATTAAAACAACTGCAAGCGATAAACATGTCTACCCTGCATCTGAAATGTCCACAATTTTTCTGAAATATTATGTTGATGGGTATGCAGGTTGTACAGCAAAAGTTCATACAGGGACTAGAAGGAGACAAAATACTATAAAATGTAAAAGTATGGATTTTATGATGGATATTATATAGAAATTCAATCTCACATATAAATTTTGAAAGAGCTCTACAATATGGTACTTGGACCTTGGTTTCATTTTTAGACATGGAAGTTACAGAATATACACCCTAACCTTCCAGTGGCAAGCATACCCCAAAGACATGCTGTTAGCTTGCATGGCAGTTCTAAATTCCCAGTTCCCTAAAATGATTTCTTTTTTACCCACAGCTTTCTGGATAGGCTATAGATCCCCACCCATTTTTTCTCTATACCCAATGATTCTTAAGCAGTTACAATGGTTTGTTAAAAAGAGTGATGAGCTAAGTAAACTTTTTCTGTGAAACACTTTTCAAAACAGACTTTGCAAACTACTGTACCTTGGCAAGAGGTTTACTTCTTGTACATATAGTAAAAACAACATACTAAGGATGTCTATACACTCAACAACATCTAATTAGACCCATCTAATACAGAATGAAGCACACTTAGAAATATTTAAAGCAAATGTTCTAGCATCAGTGTCAAAAGCAGTTTTTCTTTTGTTTTTTGGCAAGGAATGGTTACCCTTGCAATTCAGCTTTACAGATCCTTCCCAGATATCAAACAGTTATAAACCAATGCACCAATGCAGCAGTGCACCAATCATCCAATTTTTTGTGCTTTGACAAACTGCATATGGTAACATTTTCATGTTTTTATAATATATTCAATATACTCTTTCTTCAGGAAATATGTGATGTATTTGGCAGAGCAGAATGTCTATCAATGAGTTGCTTTGGGTTGATCCTTTAAAGATGAATTATTTTGTTTTTGCAATTGTGACTTCATCTAATTGTTCATATGACCCTGCAACTCCTTTGTGCAGCTCAGGTATGTACCCGTCTTGTCAGTGTCAATTATGTCATTGAACTTCTTTTCTCCTCTGTTGTATTGGCAGCTACTGAGGAGTGTATTATGACCTAGTGACATTTTACACAGTGTGAGCAGACTCTCTGTCTTCACTAGGCATACAATGCTGCTGTGGGTAATAAGAAAAGAAAATCAAAGGGCTTCAAAATATGTGGGATTTGTAGATATAGGCCCTCATGAGGAAACAAGATTGAGAGAACATTGTTTGTGTGGGGGGGTGAGTTACATTAGACAGACCATAATTTTTATCTTTAAGAATGAATCATTGCAACTGCACATTAGATCATATTAGATTTTAACAGAACAAAGTAAGAAATGATGCTTGTGTGAAGATGTACTGAATTATAGTGAAAAAGTTCATCTTGCCTCAGTGTTTCATTATACTATTTATATACTGTGTACGTACGGTATATAATTAAAGCAAAAGGTCCTTCCACAAAGTTCTAACACTTTAATCCTTTATCAATTCAAACTTTTATCAGTTTTTTATTTTTTTTAAACTGTTGCTATTATGCCTTTAACTTGGATGTTAAAATTATTTTTGTGTGTGCTTTCATTTTGGTGTGTATTGCAACAAAATGTGAATATTTTCAAAGTTGGTGATTCTTTTCTATACTCATTGCATATATATATATATATATATATATATATATATATATATATATATATATATATATATATATATTCATGGCATTCTTAGTCTGAATCACAATCTGACTGTATGGGTGGTTACCTACCAGGTAAGGCTTGTGGTTGGTCAGCAAGTCGGCTAACATCCGCCACCGTGCCCTCTTTCAGTTGCAAGAAGCAGATCGTGTACTCTTTGCATTATTTAACAGTAAAACTATTTTCAACCATATATATATATATATATATATATATATACTGTATATGTGTGTATGTAGAGAATGAGAGAGAAAGGTGTGTCCATCTTGCCAGGCTGAAAAGACCTACAGGTTGGCAGTTTTGGTAAACACTGTGTGTGAGGTACTGTCATTTTGTACTCTATTTTTTTTATTATTCGTCATTTTCATAATTTTATTATTTTTGTCATTTTCTTAATGTTATCATGTCACTGTTTTGTTTATTCTTTCTAACCATAGTGTTTTCCATTTTATTTGTAAAACTGTTGGCAACAGTACTTGTTTTTATTATGTTCCTTTTGAAAGTGTCAAACACCTTCTGTATATAAGGTGGCGGCACACTTACAAAGGCATCCAGATTTCTGGGTTCTATAAAGAAAACTTGTATTGAGTTTAGATATTAAATCAATTTAGGGAATCAGGACCTTTACAATTTTGTTCTGTGTATTGGATTTTTAAGGCTCAATTTAATTTTCTTTTCGGTTTTTGGCCTTTACTTAGTACTAACTACACAAGTTTTCCTCTCACCTCCTAGTCTTGATGTAAACTGATTTTGTGATCTGCTTTTTTTCCACTGGTGGAAGAGCAATCAGCTGTGCATTATTAACCATATGTGCCTGGCACCAAACTGCACTCCTTTGAGAATCATGCCTTTATCTTCCCACTCTAAATTTCTGAAGTGAGACAAACTTAAATCTTCATGGACTTTAGCTTCTTTAAAAGAAAAAAAAAAGTTTATTTAAACTGGGTGTTCTGCCGTTCTATTGTGGCTAAAATAATTATGTTTTTGTTATCTTTGCTTCATGTATTTTTTTCTTTTTGTGTTCATTTTTAATTTTTTGTACACACATTGAAATGTATACATAAAAATAGTACAATAAAATGAATTTATCATTATCAGTATTATTATCACAATCAAGCTCTGTGTCACTGTTCCTGCTCCTAGACTGAAAATCTGAAGCTTAGTTTACATTAATTATATGACTACAGTGCAATGGTCATCAGCCACTAAAGCTGCTTTGAAGCACATTAGAGAGATCATACATTACATTTCAAGAAGACTGTTTACTATATACCAGGGCAACAGCTTTCCAGACAACATATTGGGAAATACACAGGCTGACCAAAATTTGACCATGAATCACACTGGTGAAATATTGCAAACTGTAAACTGTTATAGACACATGGTAGCCTGGTACTGGTCTTAAAGTGGACCAGTACTATATATGGGTGATTTTTTTTTGATTACCCATTATATACAATGAGTTCCTAAAGTTTATTACCTGGAGATGTGTACCTTCAGGTTTGTAAAGTACTAGGGTGCTACATTTTTAAGAGTTGCTACTCCAGAATATAGTTACTCCAGAATATAGTGTAAGTGTAAGGATTCCTCCTTCCACATGTTGCCTACTACTAGCCATACCTCTTTTCCACATAATCATATGTGATAAGAGAGTTATGCACTTTCTGAGGAATGGAACACTGAAAAATATTTTGTTTAGTGAAAACCTTCTTTCCTGCCTTAGATCTAGGATTTTGACCATTTTTATTGGTTTCAAGTTCCTATTTGTGTTTTTTGCCAATGGAAATATTTTTTTAATTTCTCATAATTTTCATATCAAGTTATGCTAAAAGAATGGAGGGAAATTTTGGTTTAGACCCCTGTCATAGATGTCATAAACTTGATTTGTTTTATAATTGGAAGGAACTACATTTCAACTCAAGATAATTTATTTAACAGATATGGTATTCCACACCATCCTCGAACTAACCACAACTGGTGCATTATCAGAATTTCAAAGGCACGCTCTACTATTCTCTGCTGTTATGTATTATTATTATTCAATTACTGTTTATTGACTGATTGATTGCTATAACTATTAAAGTCTGGTTTATAAAATGCATTGAAGATGGCAAGGCACATGCAAGAATTTGTGAAAATTCAGTTTAGCCATTTTTGCATGATTAGCAAAGAAGCAAAGAGACAAACTATCAGCTTATAATTTTACTTATATCAATTTGCCTGAGTTTGGCCAGAGACATGCTTTACAGTATTAAATACACCTGAGTTGTTTCTTGACCATGGGTGGGTTCTGTTTTTTTTTCTATTATTCATACCTATAAAGACACAAATAACATGCAATCTTTGCACAGATAAGGCTTCATACAAGATTTGAACGCAAGATACTTGAGATGTGATTCAGCACCACTAATCAATGTACCTACATTTTGTCAAAACATCAAATCTAACTCTTAAAATGCACTATATGTATGTTTCAAGAGGTAACACAAACAGCAAGAAGCATGGTGTAATTGTGATATACCGGCAGATGTTTTATTATTATATAGTGAGGCAGGCACTGCTAGCAGCCCCCCAACTTGTAAGCATCAAGGAAAAAAAAACAATTTTTCTATTTTTTCATGTGTTTTGCAATTTTATACGTCTACTGAACTTACTTTACTTTAGATAAGTGTTTTCAGCTAAAAAACGTTGGGTACTATTAATCGGGGGTCAATATCTAAACTAATTGAACTGTCTTCTTCATTAGACGACTTACTGTAACTGTCATTGTTTGTCTAATTTCTCTGGGAGATTTCTGGTATTTGCAATTGTGTTTGCAATTGTTGTATACTGTTCTGCTTTTTGTTTTGCAGTGATGCCATTTCAGGAAGTATACAGAAGGAGTTTCTGCCGCACTATTGAAAAACTAGTGGATGTCATTCAGGACTACCCAAATGAGCTGGAGCACATCTTCAGCCCTTCTTGTGTCCCACTGCTGCGCTGTGCAGGCTGCTGTGGGGATGAGAACTTGGAGTGTGTTCCTGTTGAAACCTATAATGTTACTATGCAGGTAAAATGCACATAGTACATAGTGATTCTTGAGGCAATGATAATAAACTGATGTAGTCATAAATCTCAAATCATGTCCATGTAGTGGGAGGAATCCTTGAAGAGGCACTATAGAGAAGCAATTTTTAACTACTATTTTTCTCTCTGCTCATTGATGATACAGTGACCTTTGAATGTACTGTAGTTTCAGTGAAGCATAAAAGAAATATTTAATCAGTGCATTAAACACAACATGTATCTTAACTATGATCACCCCAGAAGGAGAGTACAACTGAAGACGTTGCATTCTTCTGGATTACTAAATTAAAATTTGAGGTCACTGTTGCAAAGTGGATCCAGAAATGCTCTGTTGTACTTAGCTTGAGAGAGAAAAGCCTTAAAAGAGATAAGCATTTTTTTGGCCTGTCTGATGAAGCACTTTCTGAAAAAACTGCTTGTCATCAAGTTGCTGCTCAGACGTCTTATAGTGTGTGGCAGTAGTCAAACATAAACCCCAGCTTAAGACTTACATCTAGCCTATTAGTCACCAGGGTACACCACACCTTCTGTTGTTGTATTACTGCAAATATTGCATTAATAACATAAAATCCTTTGAGATGGAGGTTTTTGTGAAATGGCATTATATAAAATACTGTACTTTTTTTTTTGATGTCACACTTGTAACACAGTCTACTGAAAAAAATTAACTGAATTGAATATCATCACCCTATTGTGGCATGACTGCAGCTTTTATTACATTCTTTAACCCTGGGCAATTTTCAATTCAGCTTTATTTCATACATAACCTTTCAGACAAAATACAATACTATTACAAGGCTCTTTAGAAACCAAAGTAATTTACAATTCAGACAGTGAATACACAGTACATGTCTGCCTTCTTATCTTTACATTTTAACCTGAAGCCATTGAGCACCTACAGTTTTTCAGTCAATACATATTTATTTCATGCAGTGCCTTATATAATAAGCAGAATTACAAAGGGCTTTGAAAGAAAGTTGCAAACAACAAGAGATGACAGAAACCATTGTCATAAGAAAGCCATTTCTTGGAAGCACAAAAAACAAGGGAACCTATTATCTTTTTATTTACTCTTTTATGTAAATATATAGGTGTCATATTTATTTCAGGTGTCTCCTTCTCTCCTATTTCCACTGTTGCTTTAGCTTCATTAGGTGCAACACTTAAAATGCAATATGGCACCGTATCTTTCCAATTTTTAAGCGTAGCAATTTAACACACCATTTAGGGGTATACATATTAACCTAGAACAACTGAACCAATGCACACAATTACAGGCTGATAAATGCAAAATCACACACTGCCATTTGTAAAATAAAGAGTGAAAAATTAAATATTTCTGTATAGTTTCAATATGAGCTCCATTAATAGTTTAATAGGCAAGGAAATAATGCACTGCTGTCTGTCCTATTACTCAAAGTAAGGTGGCAAAGGTTGAATGGATTCTCTCCTATAAGAACATAAAACATTTGATAAATAACAGGAAACCATTCATTCCATTAAGCTTATTCTATTAATCAATTGTTAAGAAGCTTCAGTGTCTCAAACAGGTACTTTAGAAATGACATTAAGATTCCTGCTTCAGCTACATGACTTATTAGTTTGTTTCAGACTCACACAACCATTTGCATAAAGAGATGTGTCAGCACTTTGGCCTGGAATGCAAATGCAATGCAATGATACCCTTGGGGATGTCAGTGGTAGAACACACAAACTCTACAGAGACTGTGGTAATTAAACCCTGATCTTTGAAGCCTTGATACAACTGCAATAACCATTGCACCCCAATAAACTGAGGTCTGTTTAGTGAAGACAATGCTTTTCACATGTTCCTACATGCAGAAGTCCAGCAGTATTACATATAGACCTCTGAACAGTAACTTAGTGTACTAAAGAAGATACTTTACTGATACACTGGCTGTCAAGCAAATTTAAGTGTCAGAAACATCTGATAAGTTTCTTCTTCTAAATTTCCATGTAAATACTAAAGCATTTTCTTTAAAATCAACTGAACAGCAATAATGAAAATGTTTCAGCTGTTTTATGGGCATTCTTGCCTTAACATAGTTAGGGGACTTGACAAGAGGGCCTCCATTGAATTCTCAAACTGTGCTAAATTCTAGAGTGAAATAATACTAGATATTATTAAAATCACATTTACATATAAGAAAATAGCAGAATTGGCCTTATGTACCAAAACATTATAACAAAAACAATAAATATGACTTTTAAACAATATCATTTTTAAAGTAAAAGATCAGAGCTGGATTTTCAAGAAAGGGATGATTTTTTGCTATACTGAAAATTTGACTGTACTCTCTTTTTGACTCCAATAAATGACATTTCCAAGTATAGACTGTGTAAAGCGTAAATAATATTTGTGAGCACAGCTGATATGTACCCTAGACTTGAATCTGTTCTGCAGACACTGACTCATCTTATTAAAAATAACTTCCTTGACTCACTCTTTTAAACACCCATTTCCCAGATCATACTTTCGTTAACTTGACAAATGGATATGCATATATGAATGATCATACAAAACAGATTCATTCTCAATCATGCATCACAAAGAATTGTTAAAGAATTCTTTTGCCACAGTTCATCTCTTTACTCGCTGTTGGTTGCTGTGGTAGTCTTTAGGGCTGAGCATAGATCTTGACCGATCAAATCTGTTGTTTGATCACATGTGCACCAGATGTTGTCTGGAGCCCTTTTACACATGTGGCTGTCAAATGAGTAGCATGAGGCTGAGAGGAAATAGTTAATTGGTCAGAATGAGAGCCATCCCTAGAGGTGTGCAAGGTTTGGGCACAGCTAAGACTGCAAGGACAGCTGAGCACCTCAATTACCTGATCCAAATACAATCATTATTGCTATAAGCACAACTGGGCATCTACTACTGCAACAGTAGCTACTTAACTTTGGTTAGTGTGATTACAGCAGATAGCTCTTCAGAAAATTACAGGGTTTCTTGGTATTTGCTGTATCCTAGAAAAAATGTTTACCAGAATTTCTAAGTTGACTTATTACTGGGTGCCTTATTTTTGTTATTTTTAATCAGCACATAAATGCTGGCAAACGACTGCCACCAAAAATAGTATCAGGTCTCTTGGGTTATCTAGCATCCTTATTAGGTGCTTTCATTCTCTGCT
The DNA here is from genome assembly GCF_900747795.2 of Erpetoichthys calabaricus. Taxonomy (NCBI): domain Eukaryota; kingdom Metazoa; phylum Chordata; class Cladistia; order Polypteriformes; family Polypteridae; genus Erpetoichthys; species Erpetoichthys calabaricus. Next base: position 62,648,861 of record NC_041409.2, read on the forward strand.
TTTGTTTAGCTATTCATGCATTATATTAGGTTCTTTTAGACATCATATATTAAACAAAATTTATCTGAGCAGGAACAACTCTGTATGAAGCATCATCCTCTATAGTGTCTAGTGAACTACTACAAACCCCACTCTTTTTCTTCTCATTCTTTGTTTCACTACTCTTTCCTCTCCTCGTTCCACTGTTGCTCCTTCTTTCTTCTCTTAAATAAACCACACGATATTAGTCTGATTTGTGACTCTAAACTGACATGCTTCTTTTTGGCCTTTGAGCAAATCTTGTAGTTACTTGGTTCTACTTTAAATAGCTTAAGAGCAGCCTTACAGCACCCCTTTTTTGTGGTCTTCCTCCTTACTGATGTGATCTGATTTGGTCTTTGAGCTTGTTAAAGAATTGCTTAGGTGGTTTTGCCTAAATGACAGTATGTAACCAAAAACAAGATTTCTTTTTAAACTGAACAGTTCTCTTAGAAAAAATAAACCAAGATGAATGAACAAAATTTACCTGAGGCTATAAAAGGCATCCACTTTTCTTTCTTTTCATCTTTTGTCATCAACAACAGTTGTATTCTTTGAAAAGGTTGCTCTGTTGGTCATATTCCACAGCGTCAATTGCCTTTATTTGAAATGGTAGGATTAGATTTAATATCAAAAATCAACAGGTGATGCTAAATGCATTCATTGCAGACAATGCCTCTTTTCTCTTTTTGAAACTTAAGGTGTTTTTTATTAAGGTAGTCAGGGATGTATGCTAACATAGGCCCATACCAGTGACCATTTAATTCTATAACCTAGCGTGGCAACCAAGAGCAGGTGTTCTTTTCTTAAATAAGGCTACTGCTTCATATAAAAGAAAAAAAAAAGTGTTTTATTTGTAGGCAGCCCACAAGTATGTACTGATTTTACTTTATTTGTGATTTTTGTGTGTCTTTAAATTGTGGTTTGTGACTTTTTCTAAGAGTATATATATTTTTGACAAATGTCAAAAAATAGTGTTTGATTTTATTGTTTAATGTGGAAACAACTGGAATAAAAGAATAAGTACTTCAATAAAGCTGCTGTTTTACCATACAGGATTCAATTGTTTCTATTCTCCATGTGGCAAACCTGAAAATAACATGTACAAATTATTTTTAAAATTTAGATCACATTCTGTCACTGTCGAAGTGTAATTTGCACGTTATGTCCTTGTCTGACTGCTGATTCCAAACTGGCTTTGTGTAAATGTGAGTGTGTACATGAAAAAGCCCTACCATGTACTTCCATTTTGTTCATAGTTGGTTCCTGCCTGGTTTGAGAATATTATTTCATCTATGTTATTGATTTAAGCACATTAGAGGACTCAATGTCATTTGTTTTGGTCACAGACGTTAATTCCATCCTTTCTGTCCTTCTGGGATTTGCTCCTGTACTCTGTTATTCCCCAATATTCAAATGACCTGCAAGTTAGGTTAATTGACAGCTTTAAACTGGCCCACTGTAAATGAGAGTGGGTGTGTTCATGACTGTGCCTTGTGATGGACTAGGATGTCATCCAGGGCTTGATCCCACACTGCAGTCAATACTGCTGGAATATGAACCGACTGCCGGCAACCCTGAACTAGATAAGCATGTTAGAAATACTGCACTAGTGAAGAGAGATATTGGATATTTTTAAACTGTGTAGAAAAGTAAAAGACTTTGTTTTCTGTGACTGTAGAGACTGAGCTGAGGAACTAACTCATTAACTAAAAACTTAAGTTCCAGAAAAATTAAATAAGCTACTTAGAATAAAAAACAGGAACAATAACCTCAAAGAGTAATGACACAAAATACTGTACATGTATAAGGCAATAAGTAAAGGTTACTTTTGTTTAAAGTAATTATCCATATTAGATCATTATTGTAAGCTGATACATTAGGCAGCCATCTCCATTAGACTACACTGTCTATAATATCCTGTCAAGGTGTAATCATATTGACTTAATTTTCCATTTTCAAATTTCACCATTAGTAACCAAATTTTTGTGGCTGGATTGAGACAGCCATTTTCTAATTTGCAAAAAAACTGTCAGAGAAATATGGAGGAACAGACTTACTACAAGTATGAGGAGTGGAGAAATTAAAGTTAGGTGAACAAATGTACTTGATGAAGTCCATTCCACAATGGTAAACTATTCTTATCAATGAAAACATTTTCTCTAGGCTGTATGAAAAAGCAGGCAGCACCATGGCACAATGGTTAATGCTGCTGATCCACGGATCCAGCCTGCTGGGTTTGAATCCTGCAGCCAAGTGTTGTCTGTGTGGCATTTATATGTTCTCTGTGTGTGTTTGTGGTTTTCCCTTTGGGTACTCCAGTTTTCCTACTGCAACACCAAAGACAGGTTATTTTAACTGTCAAATATAAAGTAGAAAGAGTGCAAGTGTGGATGTGCATAAGTGAACCCTGTGATGGACTGTTTCCTATCTTGCACCTAGTGCTGTTGGGCTATCCTCCAGCCTCACATGAGCCTCAACTGGACTAGGCCGTTTTGGGATTGTTATATAGTGTTGTTATGAAGCTTTGCAACAATATGTGAGGTGTTTGGTGAAACAAGATGTCTATGTAGAAAAATAATATATTTCATTGAATTTTTAATTTATCTCCATATAGTCATTTTGGGGAGTTGTTCCCCTTTTTCTACATTGATGCACATAGTAAAATAATATTATTTACTTTATATCTGCATCATTCACTACAGGGCACCAAAAAACAAAGTTTTACCTGTCACTTAAATGTTTTTGGAAGAGATGCTCTAAAATTATACTTTTTCTTTCAATTTTCTTCTAGCTTTTGAAAATCAAGCCAGCAGAGAGACAAGAGTACATTGAAATGACATTTATTGAGCATCAAAGTTGTGAATGCAGGTATGTTACCTTTTGGTTATAATTCAGTTGGCACAACAGCCCATGTAGTAGAGAATTCCAAATATTAAAACACCACATAAATATATATAAAACAATGCCATTCTATTGACATCTCTAATCCATCTTCAAGATAATATGAGATGTACTCCTGACTAGGGGATCATTTTACTTCTAGCCCATAGTATCACAGCTACTTTGTGAAACTTTTATGTTTATAAAACTGTTGTTAATTTTGTAGTTTATGGGGAAGTGGTTACCTGAAACATTAAAGCTAACAAAATGATTCAAACATCTATTTTCATGATCAATCACTTGTTTTTTCAAGGGAAATCATGAAAAAGCAGTTCAAATACAGCATATTTTCAATTAAGGGGAATTTTGGGAATATTAGGTTATGTTGTTTTAACATTTCATTATAAATAATGTCTTATTTTATTTTTCTTGTTATTACTGTGTAACTTAATTCTATTATAATATTTCTAGTATTAGTTATACAGGCAAATATTCACACACAAATGTGTCTAAAATAAAATTTCCCCTTTCTGTGAAAGCAGCACAGGATTAACAGTACTTATTTATAGAGACTCTTGTGCAACTCTTTTGGATACTAGAAGGAAATTAGTTTTTCTTCTTGCAAAGTGTTCATGCTAGAGTCGACAGCTCTGTAAATCCTTGAGAACAGTGAACCACTGAACAATGTTAGAAATCCTTGGCTTATTGCTTTCAAGTCCTTCTCAGTCCCAAAATAACCAGATATATATTTTCTGAAAGCAATAATTTGCAGAACAAGACCAACTTCAGAAAATATTTTAATTTTCTCACTTGTATTATCACATCATATTTATATGATATACTGTATATTAGAATCACTAGTGATCATTACCAGCACTGCACACTGTACTCTCTGTAATAAAAGTTAACCTAAACGAACTGCAAACTTTTAACATTAATAGAAACGTTTCATGCTATTTGTGGATTTCCAAAAGAAACTGGTGCTATATATGGAACCTACATCTAAGACAAACCGTTAGTCGATTATTTGCATCACTTTGATTATCTGTTAGAAGACTACTTCCTAGCCATACCTTCAGAGACAGTCACCTTCTCAGTATGTTCTTCCATTTGTAGCTTCTCAACCATGTAGAAGCCACTCTGGTGAGAGAATGAAGATCAAGGTGGTATTCAGTTAAGCTTGTCAGAAAGAAAGCCCATGCCCTTACTGGAGTGGATATTGTGATTAGCTAATAGAAAAAGATAATGATAAAATAAAAAGATGTTGTTTAATATCCTACTCTATATTCCAAAAAGCAGGAAGATGATAATAAATGCCAGGCAAACAAGGGTATGAGCAAAAGTTTCCTAAAAGCCCAAGAGAAAGGGACAATGCAAAAACAGGCCTACGGTCATACATTGAAATATCAAAACAACACATCAGTAGACAGAACATAATGAATGATTGAAGCAATCAATCGATAATCCACAACATAGAAAAAAGGGTTGAAAAGAACTGAAGTATCAAAACACTACAAATGCTAAAAGTGTGGCTTTTGCAATGCAAAATGTTGTGCAAAGTTAGAACAACATCACTATCTAAGCTACACATTTTTATTTCCCCTGCCCTGCCCATCATGTGACTGCTACATAAATATTATTCCACAGAAAGAGACATATGGCAGGGGCCAAAGGCAAATAGTAAACAAAAGGAAGACCCAGACAATTCTTAATATTATCAAAGTGACTATCCCTTCCTGAACATGTTCTTCATCAGCAACCGCAAGATAATGATAAACAAAATCATAGCAAAGTGGCTAAATTCCACATTTTAATCAGTTATAGGTGTAAGGTGTAATAGAAAAGGACCTGGCAAACAAGATGGACGTCTTGGTGCCTAGCTCACTGAAAAGACTGGATATCATATTCCCATTTAACTCCTGCAACAAAACTATTATTTTTGTCAGAGAAGAAACTAAATCTGCATCAGGCAAGGCAAACTGAAGAAAGTTGCACAGGCATGCTAAAAGGTCACTGGAGTTCATTTCATAAGTCAGGTGGTGTTCATCAGTACGGGACTGAAAAATGTGTGAAATTCATCATTATAGGCTGCTTATTCCTCAATGATGTCCACAATGGAATGCATACCTGTTACAGAAATAAGGCCAGATGGACTCTGATTGCTATAAGCCTAAGGCAGTATCAGCAAATGCATCTGGGCACATTGCCAGTGATGCACTTATACCAAATAAATCTGATTTAAATTAGAAACAAATCATTATCAATTGTATACTCCCCTTCATGCTTCACTACCGTTAATAAAAAGTAAAAATGATTATGATAACTTTTAAAGATGTTAATTACTCACAATATTGTGATGTTTGTATAAAGACAACTTTGTGTAATGATTCATCTGTACATACTGTTTCACTACTTTAGTACTCACAGCTGTGATACTCAAGTATGCTCTTGTTTGGTATAAGTAACACATTTTAACTGTCAACATTTTACAATAATAACACAAAGTGTAATATATTTAATCTTCCAATAGTCCATCTCTTTACTAAAGTCGCTTATTCTAATCTAAGGCTTGCAAGAAACTGGAGCCTACTTTTGCGGCCCCACATGTGGCACTATTCCATAGCACAATAAACTCATGCACATGTTTCACATAAAATCAAGTACCATGTCAATAATGCACTTACCAGTTAGAGCTAAGAACATAGGTGGCAATCCAGGTACTGAAGGAATACAGTGAATTTTTTAGAGAAGTATAACAATAGGTTTTGATAATAGATGACTTTATTAATTGAATTCAGTATCTAATGTTAAATGATAAGCAACTAATCTTTTAGTTCTATCTGTATCCACAACAGAAACCTTTTCTTTTTTAGTTCATCATTTATTATTTTGGCACTATACAGGTAAGCAGTCATATCAGGGGTGATACACTATTGTCATTTAGTGGGACGCAAATGTTTCACAGACAATACATAGTGTACAAATTTGCAGTATCCATTCATGAACTCTACTGCACAGAGCAGAAGGGGCTATTACCAAATTTTGGTATTTTACCTATCTTCATACATCTGATTTTGCACTCACCGTGCTACTGGATCAATAAGTAGCTTGCTAATTTCCTTTTTATTTTACTGCTCATTTGTTAAATGTTTTTATTTTTACATTATTAACATCCTCACGGTTTCATCAAATCCGAATAATGATGTGCGTCAAGTCCTGTGTTTCACTTGTTTGGTTAACCACACTTCTTACAGGAAAGGTTTTTCTAAACATATTTTCACTACACTGGTGTGGGTATCTCACTTCATCAGCTATTCTCAAACACTGTCTGGAACAGGATCTGGCATGCAATCAGGTTTTAACAGTTAACTGGACATGACCTTCTTTGAAACACAAAAGTGGAGAAGAGGGCAATGAACCTCTTCTGTCCTGTTTCTGTCATGACACAGATAAAATAATTCAGTGACAAGTGAGAAAATCTTATTTAAAGCAATATGTGTGGCTCATGTTTTGGAATCTTCTGGCAATCTAAAGGCAGTAATTATGGATTTACACTGAAATGAGATTACTCCAGTTAGTGCCAAAACAAGAGACAGCCTCTAGGAGCTCTTGGAGTATCTATCATATCTATCTAGCACTTGCATACCACTTTCTACCACACGCCCTAGGTCTTCTCCCACTAAACTATCCTTGCTAACCTTTATAGCAAGATAACATCATCTATCATCACATCTAGAGGTCTAGCAAGTCTACCCCCAACTCCTCCTGGATTGCTGAGTTTATTAGCCAGTCCCTGAGAAAAATAATGCTGCACATAAATCTCCATTTGGTGAATACAAGACATTGTCTCCACTGCAAGGGATCTGTAACTCCAATGGAGAGATAAAAGTTAATATAAAAGTATAACAGATTGTATTAATTTCTTTGTTTTTTGATTGTGTTTTTAAACAGACAAAAGAAAGACACAGTTAAACTGGAAAGGTAAATATGGCTTTTACAAAATTATAACCTGGACCATACAACTATGAAATGTCATCTTTATTTGTAGGATAATATGTGAATGTGCCCACTTTAAGAACAAATAGTATAGGTTTATAGGGCCATTATTGTCATGTGTACATTTTAATTCTTACTTACAATGTGCTAATTAACTTGTAACATGTTGCCATTCTATGTGTCCAAGATTAGTGAATATAACAGCCATACCTCATAACATTTTAAATATTTAAAAAAAGACAGCTTTAAGCAAGCAGACTCAAAATTTAGTTTGTAAACAATCCTCAAGTACAGGACCCAAACACTATGCCACTGTGGTTCTTGTATACATATTTTTATATTCTGAGTAAAATAATATATTGATGAGAGGAGAGTATTAGGGAAGCAAAATCAGTAGTAAACAATCCTGCCAATCATAACTTAATGGTAGTTGCAGTATGTGTTTGTGTGTGACTCGGCCACTTTGTGCAATGAAGTATTTTATCATGTCTTCACTTCTTCCGCTTGCTTAGAGATGAAGAAAAGCTGTATGTATGTTGGTCATTATTTCCACTTTCTGTTTTTTTTAATTTGGAATAGTCTGACATATTGAGGATTACCCGTGGGCTTGATTACTTTGAGAATGAGAATGTTATATACAGGTGCTGGTCATAAAATTAGAATATCATGACAAAGGTGATTTATTTCAGTAATTCCATTCAAAAAGTGAAACTTGTATATTAGATTCATTCATTACACACAGACTGATGAATTTCAAATGTTTATTTCTTTTAATGTTGATGATTATAACTGACAACTAATGAAAGTCCCAAATTCAATATCTCGGAAAATTAGAATATCAATTAAGACCAATGCAAAAAAAGGATTTTTAGAAATGTTGGCCAACTGAAAGGTATGAACATGAAAAGTATGAGCATGTATAGCAGTCAATATTTAGTTGGGGCTCCTTTGGCCTGGATTACTGCAGCAATGCGGCGTGGCATGGAGTCGATGAGTCTGTGGCACTGCTCAGGTGTTATGAGAGCCCATGTTGCTCTGATAGTGGCCTTCAGCTCTTCTGAATTGTTGGGTCTGGCGTATCGCATCTTCCTCTTCACAATACGAAAATCTATGGGGTTAAGATCAAGCGAGTTTGCTGGCCAATCAAGAACAGGGATACCATGGTCCTTAAACCAGGTACTGGTAGCTTTGGCACTGTGTGCAGGTGCCAGGTCCTGTTGGAAAATGAAATCTGCATCTCCATAAAGTTCGTCAGCAGCAGGAAGCATGAAGTGCTCTAAAACTTCCTGGTAGACGGCTGCGTTGACCTTGGACCTCAGAAAACACAATAGACCAACACCAGCAGATGACATGTCACCCCAAACCATCACTGACTGTGGAAACTTTACACTGGACCTCACGCAACGTGGATTCTGTGCCTCTCCTCTCTTCCTCCAGACTCTGGGACCTTGATTTCCAAAGGAAATGCAAAATTTACTTTCATCAGAGAACATAACTTTGGACCACTCAGCAGCAGTCCAAAAGCGAGACGCTTCTGACGCTGTCTCTTGTTCAAGAGTGGCTTGACACAAGGAATGCAACAGCTGAAACCCATGTCTTGCATACAGTGGTGTGAAAAACTATTTGCCCCCTTCCTGATTTCTTATTCTTTTGCATGTTTGTCACACAAAATGTTTCTGATCATCAAACACATTTAACCATTAGTCAAATATAACACAAGTAAACACAAAATGCAGGAGAAAAAAAAATCCAAACCTACATGGCCCTATGTGAAAAAGTAATTGCCCCCTGAACCTAATAACTGGTTGGGCCACCCTTAGCAGCAATAACTGCAATCAAGCGTTTGCGATAACTTGCAATGAGTCTTTTACAGCGCTCTGGAGGAATTTTGGCCCACTCATCTTTGCAAAATTGTTGTAATTCAGCTTTATTTGAGGGTTTTCTAGCATGAACCGCCTTTTTAAGGTCATGCCATAGCATCTCAATTGGATTCAGGTCAGGACTTTGACTAGGCCACTCCAAAGTCTTCATTTTGTTTTTCTTCAGCCATTCAGAGGTGGATTTGCTGGTGTGTTTTGGGTCATTGTCCTGTTGCAGCACCCAAGATCGCTTCAGCTTGAGTTGACGAACAGATAGCCGGACATTCTCCTTCAGGATTTTTTGGTAGACAGTAGAATTCATGGTTCCATCTATCACAGCAAGCCTTCCAGGTCCTGAAGCAGCAAAACAACCCCAGACCATCACACTACCACCACCATATTTTACTGTTGGTATGATGTTCTTTTTCTGAAATGCTGTGTTCCTTTTACGCCAGATGTAACGGGACATTTGCCTTCCAAAAAGTTCAACTTTTGTCTCATCAGTCCACAAGGTATTTTCCCAAAAGTCTTGGCAATCATTGAGATGTTTCTTAGCAAAATTGAGACGAGCCCTAATGTTCTTTTTGCTTAACAGTGGTTTGCGTCTTGGAAATCTGCCATGCAGGCCGTTTTTGCCCAGTCTCTTTCTTATGGTGGAGTCGTGAACACTGACCTTAATTGAGGCAAGTGAGGCCTGCAGTTCTTTAGACGTTGTCCTGGGGTCTTTTGTGACCTCTCGGATGAGTCGTCTCTGCGCTCTTGGGGTAATTTTGGTCGGCCGGCCACTCCTGGGAAGGTTCACCACTGTTCCATGTTTTTGCCATTTATGGATAATGGCTCTCACTGTGGTTCGCTGGAGTCCCAAAGCTTTAGAAATGGCTTTATAACCTTTACCAGACTGATAGATCTCAATTACTTCTGTTCTCATTTGTTCCTGAATTTCTTTGGATCTTGGCATGATGTCTAGCTTTTGAGGTGCTTTTGGTCTACTTCTCTGTGTCAGGCAGCTCCTATTTAAGTGATTTCTTGATTGAAACAGGTGTGGCAGTAATCAGGCCTGGGGGTGGCTACGGAAATTGAACTCAGGTGTGATACACCACAGTTAGGTTATTTTTTAACAAGGGGGCAATTACTTTTTCACACAGGGCCATGTAGGTTTGGATTTTTTTTCTACCTAAATAAAAAAACCATCATTTAAAAACTGCATTTTGTGTTTACTTGTGTTATATTTGACTAATGGTTAAATGTGTTTGATGATCAGAAACATTTTGTGTGACAAACATGCAAAAGAATAAGAAATCAGGAAGGGGGCAAATAGTTTTTCACACCACTGTACGTCTGTGCGTGGTGGTTCTTGAAGCACTGACTCCAGCTGCAGTCCACTCTTTGTGAATCTCCCCCACATTTTTGAATGGGTTTTGTTTCACAATCCTCTCCAGGGTGCGGTTATCTCTATTGCTTGTACACTTTTTTCTACCACATCTTGTCCTTCCCTTCGCCTCTCTATTAATGTGCTTGGACACAGAGCTCTGTGAACAGCCAGCCTCTTTAGCAATGACCTTTTGTGTCTTGCCCTCCTTGTGCAAGGTGTCAATGGTCATCTTTTGGACAACTGTGAAGTCAGCAGTCTTCCCCATGATTGTGTAGCCTACAGAACTGGACCGAGAGACCATTTAAAGGCTTTTGCAGGTGTTTTGAGTTAATTGGCTGATTAGAGTGTGGCGCCAGGTGTCTTCAATATTGAACCTTTTCACAATATTCTAATTTTCCGAGATACTGAATTTGGGACTTTGATTAGTTGTCAGTTATAATCATCATTAAAAGAAATAAACATTTGAGATACATCAGTCTGTGTGTAATGAATGAATCTAATATACAAGTTTCACTTTTTGAATGGAATTACTGAAATAAATCAACTTTGTCATGATATTCTACTTTTATGACCAGCACCTGTACATTTTTTTTTCCATTTCTCCATCCAAATTTAATTTTCAAAAGTCAAGGTCAATTAAAGAAGCCATACTGTTAGGAAAACCATTTTTTTTATTTCCCTTTAACTTTTTGCATGTTTTTCCTGTAGAAGTTCATTTTATCATAGCATACCATTCTCAACCCCATTTAATCCAGTCCAGGGTGGTGGGGAGCTGGAACCCATCTTGGTAGCATCAGGCTACCAAGACAAGAAACAACACCTGGCAGGGCAATAGTCCAGTGCAGCAGTTAAAGTATGACCAGGGTTATGTATTGACCTATATATGGAGTTTTTAATGTGTAATATAGTATGGTAAGTTACCAAACAGAAATTTCTACCTTGACAGAAGCTTGTAACTGAAATAAGATTGATTGTCTGACAGATTTAAATTGCCCAGTACAAATTAGATGTTTTTTTCTTAGAAGAAAACAGAGAGGAAAAGGAAGAAGAAGAAAAGAAAAGGCAAAATCTAAAGAATGTGATGTGTAAGTATTTTATTGATTCCTGCTCTTAATTTGAAAAAGCAGAAATAATGCAAACTGTGTCTTGTACTGAACTTCCCAATTTCACTGAAAAAGCAACTTTTCAAGTAGCACAGTAAATTTTATGTGCTACACAACCATCAAATAAGTATTACTCTAAAAATATTTCTTTTTAAATTGCAGATGTCAGCCTCCACGCAGGTAACTGAAAAAAACACAAGACTGCAGCATTTCAGTTTTTTACAATATTTATTCTGCTCTCAGAAAGATGAAATTGGCAACTTGCTAACTAAGCACTTTTGAAAGATGGCATGTATTCTTCAAGAAACCGTTCACAGTCACAATAGATGGACTATCTTCTGTGCTATTTAATCAGCCCTTCAGAATGACATTTGGGGGAAGCTTCACAAGTGGACCAAGTTCATCATCATACAAATAAAGAAAACTAATTTCAAAAGCCCACAATCAATATATTATATGTATGTATATATACTTATATGAGAAACTGAGATTTTTTTAAACAAATATTTATTATAAGATTAGAGATATTAGATTTCTGTAAAGTAATCCATGATATAAGAGATATGTGTCTAGAAATTAGCTAAAGAATATGCCAAAATTATTATGGATAGAGACCTTTTGACGAAGCAAAGGATTTCAGATGGGTCTAAAGAAAGAAGCCATGAGTGTTCTCTCTTGTCCGAAGTAAACAGGAAGACCTACATTCAGTAAGGCAGAAACATGCTACATGCATTAAGTATTGTATTCATGTCAAGTTGACACTGTAAATTCAAGTAATTCTGGTGTAACCGTCCCTTGCTTATTAATTGTGAATGGCCTGATAACCATATTTACATCATATTTTTGCCATTTGTGTTACTTTATAATTCATTCAGAATTCTGCTATCGTTATTGCAAAATGACTACTAGCATTTAAGGACAGTTGTACAGTACATAATACATTCTGCTGTTAATTTTATTCTTCCAGTATTCAGGTGATACCCTCCTTCTCAATTAGTGTAGCCACAAGCAGACCTGAAGCCACTCTTGATGGTTTTCATCCCTTGTCGGTGATGATGCCTTGTTAGAGAATAAGAACTTTTCAAAAATAGACTTTCTTGGTTTTCTTCTCATCAGGAAATATTGTGAGAGCTGTGGTTGTATTTGGTGCACCCAGTGAAGCTTTAAGTGACATTTTCAATGGCTTCTACAGCTTTCATATCAGCACGTGATATGGGGCTTCAATGTTTCATAGAAATAAAGTGTTGTTTCATGGTTTTTGATGTAGACTCTTGTAGCAGCAGGAGACCATATTTTCTGTTCTTCGTTCAAAAAAAAAAAATCAGTTAATACTGCAGATGTCACCATGTTGATTCTCATCATGACATCTCTAGTCTCATTGATTTGATATGATACTGTGTTACGTTTGGCTTACATCATTTAGCTGAGGTTTTCCTGCATTAGAATGAATAACCTTGTCTAATTTGTGATGTTAGCATGTGCAGTTTCTCCATATGTAAACTACTGTGTATATCTGGTTTCAAAAACAAACAATAATGTTTTTTTTATCTTCTGCTCTTTGCTTGAGGTGGCAACACGCGAAACATGCACAGCTACTAAAATGAACACACTTATGTCTGTGGGAATGTTTTCCTTCGGTGATATTGTGATATCAAACTCAAACATGGAAAAGCACCTCCCACTCTAGAAGCCATGTTTAAAAAGGGAATGATTGGGCCTGTTCTGAAATTTTTACTTAAGGTCTTATTGTTATAAGATCGCTTTTTTCAATTCTTTGAAATGTTCACCTGTTTTGTTTTAGTATTGGTGTAATAAATTAAATAAAAACCTCAGTAAACTGATGTTTTGACAGTAGAAAGACACAAATGTCTTTGATATAAAGGTAATTTGTCAAGGACTTCTTTTATACAAAATCTATTCACTTTTCATACAAGTTGTGCCAAGCAAACATAACTTACTTACAGAAATTGTGTTTTAAAAGCAACAGAAATAGTTAGGTACATGTGTGAATTGGAATAAGTTTGTGTTTTGGAAAAAAATGTACTTTTGGTAACTCCATGTAGGATCACTATCTATTCATTTGTGGGCAGCTTTTTAAAGGAAATAAAGCAACTAAAGTATACTGGAAAGAGCAATCATTGTTTAAGAAACAGAATATAGTGTCTCATGTTATTTTAATTTAATATATGAGCAATTCAGAAGTCTAAGGTAACTGTAGCCAGTGTGGTGATTCATTTCTTAAAAATTCATTGTCTTTGTCAGTTTATTTATATAACATGGCACTTATAACAAGAGAATTTTCATGTGTTCTCATAGTATGAAATCATTTTATTTGTACAGACTAGAAATTCAGCCAGAACACTATGGAAACAAAGTGCTGTTTTGAACAGTACCATGGCATCTTTGATGGTTGCAGAATCATGACTTCTATACAGACAGCATCTCCTGCAGCACCTAGATGCAGGAGGTTATGAAGGTTTTTCATTCAAGTAAATGAAACTATACTCTTAACTGTGTTCAATATTAATTTGTAAATTTCTGAGTACATGCTGACTTAGTAGAGTTGAAAAAAACAGCAGACATAAAAAACTGGATAGCAACCATGTCAAGGTTTATCAACCACCAAAGATGGCCAAGGGCCATGGTAAAGTCAGAGACATCAATGCACACAAATTAATAAATTATTTAGCATTTAAGGCCAATTTAGGAAATTATATTTCAAGAGGTGGTATTTACAATGCATATATCCCTTTGCATTATTATGAATAAACTATGTGATGTATAAAGTTGACTGTAAGATGTTTTAAGCCCTGTGTATTTCTTTTGCAAGTAAGAATAGAAGCTCTACAACTTCTCAACTGGCTCATATTGATGTAAAATTTTAATTGGTTTAAGTGATTTCAATTAAACAGATTCCTGAAAAGGAAATTAGAGTCCAGGCCCTTGATCTATACTTAGACAACTTTAAAAATATAGAAAACAGGTCTTTTCCAGCTGAGCAGCAAATGACACAACCAAGGTCAGTAGTGACAACTAAAATGATGCGAATTAAGTAAATAAGTAGATAGTTCATTTCAACAATAATGTTTGTTGGAATTTGATTTTGTGAAGGTCATATTAGTAAAACATCAATACACACCTACCACATAAGGACAACAGAAACCTTTATTTCCTAGCAGCCAACAAATAGCTGTTCTAACCCAAACACACTGAGAAATATTCATCACTTTACCACATAAGACTCTTAAGATGAATATGTTAAGTTAAGGCATCTGACATTTTGTGGATACCCACGTTTATGAAATTTGATACCCATTTTCATGAAGCTGTTTACCTGATGAAAAAAGAGGGACTGCTGATCTCAATGTCTGTAAATATCATGCAAAAGTAAGTGAATCCATGGTGTATACAGTGAACAATGATTTTAGGGGCTGTACACATCACACTCTCTGTTTCTTGTCTTCAGCAAATGTCTCAAAATAAACATCCTCTACTAAGTTTTTGTTTTGACCACAACAGATGTTTTTAACCTCTCATGTTAGAATGCTGGAAAATTATGGTACCCAGGAACTAAAAATACCTTTAAAACTAGACCAGTAATATATATACTGTATATTGCTGAGAGTTATTTAAGTAGCTCTAGTAATTTAGTATTGCAAGTATTTCATCATTGTGGTTTATTTCTACGAAACCAGTTCCTTTTGCCAAAATGCAGACCTCTGGCTGATGAACAACAGATCAAATCTAGTAATCCAAATCATTTTCTTCTACAAGCAAGTCAAAAAGATAAAGACCCTCACAGAACTTTAGGAGATCAAAGGTCTAATTCTATTCACTTCTAGACAAACTCATTTTAATCAGAAGAAAATAAGCGGAGATATTAGGCCTCCGGATGTCTTCACAGCTGTTTCTGCATCCTGTTGGACATTGCTCAAAAAGATAGCTCTTTTCCCTTTTTTTTCTAAGAAATAAATATGCATTTCACATTGTGAATGAAACTGTTTCAAGTAGTTCAAGCATTTTGTTATGACATTTGTTCATTTCAGTTCTCACAGTACTGAAGTAGGAATCTACCAGTTGAGGACAGTATATATTTGATGGTAAAAAAAAGGTGTTTTTCCATGATGCCTCACTGCATCTACGTCATTCAGCCAGGAATAAATTGGCAAATTAGTGTGTGCTACAGTTTCTATCCTATTTACCATCCTATGAGTACATGGTGTTAAGTGTTGTCTCCACTTTTTTACTGCTTATTGTGTTAATAAATAACTCCCACTTTGTTAAACTTCATCAGATTTTCTGTGCAAACTAAAGTTAATGCTCACACTTGCTTCTGTTGTATGCCTTATCATGATTTTACACTGGGATTTTAATATACATTGTGTATACTAATTGTTCCTTTGCCAATGAGTTCTTGTCTCATAATTTAGATCTGATTTGTTCTCCCTGTCCTCATGACATCGAATTCATTGTTTGATAATAAATTCAGACTATAGGCTTTGTATTGTCTTTGTAAATCCCAGTAGAAAACTATGTATTCTTTTATCTAGTGATCCATTCACTTTTCCCAGTCCTTACATGCCTCTTCTAATTTTGACTTTTGATTACTCCTCTCTGCTTCTCATTTTAATTAAACCTGCTCTAATGCATTTCATTGTTTTGCACCTTTAAGCAGTGATGTGCACAAACCTTTGTGGCCGAAAAGAGGAGAAGGAAATTGTTATGGGATAGCATTGTTACAAATTAGTGGCAACTATTATGTCTGTGTTTTCAGTTTTATGATAAGTGTGGATATAATTCCAGGGGCATTATAATATTCACAACCTTGGAAAAAGATGTTTGTCCATGTTTTCTCTTAATGTTAAGATTATCAGAAGAGACACTTCCCTTCACTCTCCTGCAAATATACTTTATTTTCCCAATATAACACACCATAACACGACAAAAGAGAAAATATTTTTTTTTCCATTTAGTTAAGTGAAATACTAACTTGTCCTTAACAGCAAGTGTTCACATCATATCCATCCATCCATCCATTATCCAACCCGCTATATCCTAACTACAGGGTCACGGGGGTCTGTTGGAGCCAATCCCAGCCAACACAGGGCGCAAGGCAGGAAACAAATCATGTGCCAGCCCACCGCACACACACACCCACACACTAAGCACACACTAGGGACAATTTAGAATCACCAATGCACCTAACCTGCATGTCTTTGGACTGTGGGAGGAAACCGGAGCACCCGGAGGAAACCCACGCAGACACGGGGAGAACATGCAAACTCACATCATATCGTATCTTAAAATTTATTTTCTTACATAAAATACTTTTTAGGGTATATTCAGGTAGCCACCAAAACTTGATACTCTGATAGCATACTGTATATAACCATTCATTTTTGTGTACTGACTTTGAGCAAGGAAAAGTAAATTAATTATGATCCAGAACCCTGAAGTACAATGTACAATGATTTTACATACAGTATAACATTAAGCTATCTTATTGACAAAAACAAATCAAAAACAATACATTTTAAATACCCTGTTGCTTTCTAGGTGTTCTCAACTTTTGGGTTGTAGAAGAAACTCCTCCCAGGTTTTGACAGATTACAATGACTTCATCTTTGTTCACAGTCATATATTTCTCTGTGGACAGAATCAGAAGATCAGAGAACTCCATCTGTTGACATAGATTTCTGAGTTTGGACTTAAAAGAACTGAGTTTGGAAAACTCAGTTGATTCAGGCATTTTGATATGTTTTCAGCAACTGTAAGTGTTGCAAACACTAAATTAGCATCAGGTCTTCAAACACACCCAGCATTGGTTAGATACACTTCTTTGGTCAGATGTATGCTGAATGAAATACAACTCTATCACTAGATCTAACCTAACTATGCTCAAATGATACTCCCAAAATCAGTCCTTATTATTCTCTGTCAGAACAAGCAAATACTCATGCAGACAAAGAAATGCACATTTGGATATGCCCGCAATGCTTTGTTTGACTGCAATGCACTTAAGTTCTAGAGTTAGAAAATGTTGTTTGCTGTGAAGAAGGTTATTTTGTAAATTTCTAATAACTTTTCTTAAAGTTGTTGGTGGCCCACCAGAGCAAGCCAACTAGAAAAACTGTCATTGAAAGCGAAGTGATCATGTTTTACTTGTGCATAAGCATTATAGCTACCTTCCATGTTATAAAAACCAACACGACCAGCACACAAATACTTTTTTATACATTTGTTTGGAATAAGCAATAAACAGTAAACACTAGTCTAGCTAGCTTTAACAAGGCATGCTGCTAATCAATGTTTTATCTCTTGATTCTTACTAAGAAAGGAATCACACACTTGTGCTAGAAAATGATCAATTAGGTAAAAATGAGAGAGAAAAGGCTACATGGGCCAATGAGGGTAAAGTGTCAGGGGCTTGATCCACCATTTTGTACAGGTCCTGTCTACCACAGACGTCCCTGCTGCTCACTCATCAGCATAATATACCCAAGAACTAAGGGTGATGAAAACAACTGATTGTTATGTAGAATGCTGTTATATGCTGTCTTAACTGTCCACTCTTCTAATGACAATGAGCATATGCTTAAGTACAGGGATGCTTTGAATAAACCCTGGTTTCCTTACTATCTTCCTATCATAAACAATCATACAAGCAATCCCAAGAATCCTTTCTCTATTCTTAAAAAACTTATTCTTGAAGAATCCTGTCTTGTAAACTTCAGGCCCACTTGTATCCTCACATTCTTAACAAAAGTGCTATAAGGGGTTGTTGCTAAGCAAATTCAAATTAAATTCAAATGTACTTAGCTGAACAGGCCATTTACAGACACTTTCGGTCTGTTTTCCACATGTTACATAACAACGAAACTGCTTTTTTGAAAGTTGTTAATGATCTCCTTTTATTTGCTTATGCTAGGGTAATGCAGCATTTTTCTGCTTTTTCTTCTTCTTGATCTTAGTGATGCCTTTTGACACTGTAAGTCATAACATACTTTCATCTCCACACTTTTTCAATTGGCATTTCTGGCACAGTTCTACGCTTGATTAAATCTTATCTTTTTGATATACAGCTTTTTAATTACAATTGGTAAACAAAATCCTCCTCCACGCCCGTTACACAATGTGTTATCAAGGGATCTGTTCTCTTTTTTTTTACTAATCAATATGCTCCACTTAGAACAAATTATATGACAACATGACTCAGCTTTCATAGTTACGCTGATGACACCGAAATTTATCATCCACCACTGATCTGCCACCTCGACTGATGCTGGAATGCATTTCTAATTTAAAGATTTGACTAGATATGGATTTTCATATATTGAAAACTAAACCCCAAAATTCAACAGCACTAACAATGCTGGTGTTTTTTGGACAACAGTAGTTGTTTGTAATATAGGTGTCCATTTTGACTAATCACTTACCATTGTGTGTCAAATAAGCTAAAACCATGCTTATGATTACCTTTCTAAAATCTTCTGTCTTTGCCCATTACTTAACAGGGGAGATGCTGACACACTTGTTCATTTTTCATCACTTCTCATTCTGGCTACTGTAACTCTGTTTAATAAACTTCATGTTAAAATACTAACTAAACTGCAATATATCCAAAACGCAGATGCTAGAGTTCTCATGCATACCCAGCAAACAGAACACATTACTCCTGTTCTTTGCCATTTGCAATGGCTGCCTGTTTCTTCACATCACATCAAATATAAACTAAATCATTAATTTAGTTTTGCATGGTTTATGTCCTTTATATTCTGCTGTTCATGTTCTCTTTAAAAAAGTAAATTGAAAACTTTTTGGTTTAAGCAATTATTTTTTTAGTCTTAGATTTGTAACACAAGTAGTGTTATTGCTGAATTGTTTGGTTTATATTGTTTTGCTAATATTAATTGATACTGGTTTCTTGAGCTTCTATATATTTTGCAAAGTATCCCGAATTTGAGAAAGGTGCTATATAAATAAAAAGCATTATTATTATTATTATTATTATTATTATTATTATTATTATTATTATTTATTATTTATTGGCAGTGAGACATTTTATGGTATACTATAATAAAAAAGCTTTAATTACAATCAGTTGGCAAGAGGTGGATGGCTGCTGGCTTTGTACTGAGAAGGCAATACAAAGTCAGAAAACTATGGTCTGGTGACAGTTGAGAAAGTCCCTTACGATGTTGCTTTAATAATGTGAATATCTTAATGGCAATCAAAGGAAACATTCTACACACTAAAGCATGTATTTTATGTAATCTGAAACAGAATTTATTTGAGGAGAAACCTCTTATTTGCAGTAGGTAACACTACATGATAGAATGTTATGAAATTTCCTATGACTTTTTAAATTAATCCGAATCCTTAAAAGGTTGACTATTAAATTTGTGCTCCTAGTAAATACTGCAGTTGTACTATTCATTTTTTATGATTTCAGTTCTTAAAGTGCCTTTTTTAAGAGGAAATAAAAAGTTATAATTTGCTCATTTTAATATGTATCACTGCGCAACAATCATAATCACAAATTGTAAATTCTGGTGTAAAATATAACACCTTTCAGTATATCTTTCTAGTTGTAAGTACACTATCAAATGAATGATTTTTATTATTATATAACTCTGTTAATTTTTCGGCTTTTGATGAATCTTGGTCTTGCTGCTCCTAAAGTCCACACGCAGCGCTTCACCCAAAAATGCAAGAGTTTAAAACTCTACAAAATGAAATATCAAAAGTAATATAATTAATCTTCCATTCTTTCACCTCTCTTTTAGAAGTTCCCAAATTATGAGTTTGCTTAAAATATACACCAGAGAGTGGTAACATGTTGCATGTTGATTAGCACATGCAAGTAAGAATGTCACTGTACTCTGTACATGTAAGAATAATAATCCTATAAAGCTATATACCTACATAAAATGATATTACATAAAATGTATTTTAAATATATTCTTGTTTATCATAGCCCCAGAGAGTGGCAATGTGTTTTTTGCCCATGTAAGTAGAATTCCACTGTACTGTGTACATGTGACATCTGCTACTACTAACATAATGCACTTCAAATAATAAAATTATTATGCTCATAGGTTACTACAGTATCTTTTTCTCACAACTATTCTCATGTTTCTAACACACTTTGTGTCTTATGTTGAAGATAAATGTATCACACTGGCCAGAAATATAACCTACAGTAACCCCTGTAAAGAAAATATAAATATTTTTTGGAAAGAAGACACATACTCTATTAAAGTAGTTTATTTCTCCTCCCACAATCCATACTGGTGTCCATATCATGAAATTGCACTTGGACGGCTTTCAGAAAATTCTGTGAAGAAAACTACTTCATTATATGAGTGCTATCATTTTTTTTTACATTTGTGATTCTTTTCTTTACCTACAGAAGGGTTTGCACATGTAAGAATTTGTTTTATTATCTCAGCTAAGGCACATCATGTTCTCTTTTTCCTCACATGGTCTTAATTAAATGGAAATATTATAACTAAACAGCTAAGGCTGAGATGATTCTCTGTGCTTATAACAGAATCTGACAAGCAACAACAGAACAAGTTGTGGCATTTTATTCGTTATTTTGCACTTTTATATTTTTAAATACTGCCCTCTCGTGGACAATCATGGAAAATATTCCAAAAATAGAGTGGATTCAGAAAGTATTCAGACTCCTTCATTTTCTACACTCTTTATTGTGTTGTAGATTTAATATAAATAGTAAATCTGCCATGTTTGCCCATCAATCTAAATTACCAATAATGACTAAGTGAAAACATGTTTTCAGAAAGGTCTGCAAATGTATTACAAATCAAAAAAAGTATTAATTATGTAAGTAAAATGGCAAATTTATCCATTTAAAATTAATTCTGCAATACAATAAAGCAGTGGTCCCCAACCTTTTTGACAGCAAGGACCAGTTTATTAGATGCAAATTTTTCCACGGACCGGTGGGGAGGGGGTGTCAGTTTTATACACAATTTACATAACATTTCTATTATTATTAAGTTATTAAGCAGTTCGCATACGTTTGCAACCCAAGATTTTTCTTCTTTTTTTGCATATAACAAAGACATATGCTTTGCATTTGCCATTCCTACAGATTGCACATCCCAAACATTAACACTGCTATCTTTTTTCGTGTCTGCCGTTTCTATAGGAGGGTGACAATGAGTTAAATTCCAATGGATGTTTTTCAAATGTTGACAAGCAATAAGCAAAAGGTATCACTAAAAACCACAGGAAACAAAAACAGCAAAAAAAAAACATTACAATGAAAGTTCGAAGAAAGAGATTTTTTTTACAATGTTTCTGTTTGGGGATCGTTGTGCAAACGTGCACATCTGAGCAGCGACCACAGATCTAACTGCTCTGTGGATGATTTGTTCAAGCATTTCAAGGTCACTTCGTTGTAATGAAAGCATCTGCTGAATGTACTTCGTAGTAACGCGATTTCTATAGACTCGTGTCATATGGGAAAACTGTAGGGACCATAAAAATACTTTGTTGTAATAGTCTCTCCCCTCGGTCTCTCTCCTCTCTCTGCGCCGCTGCAAAGCCCCGCCTGCCAAGCATTCTGAAAAGTCTGAGTGAGTCTCCGTTGCCGGCAGTTCTCTCGCGGCCCGGCAGTCAGTAGTGGGCCGCAGACCGGAGGTTGGGGACCCCTGCAATAAAGTATGCAGAAAGTGAAGGGGCCTGAATATTTTCTGAATCCATTGTATATACAGGAAACACATCCTTGGATTTTTTTTTCACATTTTGTTTTGTGCTACAATATGTAAACGTAATGGATTATTTGAGATATTTTATCTTTTGACCACAATCAAAAACTGAAACTGAACGCAAAGTTCAGTGCATCCCTTGCAACTATATTTTAAACAATAAATACAAAATGACTAATTTTATGAGAAGTCACTCCCATTATTATGATAAACTAAGGGGCTTCGCCCCCTGCTCGCTTCGCTCACCAACCCCCAGGGCCTGCGCTAAGCGCCAGCCACTTCATGTCTCTGCCGCTCGTGTATGTGGATTTCACTTTCACCAAACAACAAACCTTTTAATTCTCGTGGATATGCCTCTTCATTGGGAAGAAACACCACTTTTCCCTGATGGCAACATGAATTAGACAATCTACAAGTCTCCAAGTTAAAGTTTAAATCCGAACAATATATTCGATCTCTTTTCACTGTTCTGCTTTTTCACCGAGTAATAATTTCTATTTTCTTTTTTTTTCTTTTGTTATTTATCTGTTACTAAATCCTTCATATTCACACTTTTTGATCTATGCCTTCCAAAAGCACTGGTTATGTTGTGTTATGTGTGTGTGTTGTGTTTCCTTATTTAGTCTCCCACGTTGGCCTTCTAGCCCAATTCATTATACCTGTCCTCTTCAATTAGACAATGAGCCCCAGTTTAGTGAGGATATATGGCTATGCCTGGAAAGCATTAGGGAAAGGAGGCCTTATTTTAGTAGTGTGTTATAGACCACCCAGTGCAGACAGTAATAGCAACACACATCTTTTTAGTAATATTAAAAAAGCAAGTTTACAGGAGGATATTATAGTCATGGGAGACTTTAACTATATGAATATTAACTGGGATAACTTTGCAAATGGTGGAACACAGGAGCAGGGGATTTTACAAGTAATCAGCGACTGTTTTTTAACACAGCATGTTAAAGAACCAACAAAGGGTGGAGCCTGTCTAGATTTAGTATTTTATAATAATCAGGACAGAATTGTGGGTGTAGAGGTGATTGAACCACTAGGGTCAAGTGACTATAATATAATACAATATAATAAAATTGTTAAGTTTAACTTTGGTAGGGCAAATTTTGAGCAGATGTGGAAAAGTCTAAAGAGGATACACTGGGATAAGCTTGTTAAGTGTGGACACATTCGTGGAACAGGTTTAAAAATGTTTTACATGTAATGCAGGACAGGTACATACCTAAAATTGGAATTAATAGGAAAATTTAAAAACTCAGCAGTGTGTTAATAAAGAGTAAAAAAAGAAGCTACAAAGGAAAAAACAGCTGTGTAAGGCATATACTGTAAGACTAATAACTCCAAAGTGAATCGTAGGGCGTATCAGAACATGAGGGCAACCATTAAGAAGGATATTAGGGAGGCTAAAAGACAGTTGGAGAGGAATATAGCAGATAAGGCGAAAGACGACCCTAAGAGATTCATTCAGTATTTTAGTAGTAAAAGAACAGTGAAGGAGGAGGTGAAGTGCATCAGGAATAGTAAAGTGAAATTAAAAAATACAGATACTGAAATAGCGGAAGCTCTAAACTTGTATTTTTCTGAGGTCTTCACAAGTGAGGAAGCAGATAACATCCCAGCTGTAAATGAGACTACTAAGGAGGTTCTGAGTGATTCAGAAATTGTAGAGGGAGAAGTATTGCTCAGAATTAATAGGCTGAAATTAATCAAATCACTAGGACCTGATAATATTTACCCTTAAGTTCTTAAGGAGGCTAGAGAGTACATATATAAATCCTTGACACATATTTTTAGGATGTCACTGCGCACTGGGTTGATTCCATAGGACTGGAAAATGGTAAATATTATCCTATTATATACATAAAAAGGGTGACTGGGCAGATCCAAGCAACTATAAGCCAGTAAGCTTAATGTGCATCACAGGAAAATTAATAGAAGAAATTATTAAGGATAAGATTGAGCAGTACATGAAGAGTACAGGAGTCTTTCTGAACATTCAGCATGGGTTCAGAACAGGGAGGTCATGTTTTACTAACATGCTGGAATTCTTTGAGGAAGCAACAAAAGGATATGATCAAAGTGGAGAATACGATATTATTTACCTTGACTTTCAGAAAGGATTTGATAAGGTGCCACATGAGAACTTAGGCATCAAGCTAAAAGAAGTGGGAGTTCAAGGTGATGTTTGTAGATGGGTGCAGATTTGGCTCATACACAGGAAACTGAGGGTTATGGTGCGAGGAACCTTATCAGAATTGGCTGATGTTAAGAGTGGTGTTCCACAGGGGTCAGTGCTAGAGCCACTGCTATTTATAATATATATATAAATGACTTGGATAGGAATATAAGTAATAACATGGTTAAGTTTGTAGATGATACTAAGAAAGGTGAATTGGCAGATAATTTGTAATCCGTTAAATCATCACAGAAGGACTTGAGAAGCTTACAGGCTTGGGTGGATTTGTGGCAGATGAAGTTTTATGTCAGTAAATGTAAAGTATTACACATAGGAAGTAAAACTTTTTGGGGTTTGATATGCAATGCGAGGTGTGAAAATTTAGAGTACAACTTATAATAAGGATTTATGAGTTGTAGTGGACTCTATTCTGTCAACTTCCAGACAGTGTTCAGAAGCCATTAAGAAGGCAAACAGAATGTTAGGTTATATAGCACGATATGTGTAGAACAAGTCCAGGAGGTTATGCTCAAGCTTAATAATGCACGGCCAAGGCCTCATCTGGAGTATTGCATGCAGTTTTGGTCTCCAGGCTACAAAAAGGACATAGCAGTGCTAGAAAAGGTCCAGCGGAGAGCAACTAGGCTCATTTAGGGCTAGAGGGGATGAATTGAGCCTTTTCAGTTTAAGCAAAAGAAGATTAAGAAGTGACATGATGGAAGTGTTTACAATTATGAAGGGAATTAGTACAGCAGATCGAGACTATTATTTTAAAATGAGTTCATCAAAAACACAGGGACACAGGAAGTTTTTCTTTACACAGAGAACCACAGACACTTGGAATAAGCTACCAAGTGCAAAGTAGACAGTAAAATTTTAGGGGCTTTCAAAACTAGACTTGATGTTTTTTAGAAGAGTTAAATGCATAGGACTGGCGAGCTTTGTTGGGCTGAATGGCCTGTTCTCATCTATATTACTCTAATGTTTTAATGTTCTAATGCTCTCATGTTCTGTGTAATAACATTTGTAGTCTTGTGTACCTCTCTAATGCCAGACTGCTTTTTATATTGAGCTGTGAGTTTAAAATTTTTTAACTTTTATGTTCTTTTATGCAAGCATGTAAGAAAGAAAGACTTATAATTCTACTAACAAGCATGTTTACATACATTATACTAATCATTAAATCATACATCATTTACAGAAATGTCAAATTTCTGTCTAATGTTGATCTAGATTATGGGCTTTGGCATTACTATTTTCCAGCTGGACAGTCTTTGCATTAACATGCAAAATACAATTATGATTCCTGTCAATAAATTATTCCAAACCATTATTCATTGCTTTTAAGCTGTTCCTGCCCTTGCTGATAAACACTCAATGAGGCAAAAGAGTTGTACTAGATTTGTACTAATGTGAACCACTTTACAAATTATTATAATGAGCATGGAAACATGATTTACATAAAACATCCTCTATGAAAACAAAAGTAAATACAGAGAAATCGGAGTCACTATCCTTTAATAGCACATGTTCTCCTAAACATTCGTAAAATTACAGCTTTAAATGGAGAACAATACTGGTGCAGGTTTAATAGTCTGCATGGACTGAAAGGTATTAAGCAGTATAAGAAAGCTGCTTTAATTATTACTTCATACTGATAAATAAAAATTTACAATCTCAATAGCTAAATCAACAAATCAGAAACACAAATTATTTGTCACACATACAATTAATATTAGTATGACTGACTTTATGGATTTCTTCAATACTCATACTTTAGCCTGCACTCAAAGAAGAGTGCTAAATTTAAAAAAGTACTTTTTATAATGGGTGGTAGTGCTGCTGCCTCACATGTAAGGAGACCTGGGTTTGCTTCCCTGGTCCTCCCTGCATGGAGTTTGCATGTTCTCCCCGTGTCTGTGTGGGTTTCCTCTGGGTGCTCTGGTTTCCTCCCACAGTCCAAAGACATGTGGGTTAAGTGCATTGGTGATCCTAAATTGTCCCTAGTGTGTGGTGGGTGTGCGTGTGCCCTGCGGTGGGCTGGCGCCCTGCCTGGGTATTTGTTCGTGCCTTGCGCCCTGTGTTGGCTGGGATTAGCTTCAGCAGACCCCTGTGACCCTGTGTTAGGATATAGCGGGTTGGATAATGACTGACTGACGTTTTATTATTCTGAGTCAAAGGTTCAGATACTGGTCTGTGCATTGCTTGCATGGATTTTAAACACCATACCTGCATGTGTCTTGTCAATGTATTTGTGTTTCCTCCCACATTCCAAAGACATGAAGGTTAGGATGACTGGCATCCCCAAACAGGCCCTGTATAAATGGGTATGCCCTGTGATAGACTGTGCCAGCTGGACCGGAGTAATTCAGGAGAGCAAAAATCATGTGAAAAAGAAGGGTTAATTCAGGAGAGAAATTATCAACCGACAAAGAAGGGTTAACTCAGGAGAGGAAAAATCAACTGAAAAAGAAGGGTGTGTATGTATGTGTGTGCGTACGCACGTACGTAGTACGCATGTACGTGTGTACGTACGTAGTACGTGTACGTGTGCGTACGTAGTATGTATGTATGTGTGTGCGTACGCAGTACGTATGTGCGTGCGTACGTGCGTACGTAGTACGTATGTATGTGTGTGCGTACGCACGTATGTGTGTGCGTACTGTGACAGATTAAGGTCTCTGTGACCCCTTGAACCCTCAGACTAGACGTCAGACACCAGATAAAAGTCCAAATAATAGTTTATTATTAATAATAATAATAAATGTGCACAAAGCACCCTACTTTCCACAATACTCAATAATAAATCAATAATCTAATAACAATACACCAATCCTCCACTCCCAGACACGTTGCCACCCTTCCACCCAGCTCAGCTCGACGTCTGGGATTTCCCATAGTCCTTTTATAGTCCTTGACCCAGAAATGTTTCGCCCTCTCTGTCCACGTGATTAGGAACACTTCCGGGTCATATACAAACTCTTCTTCACCCCGGAGGCACGTCGTTTCTTCCTGTCTTGTGATCATGACGCACCTCCGGGGTTATAGGGCACATAAGTGTCCGACAGCCTCCCTACAGCGACTCCTGGAGGCCCCCATGGTATCCAGCAGGGCTGTGCATATAAACTACAGAGTCCATGATGCCCTGCTGGAATTCGGGGCACGTTCATGCTGTCGGGAGAGCTCCTCCTGGCGGCCTGGGGGTGAGGGCCGGAGTAAAAAGCCGGCAATCCTTCACAATTCCCCCCCCTTAGCGAAGCCAACTGGGGCGAAGCGACCAGCCCCGCGAGGGACAGAGGACGCGTTAGCCGAACCTTGGCGACGTTGTCTAGGCTCCCCAGCGAACCTTGGGGGAACGGTGTATCTTCTGTCCCACCGCTCCCCTGTCCTCTGGGGACAACTTCGCCACACGTAGCCCGGTTGCCGACAGTTGTAGCACCGCCGATGTCCTCCTGGTTGCCTCTCTTCCCAAGACTTGAAACATCTTGGGAATTCGGTCAGCTCCACCCTTTCCTCCATTAACGAGGGGTTTATGGCCGCTTTGCTGCTCTCTGCCCGTTCCTTTACTTTGTCAGGAGACCTGCGTTTTATTTCGGGGATCTCCTGCTTTCTCTGGGGCTTGTGTACAGCGTGAGGCTCTCTATGGAAAAGACAGAGCCTCTTTGCTGTTTGCACGCCCGTTGTCCTATGTTGTTTCGGAGGCGGCATCATTAGTACCACATCGCTCCGGGTAACAGCACTGTTTAGCTGTACCAGGGAGATCGGCACTTCCCCCGCCCCTTTCGTTACCAACAACAACTCCCTTACTACGCGGGTCGGGGTTTTGAGGTCTGCGTCGCTCCGAGGAGCCGTCTCATACAGCTGCCCCGGCTCTATTGGTCCTTCCCCCGACCACTTGGTTATCATTCCGCTCTCTTTTGATAGGCACGCAGTGCTTTGGCACCCGCTACTTATTAACTGCGGCGCCGGATCACACTGCGTCCCTGTATACTGTACGGCACAGGTTTTATTTATCTGAACCACTCTTTTAATCTGGGGCATATCCACAGTTTGGGTCTCTCTATGTGTATGAGAAAGCCCCTTTACTCTCTGAACAACCTTTGATTTTAAATTAACCCGAGGCGGCGTCTTCAGCCCCGCATCGTTCCAAGAGCCAGCACTTTTCAGCTGCCCCAGTTCAACCGGCGCTTCCACCGCCCCTTCCGTCATTGTACCACAATCTTTTGTAGGGTGCGCAGTGACTTGGCACCCGGTACTTATTAAACACGGGCCCGTTTCACACTGCGTCCCTATATTATTATATACGGTACCGTCTTTACTAACCTGTACCGCCAAATCATATAAGACGGGACGCTCACGTCCTAGTCGCCGTAGGTAGTCATCCACCTTCTTTACCGGCGCTTCGCCCGTCACTCCCAAGTCTCCGATAATCTTCTTTATTGCCTGTAGCATCTGTAAAATATTTCGTACGGGTTCGATTAATTTCTCGAGTTCCCGCACGTCTATAAAGTTATTTATTTTGGCCAGAGGCAAGCTTATTTCCTTGTTAGCCTTACCTGCCGGTCGGGAGCCAATGAGCACGTCCGCTGTCGGCACGTGCTCTGACGGGTCTCGCGGAGGCTTCTGGGAATTGCAGTTCTTTTCGTCTGAGGACCGGATTGCCTTCTTTGGCAGACTGCGGTCTGTCTTTTTTAATTTGTCGGCAGACCGATCAGCCATTTCCCGGCACTCCTTACCTTCTTGCGGGGCGAGCAGTGCTTCGCTCGCCTCCCCCATTCCCTTCGGAAAGTCCAAGTCCGTCTCTTCAGAGACGGAGGCGCAAACAGCGGGACGCGGACCTCCTCCTTTCGAGAACACACCGGGGTTGATCACGTGTCCCTCGCCAGCACCCGACCTGCGGAAGTTGCCTTTACTGCTCGTTGGCTCGAACAGGAGCGTGTCACTATCTTCTGAAATATCCCCGTTTTCCTGTGGAGCCTCCAAGTGATCTTTTCCGAGGTACATGCACAGGACAAAGTGAGTTATTTTAAATGGATTATTTGTTAAATTCCCGGCACGTACCTTAGAGCGATCGTCTGTACATGGAGGTTAGAGTCCGACAGCCTCCCTACAGCGACTCCTGGAGGCCCCCATGGTATCCGGGACACGTTCATGCTGTCGGGAGAGCTCCTCCTGGCAACCTGGGGATGAGGGCCGGAGTAAAAAGCCGGCAATCATTCACAGTACGTAGTACGTATGTATGTGTGTGCGTACGTACGTAGTACGTATGTGTGTGTGTGCGTACGTACGTAGTACGTATGTGTGTGTGTGCGTACGTACGTAGTACGTATGTGTGTGTGTGCGTACGTACGTAGTACGTATGTGTGTGTGTGCGTACATACGTAGTACGTATGTGTGTGTGTGCGTACGTACGTAGTACGTATGTGTGTGCGTACGTACGTAGTACGTGTGTGTGTGTGTGCGTATGTATGTGTGTACGTACGTTTGTAATACGTATGTATGTGTGTACGTACTTATGTGTGTACGTACGTACGTATGTGTGTAGGTATGTGTGTGCGTACGCGCGTACGTAGTACGTATGTGTGTGTGTGCGTACGTACGTACGTGTGTGTGTGCATACGCACGTACGTATGTGTGTGTGTACGTACGTCGTATGTATGTATGTGTGTATGTATCTGTGTATGTGTGTGCGTACGCACGTACGTAGTACGTATGTATGTGTGTGTGTACGTACATAGTACGTATGTCGTATGTGTGTACGTACGCACACATATACATAGTACGTATGTATGTGTGAGCGTACGCACGTATGTATGTGTGTGTGCATATGCACGTAGTACATGTGTGTGTGTGTGTGTGTGTGTGCGTACACACGTAGTACGTATGTGTGTGTGTGTATGCGTACGTACGTAGTAAGTATGTGTGTGAGTGCGTACGTAGTACGTGTGTGTGTGTGTGCGTACGTAGTACGTGTGTGTATGTGTGTGTGTGTGCGTATGTATGTGCGTACGTACGTTTGTAATACTTATGTATGTGTGTACGTACATATGTGTGTACGTACGTATGTGTGTGTGTGCGTACGCACGTACGTATGTGTATGTGTGTGCGTACGCACGTAGTACGTATGTGTGTGTGTGCGTACGTACGTAGTACGTATGTGTGTGTGCGTACGTGTGTGTGTGCGTATGTGTGTGTGTACGTACGTTTGTAATACGTATGTATGTGTGTACATACGTATGTATGTATGTGTGTATGTGTGTGTGTGCGTACGCACGTACGTATGTGTGAGCGTACGCACGTACGTATGTGTGTGTGTGCGTATGTAGTATGTATGTGTGTGTGTGCGTACATAGTACGTATGTGTGTGTGTGCGTACGTACGTACGTATGTGTGTGCGTACGTGTGTGTGTGCGTATGTATGTGTGTAGGTACATTTGTAATACGTATGCATGTGTGTATGTATGTATGTGTGTACACACGTACGTAATACGTATGCGTGTGTGCGTACGCACGTACGTATGCGTGTGTGTGCGTACGCACGTACGTATGCGTGTGTGTGCGTACGCACGTACGTATGCGTGTGTGTGCGTACGTAGTACGTATGTGTGTGTGTGCGCATACGTACGTAGTACGTGCGTGTGTGTGCGCGTACGTAGTACATGCGTGTGTGTGTACGTATGCACACACATACATACATACGTACGTATGTATGTGTGTGCGTACACACGTACGTGTGTGTGTGCGTACGTACGTAGTACGTGTGTGAGTGTGTGCGTACGTATGTGTGTACGTACGTGTGTGTGTGCGTATGTATGTGTGTACGTACGTTTGTAATACGTATGTATGTGTGTACGTACGTATGTGTGTATGTATGTGTGTGCGTACGCACGTACGTAGTACGTATGTGTGTGTGTGCGTACGCACGTACGTATGTGTGTGTACGTACGTCGTACGTATGTATGTGTGTACGTAAGTATGTATTTGTGTACGTACGTCATACGTATGTATGTGTGTATGTGTGTGTGTGCGTACGCACGTAAGTAGTACGTATGTATGTGTGTACGTACGTAGTACATATGTATGTGTGTACGTACGCACACACATACATACATACATACGTACGTACGTACATAGTACGTATGTATGTGTGTGCGTATGCACGTAGTACATATGTGTGTGTGTGCGTACGCACGTAGTACGTATGTGTGTGTGTGCGTACGCACGTAGTACGTATGTGTGTGTGTGCGTATGTATGTGTGTACATATGTTTGTAATACGTATGTATGTGTGTACGTACGTATGTGTATACGTACGTATGTGTGTACGTACGTTTGTAATACGTATGTATGTGTGTACGTATGTATGTGTGTACGTACGCACGTACGTAGTACGTATGCGTGTGTGTGCGTACGTATGTACGTAGTACGTATGCGTGTGTGTGCGTACGCACGTACGTAGTACGTATGCATGTGTGTGCGTACGCACGTATGTACGTATGTGTGTGTGTGCGTACGCACGTACGTATGTGTGTGTACGCACGTCGTACGTATGTATGTGTGTACGTACGTAGTACGTATGTGTGTGTGTGCGTACGCACGTAGTACGTATGTGTGTGTGTGTGTGCGTATGTGTGTGTGTACGTACGTTTGTAATACGTATGTATGTGTGTACGTACGTATGTGTGTATGTACGTACGTAGTACGTATGTGTGTGCGTACGCACGTACGTAGTACGTATGTGTGTGTGTGCGTACGCACGTACGTATGTGTGTGTGCGTACGTACGTACGTATGTGTGTGTGCGTACGTACGTACGTATGTGTGTGTACGTACGCACGTACGTGTGTGTGTGTGTATGTATGTGTGTATGTGTGTGCGTACGCACGTACATAGTACGTATGCATGTGTGTGCGTACGCACATACGTAGTACGTATGCGTGTGTGTGCGTACGCACGTACGTAGTACATAAGCGTGTGTGTGCGTATGTATGTGTGTACGTACGTACGTACGTATATGTGTATGTATGTGTGTGCGTATGCACGTACGTGTGTATGTGTGTGCGTACGCACGTACGTGTGTGTGTGTGTGCGTACGCACGTAGGTATGTGTGTGTGTACGTACGTATATATTTGTGTATGTATGTGTGTATGTGTGTGCGTACGCA
Organism: Erpetoichthys calabaricus; assembly: GCF_900747795.2. Classification (NCBI taxonomy): domain Eukaryota; kingdom Metazoa; phylum Chordata; class Cladistia; order Polypteriformes; family Polypteridae; genus Erpetoichthys; species Erpetoichthys calabaricus. The sequence goes on from NC_041409.2 coordinate 62,681,176, forward strand.
CGTAAGTAGTACGTATGTATGTTTGTGCGTACGTAGTGCATATGTGTGTGCGTACGTAGTACGTATGTGTGTGTGTATGTACGTAGTACGTATGTATGTGTTGTGAACAGCGCTATATAGCGCCCGACCCGGCACAGACTCAGGCAGAGGCATGTACTTAATTAAAACAGCTTTTATTTTCTCTTCAGCCGTAGGGCACGCCTTCCCCGTGTCCCACAGGCCCAACACAGTCCCAAAAGCACTTAACCTTTTAACTGCCAACTCCCTAAATATTCCTCATGCCAGGAGAAATCTGAACAATTTTTGTTTTTTTACTTTACATTTATTCAAGCAGTATTTACCTGCTGAAATACCTGCTGAAATGTTTCAAATAAATGGTCAATCAAAGGACGTAGCTTGAACAAGCGGTCACGGTTTGGATCTTTCATATCTGGCTCAGATAACGGGCAGCAGTCCAGTTGAGATGCTGGGGATACACCCACTCATCGCCATCATCAGATGCGTCGTCATTCACAGTATCATGCAGCGCACGTTGCTGATCATCATTGTCGCTAAAATCTTCTTCAGAACTGCTACAATCATGATCAGAATTATTGTCCAAAATCGCCTGCAAAACCTCACTTGAAGTCAGTTTACGTTTTGCCATATTCACAGCTTTCACTTTCGAATCACATCACGTGAGCGGTCAATACAAGCGCAGAGTTGTCGAAATACAACGTAGTAATAATACCCACGCCAAACTGTCCGTTATACTACGCGCCAGGCATTCACATAATCACAGGCAAATGTGCCGGATAATTCCGGCAGTAAGGCGTCAGCAATAAAGCTACGATGCCGGATATATCCGGCAGAGAGCGGTTAAGGGGTTAAATATAGCACAACAAACACTCTCTCTCTCTCTCTCTTCTCCCTTTACCACCACTCCTCCTCAGGCTTAGTCCTCCTCCTCCCGACTCTGGCTCTCTCGAGTGGTGGTGGCTGGCCTTTTTTATATCCCACCCGGAAGTATTCCAGGTGCTTGATCACCTGGGCCTATTTGCATTTCTGGGTGGGGCTGAGGAATTGACCAGCCGAGCTGCCAAGTCCATGCAGCTCACCCTGGTGGCCATCCGAGCCTCCAACCAGGCTGTGGAGGACTCCATCTCCCATGGAGCCATGCGTCCTGTTGGGGAATCATCGTCCGCCATGGAGGCTGCCACCAAGCGTCCCGGGGGAGGTATTGAGCTGTCCATGGAGGCTCCCCCGGAACAGATGCAGTAGGGGCGTCCCTGCCGGGCATGGGACCCGGCTGTCCTTCACAGTGTGTACGTACGTGTGTATGTATGTACGTACGTACGTACGTGTGTATGTGTGTACGTATGTACGTGTGTATGCGTGTACGTACGTATGTATGTATATGTGTATGTGTGTACGTACGTACGTATGTGTGTATGTGTGTTCGTATGCGTGCGTGCGTGCGTGTGTGCGTACGTACGTCGTGCGCGTACGTAAACACAATGGCCTAAAGAGTGGTGTGTCCCCAGCTTGCAAAATTCCAATTTAAATGCACGGTTGTTCAAGACTGAAATAAACTTGACGAATCCAAGGATGTTCCGTCTTCACAATTCAGAGTCCCTGCAGTTCAGGAGTGTGCTGGTCAAATGACCAAGACCTGGGCATCTTTATATCTAGAAGATCAGAATGTGTGGAGCTTAGTGGGATCAGACGTGATGTGACTTGGTGTTGGGCAGGACTTTAGCTGCTGGAGGACGAAAACAGAAATGTTGAGGTAGAACTGGTGCAACTCCCCTTATACCCTCTCCAAGAATTTCCCTTGAGAGACTCTCCAGACTTGCACTTGTGACAGTATACCGTGTCTTTGGAAGGACGGTGTTTGTGATGTCCTGTCACCAGTTGCTTATCTTGTGTCTCCTTTAAAGATTTCATTGTGCCCTGTGCAAGGTTCTTGTATGGTCAATTTGTGGTTCTTCATATGCTGCGACGACTTGCAAAGCCTTTTATATTTTTCATATTCTTTCCGGTGATCAACACGAAGATAAGGAAAAAGATGGGTTGTTGAACTCTCTTTAACCAACATTGACCTTTGACATATTTTGTAAATTGTTGTTCTTGTTTAATGTGACAACCAGGCAACCTCCTTGTGAACAGAGCTGAGCCATCTACAGTTGAAGGTTCAGAATGTGAGGCGTCTCTGTGTCTTCCTCTGATCTTTCATCACTCATTTACCCAACATGTTTCTAGTTCAAATGCTAACGTGACATTCATATCACAGGCACTACATCCTGGCAGGCCTTGGTGTACCATGAAAGTTACTGACTGGCTTTTGTGAAATGCAAGGAGGCCATTTGCCAGAATAACAACATCAACATCATCCCAATTTCCAATCGGCCACTCCTAGTCTACCGCATCTTGTGCATTCAAGTGTATTGCGGTTAACGTTTCAAATTCATTTTCATGATCTGCCTTTTATTACACCTGCTGTACAGTTTTAAGATAATTTTATTGTTTGTGTGGTTTCTTTTTGGGGTTAATTTAGTTAAATGTAGTGCCTGATGACATCTTTACCATATTCCTATGCTCCTTTACTCCGATGAACCTCCTAGTGAGCTTCTGGAAAGCTGCGAACTCAGCCTGGACAAGATGGGCGCCGTGTTTGAGGACCGCAATGTCTATATGTTGCATATGATGTACCAAGCGATGGGAGTCTGTCTGTACATGCAGGACTGGGAAGGAGCGTTGCGATACGGGGAGAAGATCATCCACACGTACTACGTGCGTGCGTACGCACACACATACATGCGTACTACGTGCGTGCATACGCACACACATACATGCGTACTACGTGCGTGCGTACGCACACACACACACGTACACACACACACACACACACGTACGTACGTACGTACGCACACACAAGTACGTACATACGTACGCACACACAAGTACGTACGTACGTACGCACACACACATACACGTACGTACGTACGTATTCACACACACGTACGTACACACACACGTACACACACACACACGTACGTACGTACGTATACACACAGACGTACGTACACACACACGTACACACACACACATATACACACGTACACACAAACACGTACACATACACACACACACGTACGTATGTACGTACGTACACACACACACACACGTACATACGTACATACACACACACACGTACGTACGTACGTACACACATACACGTACATATGTACACACACACACGTACGTACGTACGCACATACACACGTACGTATATACGCACACACACACACACACGTACACACACACGTACGTACACACACACACGTACACACACACGTACACACACACACACACGTACGTACGTACGTACACACACACACGTACGTACGTACACACATACACACATACACACACATGTACGTACGTACGCACACACGTACGTACGTGCGTACGCACACACGTACGTACACACTCACACACACACACGTACGTACGTACACACACACACACACGTACGTACACACACACACGTACGTACACAAACACATACGTACACACGTACACACACGTACGTATGTACACACACACACGTACACACGTACACACACACACGTACGTACGTACATACACACACGTATGTACGTACACACACACGTACGTATGTACGTACACACACACGTACGTATGTACGTACACACACACGTACGTACGTACGTACACACACACGTACGTACACACAAACACACACGTACGTACGTACGTACGTACACACACACACGTACACATACACACGTACACACACACACGTACGTACGTACGTACAAACACACGTACGTACGTACGTACACACACACACGTACACATACACACGTACACACACACGTACATAAACACGTACACACACACGTACACACACACATACGTACACACACACACACGTACACACGTACGTACACACACACACGTACACACGCACGTACGTACGTAAGTACACACACATACGTACGTACACACACACACGTTCGTACTTACGCACACACACACGTACGTACGTACGTACACACACACGTACGTACACACACACACACGTACACACACACACGTACGTACACACACACGTACACACACACGTACACGTACACACACACGTACGTACGTACACACATACATACATACACACAAACGTACGTACGTACACACACGTACGTATGTACGTACGTACATACACACACACGTACGTACGTACGTACACACACACGTACGTACACACACACACACACACACACGTACGTACGTACGTATATACACACACACATACGTACACACACACACGTACACACACACACATATATACACACGTACACACACACACGTACACATACGTACGTACGTACACACACACACACGTACGTTCGTACACACATACACACACACATACGTACACACACACGTACATACGTACGTACACACACACACGTACGTACGTACACACACATATACACACACACATACGTGCACACGTACATACGTACACACGCACACGTACGTACACACACACACATACACACGTACGTACGTACACACACACACGTACGTACGTACACACACACACATACACACACACGTACGTACGTACACACACACATACAAACACACATACGTGCACACGTACGTACGTACACACGCACACGTACGTACACACACACAAGTACGTACGTACACACACACGCACGTACGTACATACGCACACACACACGTACGTACGTACACACACACACGTACACACACACGTACGTACACACACACACGTACACACACACGTACGTACACACACAGACACGTACAAACACACGTACACGTACACACACACACGTACATACGTACACACACGTACGTACGTACACACACACATACACACACACATACATGTACACGTACGTACGTACACACGCACACGTACGTACACACACAAACGTACACTCGTACACGTACACACACACGTACGTACGTACGCACACACACGTACGTACGAACGTACGCACACACACGTACACAAACACACATATACACACGTACACACACGTACACACACATACACATACACACACACACCGTACACACACACACACACACGTGCGTACGTACACACACACACGTACATACATACGCACACACACACGTTAGTACGTACGTACACACACACACACGTACACACACACGTACACACACACGTACGTACGTATGTACACACAAACACGTACATACGTACACACACAAACGTATGTACGTACGTACACACACACGTACGTAGGTACGTACACACACACGTACGTACGTACGTACACACACAAGTACGTACGTACGTACACACACGTACGTACGTACGTACGTACACACACACGTACGTACGTACGTACACACACACGTACGTACGTACACACACACGCACACACACACGTACATACACACAAACACACACGTACACACACACGTACGTACACACATACACACATACACCCAAACGTACGTACGTACACACACGTACATACGTACGTACACAAACACATACACACACACATACATGTACACGTACGTACGTACACACGCACACGTACGTACGTACACACGCACACATACGTACACACACACACGTACACACACACGTACGTACACACACACACACACACGTACGTACGTACGCACACACACGCACGTACGTACATACGTACACACACACACGTACGTACGTACGCACACAGACACGTACGTATGTACGTACACACACACACACGTACGTACACACACACAAGTACGTACACACACACATACGTACACACACACATACGTACACGTACACACACACGTACGTACGTACACACACACGTACACGTACACGCACACACGTACGTACACACAAACACACGTACACGTACGTATGTACACACACACGTACGTACGTACACACACATATACACACACACATACGTGCACACCTACGTACGTACACACGCACACGTACGTACGTACACACGCACACGTACGTACACACACACACATACACACACACGTACGTACGTACACACACACGTACGTACACACACACGTACGTACGTACACACACACATACACACACACATACGTGCACACGTACGTATGTACACACGCACACGTACGTACACACACACGTACGTACGTACACACACACGCACACACACGTACACACACAAACACACACGTACGTACGTATGTACGCACACACACGTACGTACGTACGCACACACACGCACGTACGTACGTATGTACGCACACACACATACGTACGTACACACACACACGTTCGTACTTACGCACACACACACGTACGTACGTACGTACACACACACGTACTTACTCACACACACACGTACACACACACACACGTACACACATACGTACACGTACACACACACACGTACATACGTACACACATACACACATACACACACACGTACGTACGTACACACACGTACGTACGTACGTACGTGCATACACACACACGTACGTACGTACGTACACACACACACACACACACGTACGTACGTACGTACACACACACGTACATACGTACGTATATACACACACACGTACGTACACACACACACGTACACACACACACATATACACACGTACACACACACACGTACACATACGTACGTACACACACACACGTACGTTCGTACACACATACAGACACACATACGTACACACACACGTACATACGAACGTACACACACACACGTACGAACATACGTACACACACACATACGTACGTACACCCACACACGTACGTACGTACACACACACACGTACGTACGTACGTACACACACACGTACGTACGTACGTACGTACACACACACGTACGTACGTACGTACACACACACGTACGTACACACACACACGTGCGTATGTACATACACACACACGTACGTACGTACGTACACACACAGACGTACACACACACGTACGTACACACACACACACGCGTACACACACACGTACTTACACACACACACGTACACACGTACACGTACACACACACACACACGTACGTACGTACATATACACACGTACGTACGTACACACACACACATACACACACACGTATGTACGTACACACACACACGTACGTACACACACACGTACGTACGTACGTACACACACAAATACGTACGTATATACGTACGTACACACACGTACGTACGTACACACACACATACACACATACGTGCACATGTACGTACGTACAAACCCACACGTTCGTACGTACACACGCACACGTACGTACACACGCACACGTACGTACGTACACACTCACACACACACACATACGTACGAACGCGCACACACACGTACGTACATACGTTCACACACACACACACGTACATACACACACACTCACATGTACACACACACACGTACGTACACACACACACACGTACACGTACACGTACACACACACGTACGTACGTACACACACACACGTATGTACGTACACACATACACACACACGTACGTACGTATACACACGTACGTACGTACGTACACACACACGTACGTACGTACACACACATATACACACACACATACGTGCACACGTACATACGTACACACGCACACGTACGTACACACACACACATACACACGTACGTACGTACACACACACATGTACGTACGTACACACACACACATACACACACACGTACGTACGTACACACACACATACAAACACACATACGTGCACAAGTACGTACGTACACACGCACACGTACGTACACACACACAAGTACGTACGTACACACACACGCACACACACGTACACACACACACACACACGTACGTACGTATGTACGCACACAGACGTACGTACGTACACACACATACGTACGTACACACACACACGTACGTACACACACACGTACGTACGTACACACACACACGTACACACACACGTACGTACACACACACACACGTACACACACACGTACGTACACACACAGACACGTACACACACACGTACACGTACACACACACATGTACGTACGTACACACATACACAGATACACACACACGTACGTGTGTGTACGTACGTACGTACACACACACATACACACACACATACATGTACACGTACGTACGTACACCACGCACACGTACGTACGTACACACACAAACGTACACTCGTACACGTACACACACACACACACGTACGTACGTACATACACACACGTACGTACACACACACATACGTACGTACGTACGTACACACACGTACGTAAGTACACACACACATACACACACACCTACGTGCACACGTACGTACGTACACACGCATACGTACGTACACACACACGTACGTACATACGTACACACACACACACACGTACACACACACACACGTACGTACGTACGCACACACACGTACGTACGAACGTACGCACACACACGTACACAAACACACATATACACACGTACACACACACACGTACACACACGTACACATACACACACACACCGTACACACACACACACACACACGTACGTACATACGCACACACACACGTTAGTACGTACGTACACACACACACACACACACACACGTACACACACACGTACACACACACGTACGTACGTACATACACACACACACGTACATACGTACACACACAAACGTATGTACGTACGTACACACACACAGGTACGTACACACACACGTACGTAGGTACGTACACACACACACACACACATACGTGCACACGTATGTACGTACACACGCACACGTACGTACACACGCACACGTACGTACGTACGTACACACGCACACGTACGTACGTACACACACACATACACACATACGTGCACATGTACGTACGTACAAACCCACACGTTCGTACGTACACACGCACACGTACGTACACACGCACACGTACGTACGTACACACTCACACACACACACATACGTACGAACGCGCACACACACGTACGTACATACGTTCACACACACACACACGTACATACACACACACTCACATGTACACACACACACGTACGTACACACACACACACGTACACGTACACGTACACACACACGTACGTACGTACACACACACACGTATGTACGTACACACATACACACACACGTACGTACGTATACACACGTACGTACGTACGTACACACACACGTACGTACGTACACACACATATACACACACACATACGTGCACACGTACATACGTACACACGCACACGTACGTACACACACACACATACACACGTACGTACGTACACACACACATGTACGTACGTACACACACACACATACACACACACGTACGTACGTACACACACACATACAAACACACATACGTGCACAAGTACGTACGTACACACGCACACGTACGTACACACACACAAGTACGTACGTACACACACACGCACACACACGTACACACACACACACACACGTACGTACGTATGTACGCACACAGACGTACGTACGTACACACACATACGTACGTACACACACACACGTACGTACGTACGCACACACACACGTACGTACGTACACACACACACGTACACACACACGTACGTACACACACACACACGTACACACACACGTACGTACACACACAGACACGTACACACACACGTACACGTACACACACACATGTACGTACGTACACACATACACAGATACACACACACGTACGTGTGTGTACGTACGTACGTACACACACACATACACACACACATACATGTACACGTACGTACGTACACACGCACACGTACGTACGTACACACACAAACGTACACTCGTACACGTACACACACACACACACGTACGTACGTACATACACACACGTACGTACACACACACATACGTACGTACGTACGTACACACACGTACGTAAGTACACACACACATACACACACACCTACGTGCACACGTACGTACGTACACACGCATACGTACGTACACACACACGTACGTACATACGTACACACACACACACACGTACACACACACACACGTACGTACGTACGCACACACACGTACGTACGAACGTACGCACACACACGTACACAAACACACATATACACACGTACACACACACACGTACACACACGTACACATACACACACACACCGTACACACACACACACACACGTACGTACATACGCACACACACACGTTAGTACGTACGTACACACACACACACACACACACACGTACACACACACGTACACACACACGTACGTACGTACATACACACACACACGTACATACGTACACACACAAACGTATGTACGTACGTACACACACACAGGTACGTACACACACACGTACGTAGGTACGTACACACACACACACACACATACGTGCACACGTATGTACGTACACACGCACACGTACGTACACACGCACACGTACGTACGTACGTACACACGCACACGTACGTACGTACGTACACACACACGCACACACACGTACACACACACGTACGTACACACACACACACGTACACACACACACACGTACGTACACACACACACACACGTACGTACACACATACACACATACACCCAAACGTACGTACGTACACACACGTACGTACGTACGTACACACACACATACACACACACATACATGTACACGTACGTACACACGCACACGTACGTACGTACACACGCACACATACGTACACACACACGTACACACGTACACACACAGACACACGTACGTACGTACACACACACGTACGTACGTACGTACACACACACATACACACACACATACGTGCACACGTACGTACGTACACACGCACACGTACGCACGTACACACTCACACGTACGTATACACACACACACACGTACGTACGTATACACACACACGTACGTACACACACACACGTACACACACAAACATATACACACTTACACACACACACGTACACACACGTACACACACACGTACGTACGTAAACACACACATGTACGTACGTACACACACACACGTACGTAAGTACGTACGCACACACACATACGTACGTACGTACACACACACACACGTACACACAAACATGTACGTACACACACACGTACACACACACGTACACGTACACACACACACGTACGTACGTACACACAAATACTCACACACATACGTGCACACGTACGTACGCACACACACACACACGTACGTACGTACACACACACACGTACGTATATACGTACACACACACACGTACGTACGTACACACACACACACACGTACGTACATACACACACACGTACGTACACACACAAACACACACGTACGAACGTACACACGTACGTACACACGCACACGTACGTACGTACGTACTTAAGTACACACACACGTACCTACGTACATACACACACACGTACGTATGTACGTACACACACACACGTATGTACGTACGTACACACACACAGACACGCACACACACACACGTACGTACACACACACACACGTACATACATACGTACGCACACACACGTACGAACATATATACACACACACACGTACGTACGTACGTATACACAAACACGTACGTACACACACACACGTACAAACACACACATATACACACGTACACACACACACATACACAGACGTACGCACACACGTACGTATTAACACACACACACGTACGTACGTACACACATACACACACACGTACGTACACACTCGTACGTACGTACGTACAAAAACACGTATGTACGTACGTACACACACACACACGTACACACACACACGTACGTAAGTACTTACGCACACACACACACACGTACGTACGTACGTATACACACACACGTACATACACACACACATACACACACACACATATACACACGTACACACACACACGTACACATACAGACATACACACACACACGTACGTACGTCCGTACGTACACACACGTACGTACACACACACACGTACGTACACGCACACACACGTACACACAGACGTACACGTACACACACACACGTACGTACGTACACACATACACACATACACACACACGTACGTACGTACACACACGTACGTAGGTACGTACGTACATACACACACACGTACGTACACACACACACACACACGTACGTACGTACGTACGCACACACACGTACGTACGTACGTACGCACACACACACGTACGTACGTACGAATACACACACACGTACGTACACACACACACGTATACACACACACATAAACACACATACACACACACACGTACACATACGTACGTACGTACACACACACACGTACACACACACATATACACACATACACACACACATACATACATACACACACACGTATGAACATACATACACACACACATACGTACGTACACCCACACACGTACGTACATACACACACATGTACGTACGTACACACACACACGTACGTACGTATGTACACACACACGTACGTACGTACGTACACACACACGTACGTACACACACACACACGTGCGTATGTACGTACACACACACGTACGTACGTACGTACACACACAGACGTACACACACACGTACGTATACACACACACACGCGCGTACACACACACGTACGTACACACGTACACGTACACACACACACACGTATGTACGTACACACACACACGTACGTACGCACACACACACACGTACGTACACACACACACACACACACGTACGTACGTACGTACACACGCACACGTACGTACGTACGTACATAACTACACACACGTACCTACGTACGTACACACACACGTACGTATGTATGTACACACACACACGTACGTACACACACACAGACACGCACACACACACGTACGTACACACACACACATGTACATACGTACGTACGCACACACACGTACGAACGTAAATACACACACACACACACACGTACGTACGTACGTATACACAAACACGTACGTACACACACACACGTACAAACACACACATATACACACGTACACAAACACACATACACAGACGTACGCACACACGTACGTATTAACACACACACACGTACGTACGTACACACATACACACACTCGTACGTACACACTCGTACGTACGTACGTACAAAAACACGTATGTACGTACGTACACACACACACACGTACACACACACACACGTACGTACGTACTTACGCACACACACACACACGTACGTACGTACGTATACACACACACGTACATACAAACACACATACACACACACACATATATACACACGTACACACACACACGTACACATACAGACACACACACACACATACGTACGTCCGTACGTACACTCACACACACGTACGTACACACACACACACGTACGTACACACACACACACGTACACACACACGTACACGTACACACACACACGTACGTACGTACACACATACACACATACACACACAGGTACGTACGTACACACACGTACGTAGGTACGTACGTACATACACACACACGTACGTAGGTACGTACACACACACGTACGTACACACACACACACACGTACGTACGTACGTACGCACACACACGTACGTACGTACGTATACACACACACGTACGTACACACACACACGTATACACACACACATACACACACACACGTACACATACGTACGTACGTACACACACACACGTACACACGCACACATATACACACATACACACACACATACGTACACACACACGTACATACGTACGTACACACACACGTACGAACATACATACACACACACATACGTACGTACACCCACACACATACGTACGTACACACACGTACGTACGTACACACACACACACGTACGTACGTACGTACACACACACGTACGTACGTACGTACACACACACGTACGTACGTACGTACACACACACGTACGTACACACACACACACGTGCCTATGTACGTACACAGACACGTACGTACGTACGTGCACATACAGACGTACACACACACACGTACGTACACACACACACACGCGTACACACACACGTACGTACACACACACGTACACACGTACACGTACACACACACACACGTACGTACGTACACATACACACGTACGTACGTACACACACACACATACACACACACACATACACACACACGTACGTGCGTACACACACACACGTACGTACACACACACGTACGTACGTACGTACACACACAAATACGTACGTATATACGTACGTACACACGCACACGTACGTACACACGTACGTACGTACGTACACACACACATACGTATGTACGTACGTACACACACACGTACGTACGTACACACACACGCACACACACGTACACTCACACACACACACGTACGTACGTACGCACACACACACGTACGTACGTACGTTCACACACACACACGTACGTAAACACACACACACATGTACACACACACACATACGTACACACACACACACGTACACGTACACACACACACGTACGTACGTACACACACACACGTACGTACGTACACACATACACACATACACACACACGTATGTACGTATACACACGTACGTACGTACACACACGTACGTACGTACGTACACACACGTACGTACGTACGTACACACACGTACGTACGTACGTACACACACGTACGTACGTACGTACACACACAAACGTACGTATGTACGTACACACACACGTACGTACGTACACACACATATACACACACACATACGTGTACACGTACGTACGTACACGCGCACACGTACGTACACACACACACATACACACGTACGTACGTACACACACACACGTACGTACGTACACACATACACACACACACACACGTACATACGTACGTACACACACACACACGTACGTACACACATACACACACACATACGTACACACGCACACGTACATACGTACACACACACGTACGTATGTACGTACATACGTACGTACACACACACACATGTTCACACACACGTATTTACACACACACACGTACACACACACGTACGTACACACACATATACACACGTACACTCACACGTACACGTACACACACACACGTACGTACGTACACACACACACGTACGTACGTAAGTACGTACACACACACGTATGTACGTACACACACACACACGTACGTACGTACTTACACACGCACACGTACGTACGTAAACACACACGTACGTACGTACGTACATACACTCACACGTACGTACACACACACGTACACACACACATACGTACACACACACACGTACACGTACACACACACACGTACGTACGTACATACACACACACACACACACGTACGTACGTAAACACATACATACACACACACGTACGTACGTACACACACACACGTACGTACGTATACACACACGTACGTACGTACGTACACACGTACACGTACACACACACGTACACACGTACACGTACACACACACGTACGTACACACATATGTATGTATACACACACGTACGTACACACACACACGTACGTACACACACATATACACACGTACACACACACGTACACACACACACGTATGTACGTACACACACACGTACGTAAGTACATACGTACACACACACACACACGTATACACACACGTACGTACACACACACACGTACGTACACACACATATACACACGTACACACACACGTACACACGTACGTACGTACACACACACGTACGTAAGTACGTACGTACACACACACACACACACACGTATACACACACGTACGTGCACACACACATGTACGTACACACACATATAAACACGTACACACACACGTACACGTACGTACGTACACACACACGTACACGTACGTACGTACACACACACGTATGTACGTACGCACACACACACACGTACGTACGTACGCACACACACGCACGTACGCACACACGTACGTACACACACACACGTACACACACACACATATACTCACGTACACACACATGTACACGTACACACACACACGTACGTACGTACGTACACACACACACACGTACGTACGTATGTACACACACACACGTACGTACGTACACACATACACACACACACACACGTACATACGTACGTACACACACATGTACGTACGTACGTACACACACACACACGTACGTACGTACACACGTACACGTACACACACACGTACACACACACGTACACACACACGTACGTACACACATACACACACACACACATAGGTACACACGTACACACACACACGTACAAACGTACGTACACACACACGTACGTACGTACATACGTAAACACACACACATGTACACACACACGTACGTACACACATACACACACGTACACACACACGTACGTACACACACATATACACACGTACACGTACACACACACACGTACGTACGTACGCACACACACGTACGTACGTACGCACACACACGTACGTACGTACGCACACACACACGTACGTACGTACGCACACACACACACGTACGTACACACGCACACGTACGTACACACGCACACACACACACGTACGTACACACGCACACGTACGTACACACGCACACGCACACGTTCGTACACACGCACACGTACGTAAGTACACACACACGTACGTACGTACGTACGTACACACACACGTACGTATGTACGTACGTACACACATACGTACATACGTACACACACACGTACGTACGTACACACACACGTACGTACACACACACACACGTACGTACAAACACACACGTACGTAAGTATGTACACACACACACACGTACACACACACACACACGTACATAAACACACAAACGTACGTACGTACACACATACACACACACGTACGTACGTACGTACACACACGTACGTACGTACGTACACACACACGTACGTACGTACACACACATACACACACACATACGTGCACACGTACGTACGTACACATGCACACGTATGTACACACACACACGTACGTACGTACGTACACACACACACACACGTACGTACGCACACACACACACGTACGTACACACACACACACACGTACGTACGCACACACACGTACGTGCGTACGCACACACACACGTACTCACACACACGTACAAACACGTATGTACACACATACACACACACGTACGTACACACACACGTACGTACGTACGTACGCACACACACGTACGTACGTACGCACAAACACACACACGTACGTATGTACGTATACACACACACGTACACACACACATATACACACATACACACACACACGTACACACACGTACACATACACACATACACACACACGCACGTACGTACGTATGTACACATACACACACGTACGTACGTACGTACACACACACACGTACGTACGTACGTACACACAAACGTACGTACGTACGTACACACACGTACAAACGTACGTACGTACGTACACACACGTACACACACACAC
Source organism: Erpetoichthys calabaricus (assembly GCF_900747795.2). Taxonomy (NCBI): domain Eukaryota; kingdom Metazoa; phylum Chordata; class Cladistia; order Polypteriformes; family Polypteridae; genus Erpetoichthys; species Erpetoichthys calabaricus. The sequence continues at coordinate 62,698,654 of NC_041409.2, forward strand.
GTACGTACACACATGTACGTATACACACACACGTACGTACGTACACACATACACACACACGTACGTACGTACACACACACACACGTACGTACGTACACACACACGTACGTACGTACACACGCACACATACGTACATACACACGCACACGTACGTACACACGCACACGTACGTACATACGTACACACACACGTACGTACGTACACACACAAGTACATACGTACGCACACACACACGTACGTACACACACACACACACGTACGTACGTACGTACGCACACACACACGTACGTACGTACCTACGCACACACACACACGTACGTACGTACGTACGCACACACACGTACGTACGTACGTATACATACACACGTACGTACACACAAACAAGTACACACACACATATACACACGTACACACTCACACGTACACACACGTATGCACGTACACACACACACGTATGTACGTACATATACACACACACATACGCACACACACACACGTACACACAGACATATACACACGTACACACACACACGTACACACACGTACACATACACACATACACACACGCACGTAGGTACGTATGTACACATACACAGACGTACGTACGTACGTACACACACACGTACGTACGTACACACACACGTACACACGTACGTACGCACACACAGACACGTACACACACACACGTACGTACACACATGTACGTACACACACACACGTACGTACGTACACGCATACACACACACGTACGTACGTACACACACACACGTACGTACGTACGTACACACACACGTACGTACATACACACGCACACGTACGTACATACACACGCACACGTATGTACACACGCACACGTACGTACATACGTACACACACACGTACGTACGTACACACACACGTATGTACACACACACACGTACGTACGTACGTACGCACACACACGTACGTACGTACGTACGCACACACACACACACGTACGTACACACACACAAGTACACACACACATATACACACGTACACACACACGTACACACACGTACGTACGTACACACACACATGTACGTACGTACACACATACACACACACATACGTACACACACACGTACATACGTACGTACACACACACACGTACGAACATACGTACACACACACGTACGTACGTACATACACAAACAGACGTACACACACACATACGTGCACACGTACGTACGTACGTACGTACATACACACACACGTACGTACGTACGTACACACACACGTACGTACACACACACACGTACGTACGTACGTACGCACACACACACGTACGTACGTACGTATATACACACACACGTACGTACACACACACACGTACACACACACATATACACACGTACACACACACACGTACACATACGTACGTACGTACACACACACACGTACGTTCGTACACACATACACACACACATACGTACACACACACGTACATACGTACGCACACACACACACGTACGAACATACGTACACACACACATACGTACGTACACCCACACACGTACGTACGTACACACACACGTACGTACGTACACACACACACGTACGTACGTACGTACACACATACGTACGTACACACACACACACATGCGTATGTACGTACACACACACGTACGTACGTACGTACACACACAGACGTACACACACACGTACGTACACACACACACGTACACACACACACACACGTACGTACGTACGTACACACACACATACGTACGTACGTACGTACACACACACGTACGTACGTACGTACACACACACGTACGTACGTACACACACACGCACACACGTACGTACACACACACACATACACACACACGTACGTACGTACTCACACACACGTACGTTCACACACACATACGTACGTACGTACACACACAAATACGTACGTATATACGTACGTACACACACACGCACACACACGTACACACACACATACACACATACGTGCACACGTACGTACGTACAAACCCACACGTACGTACGTACACACGCACACGTACGTACACACGCACACGTACGCACGTACGTACACACACACATACGTACGTACGTACGTACACACACACGTACGTACGTACACACACACGCACACATGTACGTACACACACACACACACATGTACACACACACACGTACGTACACACACACACACGTACATGTACACACACACACGTACGTACGTACACACACACACACGTACGTACGTACACACATACACACTCACGTACGTACGTATACACACGTACGTACGTACACACACATACGTACGTACGTACACACACATATACACACACACATACGTGCACACGTACGTACGTACGTACGTACATACACACACACGTACGTACGTACGTACACACACGTACGTACACACACACACACGTACGTACGTACGTATGCACACACACACGTACGTACGTACGTATATACACACACACGTACGTACACACACACACGTACACACACACATATACACACGTACACACACACACATACACATACGTACGTACGTACACACACACACGTACGTTCGTACACACATACACACACACATACGTACACACACACGTACATACGTACGCACACACACACACGTACGAACATACGTACACACACACACACGTACGTACACCCACACACGTACGTACGTACACACACACGTACGTACGTACACACACACACGTACATACGTACGTACACACACACGTACGTACATACACACACACATACGTATGTACGTACACACACACGTACGTACGTACGTACACACACAGACGTACACACACACGTACGTACACACACACACACGCGTACACACACACGTACGTACACACACACACGTACACACACACACACGTACGTACGTACGTACACACACACATACGTACGTACGTACGTGCACACACACGTACGTACGTACACACACACGCACACACGTACGTACACACACACACATACACACACACGTACGTACGTACTCACACACACATACGTACGTACGTACACACACAAATACGTACGTATATACGTACGTACACACACACGCACACACACGTAAACACACACATACACACATACGTGCACACGTACGTACGTACAAACCCACACGTACGTACGTACACACGGACACATACGTACACACGCACACGTACGCACGTACGTACACACACACATACGTACGTACGTACGTACACACACACGTACGTACGTACACACACACGCACACACGTACGTACACACACACACACATGTACACACACACACGTACGTACACACACACACACGTACGTACGTACACACACACACGTACACACACACGTACGTACACACACACACACGTACACACACACACGTACGTACACACACAGACACGTACACACACACGTACACGTACACACACACGTACGTACGTACACACATACACAGATACACAAACACGTACGTACTTACACACACGTACGTACGTACATACACACACGTACGTACACACACACATACGTATGTACGTACGTACACACACACGTACGTATGTACGTACACACACACACGTACGTACGTACGTATACACACACAGACACGCACACACACACGTACGTACACACACACACACGTACATACGTACGTACGCACACACCCGTACGAAAGTATATACACACACACACACACACACACACGTACGTACGTACGTATACACAAACACGTACGTACACACACACACGTACAAACACACACATATACACACGTACACACACACACGTACACAGACGTACACACACACGTACGTATTAACACACACACACGTACGTACGTACACACATACACACACACGTACGTACACACTCGTACGTACGTACGTACAAAAACACGTATGTACGTACGTACACACACACACACACGTACGTACGTACTTACGCACACACACACACACGTACGTACGTACGTATACACACACACGTACATACACACACACATACACACACACACATATACACACGTACACACACACACGTACACATACAGACATACACACACACACGTACGTACGTACACACGCACACGTACGTACACACACAAACGTACACTCGTACACGTACACACACACACATTTACGTACGTACATACCCACACGTACGTACACACACACATACGTACGTACGTACGTACACACACACGTACGTATGTACGTACACACACACACGTACGTACGTACACACACACAGACACGCACACACACACGTACGTACACACACACACACACGTACATACGTACGTACGCACACACCCGTACAAACGTATATACACACACACACACACACACACACGTACGTACGTACGTATACACAAACACGTACGTACACACACACGTACAAACACACACATATACACACGTACACACACACACGAACACAGACGTACGCACACACGTACAAAAACACGTATGTACGTACGTACACACACACACACGTACACACACACACACACACGTACGTACGTACTTACGCACACACACACGTACGTACGTACGTACACACACACACGTACACATACAGACATACACACACACACGTACGTACGTCCGTACGTACACACACACACACGTACGTACACACACACACGTATGTACACACACACACGTACACACACACGTACGTACGTACACACACGTACGTAGGTACGTACGTACGCACACACACACGTACGTACGTACGTATGCACACACACGTACGTACACACACACACGTATACACACACACATATACACACGTACACACACACACGTACACATACGTACGTACGTACACACACACACGTACACACACACACATATACACACATACACACACACATACGTACACACACACGTACATACGTACGTACACACACACACATACGAACATACGTACACACACACATACGTATGTACACCCACAAACGTACGTACGTACACACACACGTACGTACGTACGTACACACACACGTACGTACACACACACACACGTGCGTATGTACGTACACACACACGTACGTATGTACACACACATATAGACACACACATACGTGCACACGTACGTGCGTACACACGCACACGTACATACACACACACATACACACGTACGTACGTACACACACACACACGTACGTACGTACACACACACACATACACACACACGTACGTACGTACACACACACATACACACACACATACGTGCACACGTACGTACGTACACACGCACACGTACGTACACATGCACACGTACGTACGTACACACACGCACACACACGTACACACACATACACACGTACGTACGTATGTACGCACACAGACATACGTACGTACGCACACACACACACGTACGTACGTACGTACACACACGAACGTATGTACGTACGTACACACACACACGTACACACACACGTACGTACATACACACATGTACACACACACACATATACACACGTACACACACACGTACACGTACACACACACACACGCACGTACGTACGTAAACAAACACACACACGTACGTACGTACGTGCACACACACACGTACGTACGTACACACATACACACACACACACGTACGTACGTACATACACACACACACGTACGTTCGTACACACACACGTACGTACGTACGTACACACACACGTACGTACGTAAACACGTACACGTACACACACGTACACACGTACATGTACACACACACGTATGTACACACACACACACACACGTACGTACGTACGTACACACACAAATACGTACGTATATACGTACGTACACACACGTACGTACGTACACACACACATACACACAGACGTGCACACGTACGTACGTACGTACAAACCCACACGTACGTACGTACACACGCATACGTACGTACGTACACACGCATACGTATGTACACACGCACACGTACGTACGTACGTACACACACACATACGTATGTACGTACGTACACACACACGTACGTACGTACACACACACACACGTACGTACGTACTTACACACGCACACGTACGTACGTAAACACACACGTACGTACGTACGTAAACACACACGTACGTACGTACGTACGTACACTCACACGTACGTACACACACACACACGTACGTACGTACACACACACACGTACGTACGTACACACACATGTACGTACGTACGTACACACACACGTACACGTACACACACACGTACACACGTACACGTACACACACACGTACGTACACACACATGTATGTACACACACACGTACGTACACACACATATACACACGTACACACACACATACACACACACACGTACGTAAGTACGTACGTACACACACACACACACGTATACACACACGTACGTACATACACACACGTACGTACACACACATATACACACGTACACACACACGTACACACACACACGTACGTACGTACACACACACGTACGTAAGTACGTACGTACACACACAAACACACGTATGCGCACACGTACGTGCACACACACATGTACGTACACACACATATACACACGTACACACACACGTACACGTACACACACACACGTACGTACGTACGTACACACACACACACGTACGTACGTATGTACACACACACACGTACGTACGTACACACATACACACACACACACACACGTACGTACGTACACACGTACACGTACACACACACGTACACGTACACACACACGTACGTACACACACACACATACGTACACACACATATACACACGTACACACACACGTACACACACACGTACGTACACACATACACACACACACATAGGTACACACGTACACACACACACGTACAAACGTACGTACACACACCCGTACGTACGTACGTACGTACACACACACACACGTACACACACACGTACGTACACACATACTCACACGTACACACACACGTACGTACACACACATATACACACGTACACGTACACACACACACGTACGTACGTACGCACACACACACGTACGTACGTACGCACACACAGACACGTACGTACACACACACACACGTACGTACGTACACACATACACACACACATACGTACACACGCACACGCACACGTACGTACACACGCACACGTACGTAAGTACACACACACGTACGTAAGTACGTACGTACACACACACGTACGTACACACACACACACACACGTACGTACAAACACACACGTACGTAAGTACGTACACACACACACACGTACACACACACACACACACGTACACACACACACACGTACGTACGTACACACACATACACGTACACACACACGTACGTACACACATACACACACGTACACACACATATACACACGTACACACACACGTACACATACACTCACACACGTACGTACGTACGCACACACACACACGTACGTACGTACGCACACACACGTACGTATGTACGCACACACACACACGTACGTACACACACACACACGTACGTACGTACACACATACACACACACATACGTACACACGTACACGCACACGTACGTACACACGCACACGTACGTAAGTACACACACACGTACGTACACACACACACACGTACGTACACACACACACACGTACGTACAAACACACACGTACGTAAGTACGTACACACACACACACACACACGTACACACACACGTACGTTAACACACACACACACGTACACACATGTACGTACACACACATATACACACGTACACACACACGTACTCATACACACACACACACACGTACGTACGTACGCACACACACACGTACGTACACACACACACACGTACGTACGTACACACACGTACGTACGTACTTACACACACACACACACGTACAAACACACGTATGTACACACACACACATACACACACACATATACACACGTACACACACACGTACACGTACACACACACACACGTACGTACGTACGTACACACACACACAAGTACGTACGTATGTACACACACACACGTACGTACGTACACACATACACACACACGCACACGTACACGTACACACACACGTAGACACACATGTACGTACACACACACGTACGTACACACACACGTACGTACACACACATATACACACGTACACACACACGTACACACACTCGTACGTACACACATACACACACACATACGTACACACGTACACACACACACGTACATACGTACGTACACACACACGTACGTACGTACGTACACACACACACGTACACACACACGTACGTACACACATGCACACACGTACACACACACGTACACGTACACGCACACACGTACGTACGTACACACACACACACGTACGTACGTACGCACACACACACACGTACGTACGTTCACACACACACACGTACACACACACGTACATACACACATACCCACACGTACACACACACGTATGTACACACACATATACACATGTACACACACACGTACACGTACACACACACACACGTACGTACGTACGTACACACACACACGTACGTACGTACGTACACACACGAACGTACGTACGTACGTACACACACACACGTATACACACACGTACGTACACACACACATGTACACACACACACATATACACACGTACACACACACGTACGTACGTACACACATACACACACACACACGTACGTACGTACGTACACACACTCACGTACGTTCGTACACACACACGTACGTACCTACGTACACACACACGTACGTACGTACACACACACGTATGTACGTACACACGTACACGTACACACACGTACACACGTACATGTACACACACACGTACGTACACACACACACACGTATGTACGTACGTACACACACACACACACACGTACGTACACATACACACGTACACACACACGTACGTACACACACATTTACACACGTACACACACACACACACACGTACACATACACACACACGTACGTACGTACGCACATACACACACGTACATACACACACACACACGTACCTACGTACGTTCACACACACGTACGTACGTACGTACACACACACTAACGTACGTACGTACACACGTACACGTACACACACACGTACACACATACACGTACACACACAAATACGTACACACACACGTACGTACACACACACACGTACGTACACACACATATACACACGTACACACACACATACGTACACACATACACACACACATACGTACGTACGTACACACGCACACGTACGTACGTAAACACATACACACACACACACACACGTACGTACGTACACACACACATGTACGTACGTACACACACACGTACGTACGTACGTACACACACACACGTACGTACGTACACACACACGTACGCACGTACGTACACACACACGTACACGTACACACACACACACGTACGTACGTACACACACACACGTACACACACACGTACACACGTACGTACACACACACGTACGTACACACACACGTACGTACACACACACACGTACGTATACACACGTACACACACACGTACACACACACGTACACACACACACGTACGTACGTACACACATACACACTAACCTTTATCCCCACTCCTATGGAAATAGATGGGGACGAAATTAAACGGAATCAAGGAGGTTCACTAATCCTTCTCATTGGATTCCGAAGGAGGAGGATATTAGTGAAGGGATGTTGGAGTTTATTAGGAAGGATAGTGAAATATTGGCCCAGGTAGTTGCCGGGCCTTTACCCAAAAATAATTTAACAAGGGATGAAAGGGATGCTCTGGAGACATTAAAAAGAAATAAAGCCATTATAATAAAACTATCGGATAAGGGGTCTATGTCAGTTATTTTGGATAGGTCCCAGTATATTATGGAGGCCCAGAGACAACTGCAGAATAGGAGACATTATAGGCCTCTTAAAGAATTAATGCAGTCCCATACAAAAAAGAAGATTGATAAAATCTTACAGGGTCTTTATGCAGATGGATTTATTAATGGGAAACAAAAGAAATACTTAGCAGGCCCTTCAGAACCTTTAGTGAGGAAGTTTTATTTGCTTCCCAAAGTCCATAAACCACCAGAGAAATGGACGGTCCCGTATCAGGTACCAGCAGGAAGACCGATAGTGTCAGATTGTTCTTCTGAGTCTTATGCCATTTCGGAATTTTTAGATTTCTATTTAAACCCATTGTCCCAACTTCATAATAGTTATGTCCAGGATACCTACCATTTTCTGAATTTACTTAAGGATAGAGTTTTTCCGAAACAAGCAATTTTGTTTTCAATGGATGTTGAATCATTGTACACCGACATTGATATTCAGATGGGATTGGAGGCAGTTAAAAATATTTTTGGACAGATTCTGGATCCAAAGAGGCCGGATGAGTATTTACTTCAGCTGTTGGAGCTTAGTCTAAAGACTAATGAGTTTGAGTTTGATGGGAAGCTGTATTTACAAATCCACGGCACAGCGATGGACAAACGTTATGCCCCAGCTTTTGCTAATATCTATATGGCACAGTGGGAGCAAACAGCCTTTGGAAGATGTCGCAACTTACCTGTATTATATCTTCGGTATCTTGACGACATTTTCGGAGTGTGGACGTATTCGTTGGAAGAATTCCACGAATTTTTGGAGATCTTGAATGCGGTTCATCCCATGATTAATTTAACAGCTGAAATAGGAGAAAAATCAATAACCTTTTTAGATACACAAATTTATTTTGAACAAGCTTCACAGTCTTTAAATCGGTTAAAATCAAGAGTGTACTTTAAACCAACCGATTCTCATGCCCTTCTGTATAAGACTAGTTACCACCCCAAACATACCTTTAGGGGTATTATTAAGTCCCAATTAATTAGGTTTTACAGAATTAATTCGGATATGCAACATACGAAGGAGGCGGTCCATTTGTTATTTTCGGCTCTTAGGAAAAGAGGGTATTCTAGAACATTTTTGAGGGATATAGATAATGAAGTAAAATCTATATATAAGAAATACTTGAGTTATAACTATGTCTCTTTGAATAAATGGACAGGAGTACCACAGGTCACGGGGAGTGGAAGGGACTGGTTGGATCTTTTGGATTGTTCCTGGTTGACCATATATACGGAGGAGGGGGAGAGGTGGGGAGACCGTGAGGTTAATAATTCCCGGATAGGAGGTAGTCCTAGGGACATAAATTTTACTAGCAATCCCTGTTCCGATCCCGAACTTAATAATGGGGGAGGGGGTGTGGAGGTGAATATTTCTTCTCTGGTAGATAACCTTAGGGAGAGAAACGATACGAGCAAACCCATGCCCAACCCTGAACTTAACATTAGTGGGGGGGACCTGGAGGTTAATATTCCCTTTTTGGCAGCTAACCCTGAGGAGGGAAATTACACTGGCAGCCTCTCGCTCAACCCTGAACTTAACGTTAGTGGGGGGGGGGCCCTGAGGTTAATACTCCCTTTATGGCAGTTAACTCTGAGGAAGGAAATTACATTAGTAACCCCTTGCCCAACCCGGAACTCAATGTTAGCCGGGGAAACCCTGAGGTTAATACTCCCTTTTTGGCAGCTAACCCTGAGGACAGAAATTATACTGGCAGCCCCTTGCCCAATCCTGAACTTAAGATTAGTGGGGGGGGGGGGGGGGGCCCTGAGGTTAATACTCACTGGGTGGCAGCTAAGCCTGGGGAAATAAATTGTACGATCAACCCCTCGCCCAACCCTGAACTTAATATTAGTGGGGGGGGGCCCTGAGGTTAATACGCCCTGGTGGAGAGCTAATCCTGGGGAAATAAATTGCACTATCAATCCCTTGCCCAACCCTGACCTTAATATTAGTGGGGGGGGGGGGCCCTGAGGTTAATACTCCCTTGTTGGCAGCTAATCTTGGGGAGATAAATTGTACTATTAACCCCTTGTCCAACCCGGAATTTAATAATAATAGCGGGGACCTTGAGGTTAATATTCCCTTTTTGGCAGCTAACTTTGAGGAGAGAAATTATATTAGCAACCTCTCGCCTGACCCTAAGGAGGAGGATAGAGGATGAGAAAGGAATACGATCTTACCTGTGATTTTTACCTTTTCAGGATGGGCTTGCAAAATAGTAGAAAAAATCAGATACAACTTTATAGAATTCCAACTGCAGGACCAGGATCTGGGTGATTGGAGGATGGTGGCAGCCTTTCGTAGGAATAAGACCTTGAGGGATCTGATAGTGAGGGCCTCCTGTACAAAAAAGAAAAAAATTAATAAGTGTGCATGGGTTATCCCTTTCGAAATGAAAAAAATTATCAGGAATCCACTCACTAGAAAGGAGCTGCCAATTTTTCAAGAACTACAGAAAACAGCGATTAATTGTATATATGGGATCCAATGTAAACAATGCAATATGATTTACATTGGAGAAACAAAAAATTCCATCAGAGCAAGATGTGTCCAACACTTAAGGTTAATAGAGAACCAAACAAAGGACACAGAACTTTATAAACACTTCAATCTCCCCACACATGATCCTGTATTTTTTGGTTTAGAGCAACAATCCTACTGGACTAAAACACTTAGGTTAAAAAAGGAGGCAGAATGGATTAAGGCCTTAGGGACAGTATATCCTGAAGGCCTGAATGAAAAGGAGTAATTGTTTAGTGTTGTGAAATAATTTAAATGTGTTAATTATCTCACACAATTGAGGAAGGACAGAATAAGGTGCATTTGTAACTTTTGGATTAGTGTACCAGTGTATAGCTAATTTATAGCTGTTATCCCCTACCCTAATCCTAACTAGATCAGTGTCCAGTCCAAAATAGTTACCCAATTGTGTATATGAGAGAATTTCTGTGGTTAAAGCAAATTAGAATTAATTGCAGAAATAAAATCAAATTAGGGGAAATTGATCATTATGCCAAGGGCTGATGATGCAATTATGAGAAGTTTAACTACAGGAAGTCTATGTTTATTATAGTTTTGTCTTGTATGGAATGATCAAGGAGCTAGGATTTATTTATTATTTTAACAAAAATCTTTTAGGAATTTTAAGGATTAAACTTTAATAAAGCTTTTGTGAATTTTGTTTTTAAAAATATTGGAGAGCTAATTATTGAGTAATCATCTCTTGAGCCTGATTAGCCAACACAATTGAAAGGAGGTTGGACCTTAGATTAGGACTCTTGATTAACATCTGCTGCAAACTTTGTGGAAGTAGCAGTATAAAAAGAGAGGACTAGGTCCCTGGGATCCCTTTCTCCCTTTGAAAAAGCTTAGATTTAAGCGAAACGTCGTTGTGTTGTGTTGGTGATTACTGGCTTCTATCTTTGATCTCTTGTGGGTAAGCTTACTCCAAAAAGTGTTTTTGGAGTTAAATATTGAAGAGCTCTTGAAAGTATTTTTTCAGGCCTGTGGTCCTTTAGGGACTGTGATTGTGCACAAAAATTTTTTTACTTTTTTTGAATGTTTTTTTGTTTTTTTGATTGCATGCACAGTGAATGTGTACGGTTTGGTTCAAAATAGTACATGTAAGCTGAAATTGTTGTGTTTATTTGATACTTTGTTTTTTCTGCATGTTGAGTAGTGTTTAGATACACTTATAGTTGGTAGTAGTGTATAGCACTTATGTAATTAATAGCACCTATGTATAGCACTTATTAAGCACTTGTGGTGCAGTTTTCAGTCCCTGATAAAAAAAAGTAACCTGATGAAATTTTATAAGATTAGCTATGGGAGTTGATAGATAACTCCAAGAACTTACCTATGGAGGGTTAAACAGGATGGATAGGTAAGACACCATTTTATTTATTTATTTTAGAGGCAGCTCTTTGATCTTTTGTGAGTCGTTGTTTGTGTTTGTTTGTGGTCTATCCTATTTTGTCTCCTTTTATTAGAAAATATGCCGGTGTTTCCAACAAAATTGGTTTGAGTTATTATGACAATTATCTACAGATGAAGTACAGACTGAGACCCCTTCGGAGTTACCATAACTCTCTGAATTGAGTGGACAAAAGGTACCTTAAGATACTCAAGGCTATACATCATTTGGAGGTGATAGTATATGCGAGAAAATTTAATCAGATCCCCAAGGGCATGCAAAAGCATGCTGATAAATTAACATTTATTAAACCTGCCAGTTCTGATGAAATAACTTCCCAAAGAATAGAACAAAACACAATAACCTGGTTATATCAGAATTTAATGATTTTACAACAACCTTATATCAGACTAATTTTAATGGAATATCCCCAATGTTATCAAATACAAGAAATAGGGGTACAGAAGGCCATCCAATTTGCAAAAATTAGGTACAGAAATAAATTAACGAAAACTTCTATAGAAAAATTTAGACAGTTTTTACAATCAGGTTCTATTCCAGAATTTGGACTGGATGTACGAGACGGGCAGAAATGGTTGGAGGAGGATCGTCTGATGTTTGAGTATACACCAGTACCTGTGAATAAAAAGAAAGGCACAGGTAAACAGGGTGGATCAACACAATGGGGCGAAGTTATGTCCATCTTCAGGGCCTCTAATACAAAATCCTTTTCATTCTACAGTAGTTTATTCTCCTATTGTTTCTAAAAAACAGATGGGGAAGGGCCAGGAAATAAAGGGGGTACCTGAAATAGAGGGGGGAAGTATGGTGGAATCTTCGTCTCCCCCTTCTTCCTCTTCCTTGGTTAAAAAGGTGGGACCAGGGGACACGCAGAATCTGAGCCCGTCTCTTCTTTCCTCTTCGGGTTCTTCCAGCTCCACACAGTATAATCTCCCTATAATTAGGAAATTACAGGAGTCTAATAAAATAAATCAAGAGGTTAAAAGAGGAAAGGGAGGAGTTAATGAATTACCTGCAATACATTTCTCTTCTATTTCTTCATCATCATCTTGGTCTAAGGGTATTGACGGAATAGGTTTGACCTTTGGATCAATGGAAGAGTTAGAAATTGATAAGGATTCATTAAGGGATCCCCTGGGCATGGATTCTGGTATAATAAAACAAAAAATACTTACCGGAAAGGATCAGAAACAGCTGTTGGGGAATAAAACAGATCCCCCACAACGGGTAATACTTACCACGATAGAGGGTATATCCGGGGATAGAGGGAGCCTGGCATCGGGTGGGTGTTCTTCTCTGAGATCGTTGTGCCCGGGGATGGAAGGATCACCTGAGGACCTACAGGGAGAGAGAGGGGGATTAGTAGAACAGAGTGGAAGAGGAGAGGATGAGGAGGTGAGGGGACAGCAGAATAGAGAAGTGGAATTGGAGGAAGTTAGGAAGGACGAACAAATAGATGGTGAAAAAAATTTAAGTGAAGGAGTACATTCTGATGTGGTGTTGTCATCTGTTTCTCCAGGTGGGATTATGACAGCGGAATTACTTTTGTCAGAGAATGGACAGGAAATGGATTGTCACATAACTCCAGAGGGGGAAGAGATGAATGGGGACGGAATAAGTTCTGTGATTAACATGGATCCTATGTCCCAGTCTGATTCTATTCTTCTGATGAAGATTTTACAAATCGAAACGTTAGGAAAGAATACGCTTTGCTAGGTTACTTTGTTTTTGACATCTTTTTTGAGGGCAGAAACTTTTCCTATTTTTCCACCTTTTTTTCAAGTCTTTTTAAAGACATTCTGGAACTAGGAAAGAGCCTTTTTCCTTTTTTGATCCTCCAGAGCTCTGGTTTGTAAGTATGGTACCTTTTTTTATTTTATCAGGCCTGATTTCTTAAACAACTAAGTTTTTGTAGGTATACCAATATTTTTCTATTAAATTTTTTTTCCTTTTTGCATGTTTCCTTTACTAATAAAATAGTATTGAATTAACAAATTGTAGATTAGGATTTATTAACTGTATTAACACCTTAGCACTCTTATTATAAGCACTTGCAACTTTAAGCACTTAAAGGATACCTAAAACTACATAGGCCTTGATTATGTAAAGGGAGCCAACCAACCCAACCCTGCTAAACAGATTTAGGATCTGAGGACAAAGAAAAAGGAACGGTTATTCCAGTTCTTAATTTAACATCAACGGTGGATAGGGTAAGCTTAAATCTATTTTAAATCTTTTTTCTTGCAAATTACTTATAAAAGTTTTTTCAGTAATTTGGGACAAGGAAATGTCTTAGGGTTAAATTTTTAGCTCATTTTTTTTGATATAAAGGTTTAAGGTCTATGGTTTCTCTTTGTTCATGTTTTTCTTTTTTTTTCTTTTTTCTTTAAATTTATAAATTGTGAATTTTTCCAAAATACAACAAATTTTTGATATTACGTGGTTCTAAGAACCTTTTTTTGTTTAAACTTCTTTTCTTGTTGTCCTTTTTGGTGTATTTAATGTCTCTATCTAGATTTTCTTCTTATCGTTTTTTCCCCCTTAGAACAACCAATTAACAATGATCCTGATAAGAACCCAGAATCTTCAACCCAGATCAGGAATAACAAGATCGGATTCCAGTGGGACAAAAGGTATTTCAAACTTTTACAAATAATCCATCACACAGAAATTATTTTCAAGTCAATTAAATTCAACCAAATCCCAAAAGGTATGGTTAGACATTCTCAAAAACTTACTGCCTTCATTAAACCTGCTTCTCCAGATCAACCAGTATTGGAAATTCAAACACATACAGATAACTGGTTAAATTCTAATTTACAATCCTTATATAAACATTATTTAAAACAACTCTATGCTCTAAAGGACAATACACTGGTGTATGACTCCAATCAGGTTGATAAGGCAATCCATTTTGTGAAAGTAAGATATCACAATAAATTAACACAATCTTTGGTGGCAATGTTTTCTGAGTTGCTGTCGGACTCGCGTGTTCTTGATTTACAGATCGATCTCTCCTCTCCATATGTTGATCCGGACTTCCACCAATTGGCCCTTCAATCATCTAGCGATAAGGAAGAACAATGGACGCAGGTATGGCATAAAAAACAAAGGGCGTCATGGAGATTCCACCCGGACGAGTTTGTCCCTTTTACAACAACCTTTGATTTCTTCTACTCCACCTCTTTCTAATAAGTCTCTTCAGTCGCCAGTCATACAAACTAATGATTTTAATTCAGAAATTCAATCACTTATCTCAAAAGGCCAGGGAGAAATTACATGAATCATTAGACCAGGCTTTATCTTCTCAATCTTTAGTGAATTCTTTATCTTCCAAATCTTCTGATTCTAATTCTTTCAATTCTTTAAAAAGAGCTTCCTTAGGAAACCTAACTAGGAAATCATCTCCAAGGAAGGAGAAAAAACTGTCAAAACAGAGGTCCCGGGAAAAGTCCACAGTCCAGTTGGCACAGGATAATCCTCCTTCCTTGGAAATCCCACAAAGGACAAATTCAGGTAAAAAGACTAGGGAGGATTTGGACCCAAAAGAAATGGGTTTAGACTTTGGATTGGGATGTGATACACTTATATCTTCTTCTCTCCTTCTTCTTTCCCTTCTATTTCCAATGGCATTCCTGAAACAAGACTTTCGTTACGGAACAGGAACAGACAATAAATAAAAATTTAGATTTTCCTTCTGTGGTGTCTAAAAATATATCTAATGTTAATCTGTATCCAAAGATTTGTATTGTCTCTGGTTCTAAATCTCACTCGTTAGATATTAAATCAAATCTTGATTTTCCTTCTAAATCTGGGACTTCTTCTGATCCCTCTTTATTATCCGGTTCTCCTGTATTATATGCCTCCAAAAATCTTGACTCTGCTTTATCTGGTTCTCCTTTACTAAATGTTTCTAAAAATCTGGATTTTCAATTACATATAGACTCTACTAATTCACCTCTTGGTTCATTGCAGGGATTGGAAGTTAACTTAAATTCCAATACACAGCTAAAGACTTATAATACTCCGGTGCCTCCTTTATCTGGATTAAAACTTACCTCATCGGAGTCATTGGATACTCCTCTTTTTACAACCTTTTCATCAGATTCCTTTTCTTTTCCTTCAAGACTTTCTTCTCCTCTTTCTTTTTCTTCCAAAGTTCCGGCTTCAGTGGAAATAACTTCTGGTTCCACTCATTCAGCTGCTGGTCCTTTGGAAAATAAAAAAGATTTGGAACCAGGGTATATATTAAATAAAGATACAGCATTTAATGTTACATCAGTTCTCTTGAACTGCTCAAGGTAATGAAAACACTAAAACAATAACTTTAATTCCAGTATTGGAAAAAATAAAAATGCCATCTTCTAATATTTCTTTAGCTACTTCTAAAATACAGGGCTCTATTTCTCTTTCAAATTCTAAACCTTTACCTTTATCTCCTTCCAGTTCTATTAATATTGCAGCCCATCTGGAATCAGTAGCATCTGGTCAGCCTGGGATTGGTGGTCATGGTAGGAAGCCTTCACACAACCTATATACCCCGATCATGGCAACTTCTAACCGTTCACCTGGGTTAGTAATGGATCAATTTCGAAATCCGGTAGCAGAGGATCCAGGGGTGGACCTGGGTCGTACTGATCCTTTGTTTCTTCTATTACAGGTTCAACTGCTCCCTCCAGTGATATTTTTGGGAATACATTAGATTCAAATTACCAACAGATTAGGGAGGAAGAGATGAATGAGGACTCATTAAATCCAACTGTGGAATCAAAGTCCATTTCTGATCCTCCAACTCCCATTCAGGCACAGGAACAATTAGAAACCGATATTAATAAAATTACAGTAGTGACAAAGGCTAGGAGGTTTCATAGACCATGGGCAGGAGTGCAGTGCAATAAAAATTTTAATTATTGGGGATTCTAATATTTCTAGAATACCACATGTTTACTTTGACCAGATAGATCTTCAGAGCTATCCAGGGGCAAAAATTCTAGACCTAATTAAAATATTTAAAACACAACTGCAAGATCAGGTCAGGTATACTATTATCTCAATAGGGATTAATAACTGTGGAAAGGAACATACCGAGAAAACTATTAAACAGTATTATGGGGAGATAAACAGGAGTGCTAGAAAAGCCTTCCCAAAGGCAAGGGTGTGTATAGCCAAAATTCCCTACACAGATAATTCATTACACGGGGAACAGATTGTTAGGTTCAATGCGATTATTATGGATCTATTTCCAGACGCTTTGGACTTCCCTATAGATATAGAATTAACGCAGGACCGGATTCATTGGACACCAACGACAGCATATCAGATCCAAGATCTTTGGAGGGAGCA
The DNA here is from genome assembly GCF_900747795.2 of Erpetoichthys calabaricus. Taxonomy (NCBI): domain Eukaryota; kingdom Metazoa; phylum Chordata; class Cladistia; order Polypteriformes; family Polypteridae; genus Erpetoichthys; species Erpetoichthys calabaricus. Next base: position 62,717,822 of record NC_041409.2, read on the forward strand.
GTTAAACTGTTTGACGGGCCAAACAGAACTTGTCTGGCCCAAGAAGTAAATATATACAACCTCTCGAACAGTTTCAAATTATCGGGGTCAGATTTCCTTGCTGCAGAAGGGTCTGACCTTCATCCCAACTCCGTCGGAGGTGGACATGGAAGATTTGAGGAGGGATATACATAACTACCATAGAAAATTACAGATATTGGACTATTTTGACTGTTCATCTCATTTACAACCACAATTTCAATTTAGGGAACCCTCTACTTGGATCCCAGCTGCATCAGATATTAGGAAACCCATTCAGACACTAATTAATAAGAACATACAATCAATCATTTACAGGTACAAGAGAATGGACAGGACAATCTATCAGTTGGTGAAAGGGAGGTTTTAATGAACCTTAAAAAGAATAAAGACATAGTCATCAAACCAGCAGATAAGGGATCAGTATTAGTTATTATAGATACAAATCAATATATCAGAGGCAGAACGTCAACTCACCAATAACCAACATTATCGACCACTTAAAACCTCAATACAGACTAAAACTAGAACACAGATTAAATTATAAATATTTTTCAAGCAGGGTATATATAGATTATAAACAAAAAACATATTTATTAGGTCCGACTACTCCCAGCATACATAAGTTTTATCTTCTCCCCAAAATTCATAAACCACCGGAAACTTGGCCTATACCACATCAAATACCAGCAGGTAGGCCGATTGTATCCGATTGTAACTCGGAATCTTACAGGGTAGCAGAATATATTGATCATTTTCTTTACCCATTATCACAGTTACACAATAGTTACATTAAGGATACGTATCATTTTCTACAGGTTAAGAATCTTCAAATTCCTCCTGGAGCTTTCATGTTCACCATGGACGTTGAGTCATTATATACTAATATTGATACCATCATGGGATTGGAGGCAGTGGCCCGACTGTTTGCGGATAATCCCGCCCCGGACAGACCAGATCAGGCCATCTTGGATCTTCTTTCCATTAGTCTACTGGGTAACTATTTCATATTTAATGAAAAATTCTATCTCCAGGTGCACGGGACCGCCATGGGTAAAAAGTTTGCTCCAGCTTATGCCAATATTTATATGGCCTGGTGGGAGCAAACAGCATTTCGAAAGTGCCCAAAGCTCCCATTTAGGTACTTCAGATACCTGGATGATATCTTCGGCATCTGGACCTTCTCTATAGAAGACTTCGACAAATTTGTACAAATTTTAAATTCTCATCATCGGTCAATCAAATTAATTCCAACAGTAAGTCACAGTTCTTTAAATTTTTTGGATACCGAAATTTATTTCGAGACAATATCACCAACAGTTAAAGTATTAAATTCTCGGATATATTTCAAACCTACAGATACTCATGCTTTATTATTTTAAAACCAGTTTTCATCCCAAACATACATTTAGAAGTATAATAAAGTCTCAATTAATACGATTTTATAGGATCAACACTAATCATTCAGATGCAGAACAAGCCACACAATTATTTTTCCGGACTTTAAGGAAAAGAGGCTACACACATCGATTTCTTCGGGAGGTCCAGGCTGAGGTTAGAACAACGGTCTCCAGGTATCTGTTGGTAAAGGGGTCAGGGATAAATGGCAAAATGGGAATTCCACAGCTTCCTCCGTTGAATAATTTAGAAATCTCAAGGCTGGCAGATGCCCTTTCAGTTTATTCCAATTCCTCCTCACAGATCTCAGTTTATTTCTCCTTGGATTCTTCTTCTTCCTCCAATTCTGACTTGTCTTTCGACTATTTCTGTTCTAATAATATGCTTCACAATCCTTCGTTTAACCCTCCAGTTAGTTCTGTGGAAGAGTTTCTAGAAACTTCTATTATTTCTGATTTACATCTTTTCTTTCAAAGGATCTCACACCCTCTCTTTTCTTATCAGACCGGATCTGTAATAGAGACAACAGACTTGTTTCTAGATCAAAAATATAATTTTCAGCAATTTCAACAAAAAAACTTATCTATCAATTCTTACTTACCTTCTTGTCTATTTACATTTTTCAATTTTCCTTCCACGATTTCATCAGCATCTTCTTCCACAACTTCATCATTCTCTCCTTCTACTTTTTCTGGTTGTGGCGTTCCCGTCCGGTTGTGGAATCTGGGATGGTCTTCCTGCGTCCAAACAACAAATGAAGATCAATGGTTAATTCAACTAGACCTTAAACATGTTGCAGTTGGCAGCTATGCGGTTGGGAAGTCCTTTTTCGGCGGGTTGGGACTCAAGGGTCCCCCTTACACCCTGATTCAAACATTCTAGGGGTCTGGGGAGGGGCAAAACAGCCCTAGCTCGATGTGGGGCGTAGACAAATTGGCCTTGGTTAACCCTAACCTTGGAAACTTAGGGGTGGGGGACCCGGATGTCGAAACTCCCACCCCTGAGGGAATAAGGGACCCACTAACCCTCCCCAGCCCTAACCCTAAAAACTTCGGGGTGGGGGATTCGGATACCGGGACTGCCACCCCTGGGGGAACTAGGGATCCGCCAACCCTCCCCAGCCCTTACCTTAAGAACTCAGGGGTGGGAGGCCCTGATGTTAAAACCCCCACCCCGATGGTAATAAGGGACCCACCTGCCCTAACCCTAAAAACTTAGGGGTGGGGGACCCGGATGCCCGGACTACCACCCCGGGGGTAATTAGGGATCCGCCAACCCTAACCTTAACTTAGGGGTGGGGGGCCCTGAGGTTAAAACTCCCACCCCTGGAATAAGGGAACCACTAACCCTCCCTAACCCTAAGAACTTGGGGGTGGGAGACCCGGATGCTGGGGCACCCGCCCCTGGGGAGCTGGAGAATCCATTGGTGGGGATGGAGGTCCATGAAGTTCCGGGTCGGACATCTGGGGTAGGTGAGATTGGCCTAGTACGGAATGGGGGCCCGCAGGTGGGGCACTTATCCAGCATGGGTCCCAGTCATAAAATACCAGTTATTACATTTTCACATCATGCCAGAACTGTTATGGGTGTCTTGCGTTCACATTTTATGGGGACGCAGGGCACCCATCCACCATTAAAACAATTTCAACTCATTGCCGCATACAGAAGGAATAAAAACTTAAAAGACATTTTGTCCCAACAAAAAACAAAGAAACAAAACTGCTTGGAAAATCCCCTTTGCCAGGAAAAAAAACATTTATAATAGACTGGCAAAGGTGGATAAACCAATTTTTCAAAATTTTCATCTTCATTACAAAAACTGTGTTTATGGGATCCAGTGCTCCACCTGTGGCCTCATTTATATTGGAGAAACGAAGAACACGCTGAGGGACCGATTTGTACAGCACCTCCGGGTCATTGCCAACCAGAAAAAACAAATGGTGCTTTACCAGCATTTTAAGATGGAGGGCCATAGACCAGTTATGTTTGGTCTGGAGCAGCAGGGGAGCTGGAATAAGACCAGACGCTTGAAGGCAGAACATAGATGGATTGTTGCTTTGAGTACCTGGGTCCCATTGGGTCTAAATGAAAAATAAATACATTAATAGTATTAAATTTTATTATTTATGTAATTATTTATTATCTATCGGTGATCTCTTTTATATCTTAACACAATTATTTATATCTTAACATAATTATTTACTTATTTTACTCCTATTTATTGAGGTATTTAATTATTTATTATTTATTACTTATTTACTTAATTTTTTATTTAGGATATATTGAGGGATTGTAGGAGGGGTAAAGGTGTGGAGGGGGGAAGTTTTTAAACAAAAATAAATTTGAGGGGGGATTTTTAATAAAGGAAATAAAGAATTTTGAAAGGATCATAGATCAAATTGAGAATTCATGGATTTAATAATTTATTTATTTATTTTTAGGATTTTTAGTATTTATTATATACATATGACTTTTTATAAGCAGAGGGTACACTGAAAACAAATATAGATAAAAAATTAAATAAGTAATAACGGGAATCGTTGTACCCGGGCATGCCTTTATGGCCATATCCCCTACCCTAATCCTAACCCTAACTTTTTTTGGTATAGTGCAATAGTCCACTGTATTGTTTTGGTGTTGGTCAGAGTTTTGTGATTTTATATAGATATATGGCTCAAATGGAGATTTCATCCCGCTATGATGTCCTGATGCCAGCCCCTGAATTGGAACAGGACAGGTCGCAGGTTATGGATAATCGTGGCGATAATTCCTTAACGCACAAAAGGTATTTAAAGTTACTTAAAGCGATACATCATTTAGAGATTATTTTTAAGGCCCTTAGAACTGGCCAAATGCCCTCGGGGATGTTAAAACATGCTAATAAGCTTACCACATTTATTAAACCAGCTGCTCCTAATGTAACAACTATAAGTAGGGTACAACAAAATACGAAAACTTGGTTGGAACAGAGTTTGTTTATTTTAAAACAACATATGTCCTTGATTTTGATGGAATATCCAACGGTGCAACCAGTATATTTGGAAGGCTTACAGAAGGCTATAAAATTTGCTAGAGTAAGATATCGGGCAAAATTAACTAACATCTATTGAAAAGTTAAAATTGTTGGTAGAGGGATCAATTGATTTTGATTTACATCTTCAGGATCAGGACCGTCTATTGACACAGAAGGACGAAATGTTTAAACAAGCCCCTTGTAAACAAAAATTAGATCCTCAGGTGAGCTCCTTTCCTAAGATCCATCCGACGGGTAGAAATCTTCCTACTTCTGTATCTTCTCTTTTACCAACAATTAATAAATATTCTTCTTCTAGTTTTATGGTAGGTTCTTTGGTTAATGGTGATCTCCCTTCATCGCACAGATTTGGGATGGTGGAAGATAGTTTGCGGTCAGATAAGAAGGGGGTTTCGTTTAACTCTTTTTTTTCTTCTTCTCCTTGGTCTAATTCAGAAGTGGGGAACTGTGTGGCGGAATTAACATCTTCTGGGATGACTGAATCGCCTTCTGGTATGATGGCAGGAGTGAATGGAGGAAGTCTATCATCTGTAGTTTCGTCAGAGACAGTACAGAGACCTAAAGGGGAAGAAAAACAGGCATCAGAATATAATGTTATACAAGATGAAATAAATTTTGATATTAAACTTACCTCTTCGAGTTCGGATATTACATCACAGGATGGGCTGGGTGGTTCTTGTGGGTTGGTACAAAGTGGAAGTAAGGAACTAGTCCATGTATATTCATCTCCAGATTCAGTGGTGAGTTTTTCTTCACAGATATTGGGAGGGCAGGACAGTGAAGTGATTGGACGACAGGTTCTACATCAACTGGAGGAATGGGAGGAACAGAGGAGTGATAGATTATTGATGGAACAGATGTGTGGGGAGGGGGATGATGGAGTCCACTTCTCCTTCGGTGTTGATAGAAACAGTGGTGGGGAGTGGACAGGATTCATTGGGAGGTGAGCAGGAGGAGGAGATGAGAGGGACACAGAATGCACTATTTGATGGTGATAATTCGGTCCAAACTGATCCTTCTGTGTTAGAACTACGTAAGAAATTGGATCAAGTTCAAGTAGTTGACCGTCCAGTAAGACCTGAGAAATGGAGGGATAGGAAATATAGATGGAATCCGATTAGTCTGATGTTAGTGATGGGAGATTCTAATATTGCTCGGATCCCGTTTTATAGGCAACCAGGTCTGGAGGCGCATAGTTTTCCGGGAGCAAAAGTAGGCGATTTGAAAGGGATTCTGGATAAAATGGATGGAGTGAAGGATGGAGTGATTAAGGTAGCAGTTTCTTTGGGAATGAACGATTGTTAATGGTAAGAGTAGATTAAAGGTGGTGGTAGATGGATTGTTTAGGGAGGTGAATAGAGCAAAAATTGATTTCCAAATGCTCAGTTATTTGTGGCTAAACTCCCGTATTCGGTTGTTTCACAATCTGAAGTTTTGTTGGAGAGAATCCGGGAATTTAATGGTTTGTTGGATGATCGGGCTAAAGCTTTTCCGCATATTGTAGTTATGGAGTCCTTTGGTCAAGGGGACGCAGAATTAGTGGAAGGAGATGAACTGCATTGGACGGGAGAGCAGGCGTTTTTTACCTTTGACTCCTGACTAGACCAGATGGATGCGCTATATGAGGAGTTAAGATTTGTCCCCTCAAGAGATGTAAACATCATGAACCTCTGTGATAGATTTAGAATGACCGCGTCTGATATCCAGTTACTCCAGAAAGGCTTAAATTTTATTCCTACTCCGACCAATATAGATAGTGATGAAATGAAACGAGATGTATATAAATACCATCGTAGATTAAAACTGTTGGACTATTTTGATTATCAGGTTGATAATAGTCCGAAAAAATTTGTGGAACCATCTCGTTGGATGAGTCTAAGTAAGAATATTTTGGATTTGATACAGAAAGATCAAAGAACATTGGGAGGGTTGAATGTTTGTCCGCCTCCAACAGATAATTTAACGTTGAGTGAACGTAGGTCCTTGCAATATTTTATAAAAAAATAGGAGGGACATTATTGTTAAGCAGGCAGACAAGGGTTCTATGACGGTGTTAATGGATAGAATCCAGTATATTCAAGAGGCTCAGAGGCAGTTAAAAAATAGACTTCACTATCGGCCACTCAAAAAAACTATTGGTCAGGTAGCTAGGATAAAAATGATAAATCTTGGATGACATGCAGGATGGAGGATTTATTACATTCAAACAAAATTAATTTTTGATAGGGCCCTCAGACTTTTCAGTTAGGAAATTTTACCTCTTGCCTAAAATTCATAAATCCCCAGATAAATGGACGGTACCCTATAGTGTCCCTCCGGGTAGACCAATCATTTCCGATTGCTTGTCAGAATCTTATCGAGTTTCAGAGTGGTTGGATTCTTACCTTAATCCATTATCACAAAGACATAATAGTTATGTCCGAGATACATATCACTTTCTTAGTGTTATAAGGGATAGGATTTTTCCAGCTGGTGCGTTTGTCTTTACGATGGATGTAGAATCCCTGTACACTAATATTGATATTGCTTTGGGACTTCAGGCAGTAGAAAAGGTCTTCCAGAGATTTCCTGATGAACAGCAGCCGGATAAGTATTTGTTGCAATTATTGGAATTGAATCTGAAGACGAATGACTTTGAGTTTAATGGTGTCATGTACCTACAGATCCATGGAACGGCCATGGGCAAAAAATATGCGCCGGCATATGCCAATATTTATATGTCGGAATGGGAACGGACGGCATTTGGCCAATGTCGTAAACTTCCGTTCCTGTATTTGCGATATTTGGACGACATTTTTGGTGTATGGGCGCATTCCGGAAGTGAATTTCAGGAGTTTGTCTGGGTGTTAAATGGGATACATGGCACCATTAAATTGTCAACAGAGATTAGTTGGGAGTCAGTAACGTTTTTGGATACCCAGTTGTATTTTCGGACAGCCTGGAGGTGGGGCTCGATGGCGAGCGCCTGGTGGCCGGGCCTGCACCCATGGGGCTCGGCCGGGCACAGCCCGAAGAGGCAACGTGGGTCCCCCTTCCCATGGGCTCACCACCTATGGGAGGGGCCAAGGAGGTCGGGTGCAGTGTGAGTTGGGTGGTGGCCGAAGGCGGGGACCTTGGCGGTCCGATCCTCGGCTACAGAAACTGGCTCTTGGGACGTGGAATGTCACCTCTCTGAAGGGGAAGGAGCCTGAGCTAGTGCGCGAAGTTGAGAGGTTCCGGCTAGATATAGTCGGGCTCACCTCGACGCACAGCTTGGACTCTGGAACCAATCTCCTTGAGAGGGGCTGGACTCTCTACCACTCTGGAGTTGCCCCCGGTGAGAGGCGCCGAGCAGGTGTGGGTATACTTATTGCCGCCCAACTTGGAGCCTGTACATTGGGGTTTACCCCGGTGGACGAGAGGGTAGCCTCCCTTCGCCTTCGGGTGGGGGGACGGGTCCTAACTGTTGTTTGTGCGTATGCACCGAACAGCAGTTCGGAGTACCCACCCTTTTTGGAGTCCCTGGAGGGGGTGCTAGAGGGCATACCTTCTGGGGACTCCCTCGTTCTGCTGGGAGACTTCAATGCTCACGTGGGCAATGACAGTGAGACCTGGAAGGGCGTGATTGGGAGGAATGGCCCCCCTGATCTGAACCCGAGCGGTGTTTTGTTATTGGACTTCTGTGCTCGTCACGGATTGTCCATAACGAACACCATGTTCAAGCATAGGGGTGTTCATATGTGTACTTGGCACCAGGACACCCTAGGCCTCAGTTCGATGATCGACTTTGTGGTCGTGTCGTCGGACTTGCGGCCACATGTCTTGGACACTCGGATGAAGAGAGGGGCGGAGCTGTCAACTGATCACCACCTGGTGGTGAGTTGGCTTCGATGGTGGGGGAGGATGCCGGTCAGGCGTGGTAGGCCCAAACGTGTTGTGAGGGTCTGCTGGGAACGTCTGGCAGAGCCCCCTGTCAGAAGTAGCTTCAACTCCCACCTCCGGCAGAACTTCGACCACATCCCGAGGGAGGTGGGGGACATTGAGTCCGAATGGGCCATGTTCCGTGCCTCTATTGTTGAGGCAGCTGACCGGAGCTGTGGCCGTAAGGTGGTCGGTGCCTGTCGTGGCGGCAATCCCCGAACCCGCTGGTGGACACCGGCGGTGAAGGATGCCGTCAAGCTGAAGGAGTCCTACAGGACCCTTTTGTCCTGTGGGACCCCGGAGGCAGCTGATAGGTACCGGCAGGCCAAGCGGAATGCGGCTTTGGTGGTTGCTGAGGCAAAAACTCGGGCGTGGGAGGAGTTTGGGGAGGCCATGGAGAATGACTTTCGGACGGCTTCGAGGAGATTCTGGTCCACCATCCGGCGTCTCAGGAAGGGGAAGCAGTGCAGTGTCAACATTGTATATGGTGGGGATGGTGCGCTGCTGACCTCGACTCGGGACGTTGTGGGTCGGTGGGGGGGAATACTTCGAAGACCTCCTCAATCCCATTAACATGCCTTCCAATGAGGAAGCAGAGCCTGGGGACTCAGAGGTGGGCTCCCCCATCTCTGGGACTGAGGTCACCGAGGTGGTCAAAAAACTCCTTGGTGGCAGGGCCCCGGGGGTGGATGAGATACGCCCGGAGTTCCTCAAGGCTCTGGATGTTGTAGGACTGTCTTGGCTGACACGCCTCTGCAACATCGCATGGACATCAGGGACAGTGCCTCTGGATTGGCAGACCGGGGTGGTGGTCCCCCTCTTTAAGAAGGGGGATCGGAGGGTGTGTTCCAACTACAGAGGGATCACACTCCTCAGCCTCCCTGGAAAAGTCTATTCAGGGGTCCTGGAGAGGAGAATCCGTCGGATAGTCGAGCCTCGGATTCAGGAGGAACAGTGTGGTTTTCGTCCTGGTCGCGGAACAGTGGACCAGCTCTATACACTTAGCAGGGTCCTGGAGGGTGCATGGGAGTTTGCCCAACCAGTCTACATGTGTTTTGTGGACTTAGAAAAGGCATTCGACCGTGTCCCTCGGGGAATCCTGTGGGGGGTACTCCGAGAGTATGGGGTACCGGCCCCCCTGATAAGGGCTGTTCAGTCCCTGTACGATCAGTGCCAGAGCTTGGTCCGCATTGCCGGCAGTAAGTCGAACCCGTTTCCAGTGAGAGTTGGACTCCGCCAGGGCTGCCCTTTGTCACCGATTCTGTTCATAACTTTTATGGACAGAATTTCTAGGCGCAGCCAGGGTGTTGAGGGGGTCCGGTTTGGTGGGCTCAGGATTGGGTCACTGCTTTTTGCAGATGATGTTGTCCTGTTTGCTTCATCAGGCCGTGATCTTCAGCTCTCTCTGGATCGGTTCGCAGCCGAGTGTGAAGCGGCTGGGATGAGAATCAGCACCTCCAAATCCGAGACCATGGTCCTCAACCGGAAAAGGGTGGAGTGCCCTCTCAGGGTTGGTAGCGAGATCCTGCCCCAAGTGGAGGAGTTCAAGTATCTCGGGGTCTTGTTCACGAGTGAGGGAAGAATGGAGCGTGAGATCGACGGGCGGATCGGTGCGGCATCCGCAGTAATGCGGGCGTTGCATCGGTCTGTCGTGGTGAAAAAGGAGCTGAGCCGCAAGGCGAAGCTCTCAATTTACCAGTCGATCTATGTTCCTACCCTCACCTATGGTCATGAGCTATGGGTAGTGACCGAAAGAACGAGATCGCGAATACAAGCGGCTGAAATGAGTTTCCTCCGCAGGGTGTCTGGGCTTTCCCTTAAAGATAGGGTGAGAAGCTCAGTCATCGGGGAGGGGCTCAGAGTAGAGCCGCTGCTCCTCCGCATCGAGAGGAGTCAGATGAGGTGGCTCGGGCATCTGATTAGGATGCCTCCTGGACGCCTCCCTGGTGAGGTGTTCCGGGCACGTCCAACCGGGAGGAGGCCCCGGGGAAGACCCAGGACACGCTGGAGGGACTATGTCTCTCGACTGGCCTGGGAACGCCTTGGGATTCTCCCGGAAGAGCTAGAAGAAGTGGCCGGGGAGAGGGAAGTCTGGGCATCTCTGCTCAAGCTGCTGCCCCCGCGACCCGACCTCGGATAAGCGGGAGACGATGGATGGATGGATGGATTTTCGGACAGCAAATTCCACAGGGGAGAAGTATTTGTGTTCAAAGGTATTCTTTAAGGACACAGATACTCATGCATTGCTTCAAGGGAATAGTTATCATCCAAAGCATACCTTTCGTGGAATTGTTAAATCTCAATTGATCCGTTTCTATAGAATTCGGAATTGCAATATGTAGAGGAGGCGATAAAGGTCTTGTTTGCAGTTTTAAAACGGAGGGGTTACTCTAAGAGGTTGTTGCGAGAGGTAAGATTGGAGGTCCAGATGCAATATAAGGATTATTTGGTTAGAGATGGTTTGTACAATAATAAGCAAACAGGGATTCCTCAGATATTAGTTAGGGGAGAATTTGTCCGTTGTCTTGGTTAACGGATTGTCAGTCGGAGGAGGGGAGAGACGTGGATGTGGAGTTCGTGGAGACAGATAATAAATCCGGATGGTTGGAGGTCCTAAATGAGGGGAAAATAATTAGTACAGATTTTGTTTCATTTAGAAAACAGGTGATGATAGATTTAAATATAGAATTTAAAAATAATAGTACTTACCAGATGAGTTTTCCTCTTCGACTTCTTTCTTCTTCCCTTTCCTCTTTGGTTCTTCCTTTCTATTTGCCGGTATGGAATGTGCAGGAGCTGAAAAACAAAGAAACAAGATTAATATCTCATATGGATTTAACTCCACAATTTGTTCCGGTGTTGTATTCGGATGAGTCTTTTTTAAAGCGGGTTGATGGGGCAGTCCCGTTCCTGAAAAAATTTAAATTGATAGTACAACAACAGGAATACAAGGCCTTCTTATCTAGATTGCTAGTTGAGGGTTCTTTGGAGATACAGGGAAGTTGTCAACAATATTTGCACCAGAGGGTGGGTAAGGATATTTTTGGAGGTTTTACCTTCGGTGATCAAGCCTGGGTTGGTGTGTTTGAGGGAATTAGCGGACTACCCTGGGAAATACAGATTAGACAGTCAGGCCCTCCCCTAACCACTAAGCTTAACCTCACTGGGAGAGGCCCTGATGTTAAGATCGAGGGGTTAGTCCCTGATGTTAATCTGGGAAATTTGGCCTCTGATATTATACAGCCCTGCCCTCTCCCAACCACTAAACTTAACCTCACTGGAAGGGGCCCTGATGTTAAGATCGTGGGGCTGGTTCCTGATGTTAATTTGGGAAGCTTGGGTTCTGAGGTTATACAATCTTGCCCTTTCCCAACTACTAAACTTAACCCCACTGGAAGCGGCCCTGATGTTAAGATCGTGGCGTTAGTCCCTGATGTTAATCTGGGAAATATGGCCTTTGATATTATACAGCCCTGCCCTCTCTCAACCACTAAACTTAACCTCACTGGAAGGGGCCCTGCTGAGATCGGGGGGTTAGTCCCTGAGATTAATCTGGGAAGCCTGGACTCTGATGTTATACAGCCCTGCCCTCCCCGAACCACTAAAAATTTGGTGAGGGGGTGGATGGAACGGGTGTAGTGTGAGGTGATAGATGGAGTTTGGGTGGATATAAGGAGTGGTTGTTTGGGCTATGAGTTACAAGGATTGGCAGAGGACAATTGGTTGGAGGTCATATTCCCATGAGAGACAATGGAGGGGTTTTGGGACAGGAATAGGAGAGATTTGGTATATAAGATGGTGGAAGTGGGGTGGAAACTAAGTTGGGATGAGTGGATACGATGGTTTACATTTTGGGAGGATAGGATAGGTGTAATGGAGCAGGAGGAAGGATGGTGGGAACGAAGTGGAGGGCGTATATTAATGAGGACAGAGGTTACGAATGGATCATGGCAGGAGGAAAGGGGAAATCCGGTGGATAAAGTGATTCCCCTGATCCTGACGTTCTCAAATCAGGCCCAGAGAGTAGCTTGGGTCCTTAAAAATAACTTTATGGCTGTACGGATTAAAGATACTGACTTGCAGCAATTTAGGATGGTCTCGGCCTACAGAAAAAATAAAAACTTAAAAGATAGTTCGAGCTTCATGTAAGGCCCGACAAAGGAATAGATGTGCTTGGCAAATCCCGTACAGCAACAAAAAAATGGTTAGAAATTTGACAACGTTAGTAGAGTACCCGATTTTCCAGGAGTTATCTCTTTCTTCTACCAACATCATTTATGCCATCCAATGTAAAAAATGTTTCCAAATATATGTAGGGGAAACAAAAAACACATTAAAATTAAGATGTGTCCAACATCTATGTCTGATTGAGAACCAGACGAAACCCACGATCCTTTATTCCCACTTTAATCGGTCAGGGCACAACCCTGTATTTTTTCCCTTGGAACAGGACAATATGTGGAATAAAAAAAGTAGGCTCCGCAGGGAGGCCAATTGGATTAAGAGGCTGGATACTATTGTTCCTAAGGGCCTTAATGAGCTATTCGTGGAATCCATGTGAGAATGTGGTAGGATTAACGAGCTTAACCAGTTTGTTTTGAACTCCAGGTGAGAATGTTTTTAATTGTTTGTTGGTTCAATTGATGTGGACTTAGGAGGCATGGAAAGAATTTAAAACTTTTTTAATATGTTTCATAGGCTTGGATTGGTGAACCCGAGCATTTTTGGGGTGCCAGTGAGGCTGGCATCCCCTACCCTAAACCTAACCCTAACCCTAATTCAGGGCAGCAAAAGTGGGGTGAAAAAGAAGGGTTAATTCAGGGCAGAAACATTCGGGTGAAAAAAGGGTTAATTCAGGGCAGAAACATTCGAGTGAAAAAGAAGGGTTAATTCAGGGCAGCAAAATTGGGGTGAAAAAGAAGGGTTAATTCATGGCAGCAAACATTCGGGTGAAAAAAGTTAATTCAGGGTAGAAACATTCGGGTGAAAAAGGGTTAATTCAGGGCAGCAAAAGTGGGGTGAAAAAGAAGGTGTTAATTCAGGGCAGAAACATTCAGGTGAAAAAGAAGGGTTAATTCAGGGCAGCAAAAGTGGGGTGAAAAAGAAGGGTTAATTCAGGGCAGCAAAAGTGGGGTGAAAAAGAATGTGTTAATTCAGGGCAGAAAAAGTGGGGTGAGAAAGGGTTAATTCAGGGCAGAAACATTCGGGTGAAAAAGGGGTTAATTCAGGGCAGCAAAAGTGGGGTGAAAAAGAAGGGTTAATTCAGGAGAGCAAAAGTGGGGTGAAAAAGGTGTTAATTCAGGGCAGAAAAAGTGGGGTGAAAAAGAAGGGTTAATTCAGGAGAGCAAAAGTGGGGTGAAAAAGAAGGGTTAATTCAGGAGAGCAAAAATCATGTGAAAAAGGGTTAATTCAGGAGAGCAAAAATCATGTGAAAAAAAAGGGTTAATTCCGGAGAGAAAAAATCATGCGAAAAAGAAGGGTTCATTCTGGAGAGAAATTATCAACTGAAAAAGAAGGGTTAATGCAGGAGAGCAAAAATCATGCGAAAAAGAAGGGTTAATTCTGGAGAGAAATTATCAACTGAAAAAGAAGGGTTAATGCAGGAGAGCAAAAATCATGTGAAAAAGAAGGGTTAATTCTGGAGAGAAAAAATGAACTGAAAAAGAAGGGTTAATTCAGGAGAGAAAAAATTGTGAAAAAGAAGGGTTTGGTTTCTGTTTTGCCTATAAGTTAATTAAATTGGCTTAAAAAATGGTTGGATTAGTTTTCAAATGAACATGTAGATCAATGAATTTTGTTATACAGAGCATTCTGTAATGCTAAATGGAGCAGAGGTCGGGAAAAATAAAAGTTATATTAGAATGACATACAGACATCAATATACTGTATTTAGGTTACTTCAAGGTAAGTAGTTTAACAACATGTTCTCTAATGGATGGTCAACACCAATATTCTTGCCTTTTTGTATTCTTTTTGATACTATTTTTCTTTATTATATCTACATATTAAAAAAAGTAAAAATAGTAAATTATGCACTTGTGTACTATTAACATTTTAGTTTTTTAATTGCTAAAGTTGACTTTTTATTTTTGACTGTATAAATTATCCATCCATCCATTTTCCAACCCGCTGAATCCAAACACAGGGTCACGGGGGTCTGCTGGAGCCAACCCCAGCCAACACAGGGTACAAGGCAGGAAACAATCCTGGGCAGGGTGCCAACCCACCGCAGTGTATAAATAATTGATGAGAATACTACTGAAAATAATAAAGATCAGTTTAAAACACTTTTGATGTCCACCACAACATAGTCACTGTATTACCAGTTTGTTTCAAAAGAACATCATGTATAATTTACAAAACCTCTGAAACAGACTAGAATACTTTTGCTTTACCATCAATCAATGTGTCATTTTCAATCTTTGAGACTGTGTTCCACTATAAGACTTCACATGATAATAACAAAACTGACAGTCTCCAGAATAATACATATTTTATTAACTCCTGTGTTGAGTCACACTGTGCTGTTGTGAAATGCATGCTGTACAACATTTTATGTGTACTAAAAGCTATTATTTACAATACATTGTGTATTTGTTTTTTCATACTAAGGGAAAGAGTGAGTAAGAAATCTGTTGCTATAATGTTTCACAGCAAATAAAGAAACTAAATAAAACTATAAATGTTGTAATACAGGCAGTTGCCAACATTTTCCTTTTAGATTTTAAGAAGCCTAGAATAGGTTAACAATCACATTTATAGCAGGTTATGAAAAAAAACTGTACAAATTCAAGAAATTCAATGGCATAAAACACACTTTTCAGCAAGGTTTTTCCCCTGCCACTATAAACTATATCTTTCAAGTCTAACTATCTTTTATGTATAAACAACATCTTTATTGGAAGCAGCATGCTGACATTGCCATTTTACAACACTTATACCCCCACTTAGACTTGGAGACTGCATTCACTCTCATGCTGCTATTGGTTCCTTCTATGTAATGCTAAGTAATCAGATAAAACATAGTTCTGCTTAGAACTATCACCAAAGATATATTTGTTCAGCCTCAGATATGGATTAAGCACCTGCTTAAAATGACAACGACAAGGAAAGCTGAATGTGTTACATTATGTGAATTTGATATTAAACTCAAACAAAAGAAACTTGGGACATGGTCATAAATGCCAGAAGCACGTGAACAACCAAAGTTTAATTCACGAAGCATGAGGTAAATCATTTTTGTTTTATGTAGGCAATGACAGCCTAACAGTGCTCCATCATGCTCAGCTAAAAGTGCAAGGCAGTCAAAACATGGTTGCCAATTTAGAAGAGCAACTGTAAGGTCAGGAGCTATACAAAAACAGAAAACTCAATATGGAATGGTCCATAAACTATTTTTATGTACTGTAGAGTGAAAGTTTTTCAGCTAGAAAACAAATAAAAGCACAGCAAAATAATCTATAAGTATGTCATGTAGTGACATATTTTAAATTTAACAGCATGTAAGTCCAGAAATGCTCCAAGCAAGCTTTTTAATTTTGTGCAGCACCTTCCATATTTAAACCAGAATCTTACCCATGGCAGTGTTCCTACCTAACTATTCTCCCTGACTTTATCACAGTGCTTAGCTTATAAACCTATCTATTTTAAAAAATACTTAATGTGATCAAAGGTAACAGGAACTACTGTTTATTATCTTAGGCAGGCAATGTGCTGAAGTGGTTAAGGTTTTAGACCACAAACCTTAAGGTTGTGAGTTCAAATCCTGCCACTGACACTGTGACCCTGAGCAAGTTACTTCACCTGCCTCTGCTCCAATTGGAAAAAGAAAAGAAATGTAGCCAATTGTATCTCAGATGTTGTAAGCTGCATTGAATAAAGGTGTTGGCCAAATAAATAAATGGAAATCTCAACAGCATTGAGCAACAAGGCAGGAACCAAATGAGAATAGGATTAGGGCTGCAATGATTAGTCGACGTAATCGACGACGTCGACTACAAAAAAATCGGCGATGCAGATATTTTATTGTCGACGTTTCATAAACAGAACCTTCAATGGAGGCTCCAGTCACAAAGAACCACATTGGTTTTTGTAACTGCAATGCACTACATGAACGTCTGGGGGCAGTATCATTTGTTATTGTTTGTCAAGACTGCACACAGTCCTACCAACGAAGAAAGAACGTTTGAGGAGAAGAAGAATGTAGAGGAAAATAAACGTGGTTGCAATGGCGAGTCGGATAGAGGAGGGAGAATGAGATGGAAAAAAATTGAGACAGAAACTTTCTAAAGTGTGGGAGCACTTCACCGAAAAAGAAAAAAAAGTTGAATGCAGATTATGCAAAGCGGAGCTTGCTTTTCACGGCAGCACCACCACGATGCATGAGCATCTGAAACACAAGCATCCTGGAGCTGTGATGCCGCCGTCTCTTGAGAATTTATGCTGGCGCTGTTAGTTAATTAGTTAGGGTCAGATCAGGAGGGGAGGGAGAGTGTGAACGAGACTGAGAAAATAAAACTAAAAAAAAGCTAACTTTTACAAGTAACAAATTTACACCTGATCTGTTCGTTTTCAAATAATATTGCATTAGTGCGATGATGTTTTTTGATTGGTACTATTCAGATCATACAATGATTTCTTCAAAATGTCACATATATTTGTCTCTTTCTTTTTTTTTCCAAGGTGCTGCACGCTCACACCAGAAGGCGTGAGCTTATTCAGTGCTAGCAGCAGCATGCAGGTGGCCGGTTGCTTGTGCTATAACAAGCTTGACCTGGCGGCGATCAAAGTAAATGTACTGTGCAAGGCATGTACGGGGTCCACTGAGAAAAGAAGAGCGTTCATGGCTCACCTTGCATAAGAACATTCTTTCCTCTGCATGTCCTGGAGTCCTGTGCAGACTGGGCAAGGTCGGGGGAAAAAAAACGCAGTCACTGATTAAAACCGGAAGAAGGTACGCGAATGAACATAAATAATATGAATAATGTTGCATCCTTGCCACAATGTTTTCTGAAATGTACTATAAGATCATAAAATGAATAATTCCAAATATCATATATACCTATGTCTCTGTTTTTTTGTCAGTGTGGCTTTGACATCACGGGCCATAAGTTGCATACTAATTCAGCGTAAGCAGGAACACTCAATAAAATTGAATAAAAAAAATCAAGTGACAATGAGATATGAATAAGGCAGATTCGCCAGCGTTTGTGTGTCAGCTTTTATCCATCCAGATCAGAGAATTTCCAGTTCGATTGCCTCAAAACGCCACTTACATCTACAGTTATTCCCAGCTTCAGATAAAAAGTAACAGCGTCAGATCTCTCGGGGGGCGGTAGTATGTATTGTGGTCGTGACTGAGAGAATAAAAGTGAAAAAAAAAAATTCTAACTTTTACAAGTACTATACATTTACAGTGGCTGTTACAAACACAAATCAAATGTATGTGTTTATTGTATAATATTAACAATAAGAGCAACTCACTACTCAAAACGGTAAATATACGAGGCAGTCAGATCGAACCTGGGGACTCTTGATTATAACTCAGCAATTCCTACCGCTGTGCCACGGAAGCTATTGTATCATCCTTGAACCTTTTGTGAAAGTGTTTATTTGATCTTTGCATTTCAGGCTTTACACATAGTATAGTTTATGTCTACATTTTGTCATTCATTACTTAAATATGAAAAACGTTTCTGTTTTAACAATGTATTTTTTGGTTAAGTTAAACGCACTTTTTTTGTTTAAAAACTATGTGCACTTTAGTTGGTATTGTCTAATGTATTTCTTTTTTATTCTGATGGTCACACTAATATAAAAACATCTGATTATTTTCAAATTCATATGTTTCACTGGTTGTTATTTTAATCTGATTATTATTAATTTTAATTGTGTTAATGCAGAGACATCAGGGTGACATTCACAGGTGGACAGACGTGAGCAGATGAGGTAAGACATGCACTGGAGCGCAGAACAGGATGTGCAACCACAGGTTGCAGGCTTCAAAATAGTCAGGCATGAAATAATTGTGACTAATCGACTAATCGAAAAAAAAAATTGAACGATTAGTCGACTACCAAAATAATCATTAGTTGCAGCCCTAAATAGGATGTAGAGGTATATTCATATACATATCTAAAATCCCAAGGCACTTGTAGCCACTAATTAACTTAAAATTTGTATATGTAAGATGTGAAAAGAAAACTTGAGTACCCATTAGAAAACCTAGATAGACACAGAGATAACATGTAAACTCCACAAAGAAAGTGACTTTACCCAAATTTAAAACTAGAACTCTGGAGTTACAGAGGATTATATTCTTGGCTACCGGGCAACCATGCCACCACCACCCCTGTTCAAATAGTACACAATGTTTGAAAATAGGCAGGCTTTTTTCTTGCAATATAAATATAATTTTGACCTCAATCTCGTAGGGTGCTCAATTGACTTTTTTAACGGAGAAAGTCAATGACTGTCTATCTGAAATGCTGTCCTCCTCCACAGAGTCCCCTCAGGTTTGTGTTCTTTTACTTCTTTTTCACATCCTCTAAGCAAATTTATGTCATAGTAAAATTGAAAACATGCTCATCTTAAAATTTGATGATGACTCAGTAATTGTAAGCCTACAAGAGGTAGATGACATTGTTAACTGGTGTGATAAGTCCTTCTTGATTGAAATGATACAGCAACTAAGGAACTAAAAATCATTTTTAGAAGAAATGTCATTCATCCACAAGAAACAATCATCAAATATCTATCTATCTATCTATCTATCTATCTATCTATCTATCTATCTATCTATCTATCAAAGGCCAGGCATTGGAACTTTTTGAGAGTTATAAATGAATGGGGACAATCGTAGACTTAAAGCTTACTTTTAATGAAAACACAGAAACCATCTGCAAAAATGGACAGCAATGCCTCTACTATTTAAGGAAACCGAGTCTTTTTAGTGTGAGTCCTACTATTATTTCACTCTTATATAAATCTTTTATTGAATCTGTCTTTACTTATGTTCTATTGGCCTTGGTTGGGAAATCTTAATGCAAGCAACAACAAAATAAATCTGATTCTACAATAGAGAAAAAAGTAACAAATTTGCAACAGTCCAATCTTATAGACTTTAACAAGAAAGTATTACGTAAAGCAGTGTGTATCCTCTCAGAAAGGACTTGTCCACTTGTGATGCCCCGTGTATCGCCCATGAGTGTTCATTACCTCACCACTATATTGTCGGTTTCAGCAGTTGCTACCATCAGGTCACATGTTCAAGGTTCCAATATTCTTTCATCCCAAAATGCAGTTAATTTTATAAATAAATTAAACTTCTATAAATATCCACAAGCCTACGATATTGGATTAGCATTTGCATCATTCATCAGTCAAGTTTAAATGTTAATTTTATGTTTAATATGTTTGATGTAGTGCTTCGCTAAGTATCATGTTCACTGCTATATTATTGTCATGTGTACTACGTTTATATTTCATGGCTGATTTGTTCTTTTTGGTGTGTTTTTTCATGTTATGTCATGGTCTCTCTGTAAAACCTGCTGACAAACAAAATTTCCTTCTTGGGACAATCAAATTGAACTGAAATGAACAGTAGGTAGTGTGGTTAATCTAGTAATTTTGTGGTTTGCACCTGTTGTATACTTTGTCCTCCTGTAATTTTTTAATGTCCATATTGATTATATGTAAAAATATACAAAACTGTTACTGCAAAATAATATTTCCATAACGGATAACATTATAAGTAATATTCGGTACTTTTGATTGTAATTCTCATAAGGAAAATACAGATTTACAGGTTACGGTAATAGTGGCTTTAATTACAAGTGTATTTTCATCTTTTAAAATTGAAGCTTTAATATGTAGTCTTGTTTTCCATACCTTTTGCAGAACACGGACAACAAATCCATTAAAATAAAACTTAAAATAGATTTATAAGCTGATGCCCGTGTCAACTTAAATATTCAGTGATAAAAGCAACGATTTTCGGAAGACCTCTATAACGACAAAAGCCCGCTGAACTAAACTATGCCAAAAGCATACGCCAGTTATTAATCCGTGAACACCTGAAGTACCAGCCGGTGTCCTATTGGTACCCAAGTCACTAATGCAGGCAATCAGCAAGAAAACGCACAGATTGCCCGCCCGCACGAATTGCACGTGTTACATCACGTGGGTGAAGTGCGCCAGCCAATCGTAGCTTTCATTTCTGACGGCAGCTACGCGGTTTCTCGGGCAACTAGATCTCGCAGTATGCTGCAAAAAAAAAAAAAAAAATCTTAGATATCGCGAGTGTTACGTACTGTCTGGGATTCGTTGGTGTGCGTTTGCTTTTGAGAAGAAACAATTCCTGATGGGTCACGCTTTTGTTTGTTTTTATTTATTATTGTAATATGCTTCATTTCGGTTAATTGTTCTTCAATAACAAGTACTGTGCGTAAGTCAAAGTGGGGTATTGTAGGACTTCGGATCTTACGGGCCAAGGAGGTTAGTCGCCATCTACAAAGGAGCATTGTACAGGTACTGAACTTGCAAATATTTGTACTTAAATTCGGGTACCACGTTGTTTTGTTTGTTAGCACGCTAGGAAGCGACAACATTTAATGGCACATCCTTAGGCTGGTGACGACACTGCTGAGTGATCGGGTGCTTTTCTTTTTTTGGTGTCCAGTCATTACGAACTAATATTCTTAATGTTGCACCCACGGTGGAGTTAGTATAGGTCATTTTCACATTGTATTGTTATTACTGTTGTTATTTCTGTTATAATGATCTATGTAGACTGTCTGATTTTTGGGATCTTTGTGCGCCCTTGTCATGTGACGCAATGACCGTGTAGCCTGTGCCCAAGAGGTCTTGTGCGGATAAGACAGGCGGGGCGGGGTTATCGATTGAACTGCATAACATACTTTGGCCACATGTCTGGGAGAAAAATCAGAAGTGGCAGTCTAACGTTTCAAAATCCGTAATTCAAAGGTACATTTTTAGTGTTCAGAATTTTACAAGTTGGCACTATTCGTAAATTAATAATGAGTCACGTCATATGTAATTAAGATATATCAATAATTGGTCAATACGGTTAAATAACAAATATGTTTATATGACGCAGTTGCGACCTTTATGTAAACCGACATAGCATAGCAGGACATTTTGGCGTTAGCAAGGGACAGCATAATCAATTTCGGTAGCTTTATAAGATATGAGTGTAGGTAGGGTTATTTTAGGAAATATCAAACAGATGATTTTTAAGGTTTGCTTATAAACAGAATCTTACTGTGAATATTTTTTTCTAAGATGTTTTTCATTTCGTAGATATCTGCGGTAATGATTTGCATTTCAAAATTTATTTCCTGCTATATATTTCCTCATGGATCTACTGGAGGCATCACAGCTACTCCGTAATTTATGCACTGTTACTTGGTTCTAATTCACCGCAGGGCCTATTCTGCTGTACTCTTTTCAAGTCCAATTTGCAGTTTCTGTTTAACTTAACATGTCCGTGGAAAGTGGGAGGAAAACTAGAGTACCTTACCCAAGGAAAAAGTATCACACTGATACTGGGGGAATGTACCGCCTGTGAGTCCCCACTTAAAGCAACCGGGTGTGGTGTTTAAACCTAGAATGCTGGATTCTTAAAAAAACTTGAACTTTTATTGCCAGGCAGCAAAGTTTGTAAGACTTTCTCTTGGTGTTTCAACCCTACACATTAACAAGGTAAGTACAACTAAAGAATACATGGCAACTTTACAACATTTATATACATTAGTAGTAAAAAAATACATTGCATAACACATAATATATAAAACAGTATAAGTCAAGTAGAATTGCACCCCTACAGAGTAATACATCAAGTAAGTCCTTATAAACAGAAAATAAAAAAAAATCAATTTTTGATTGGTTGGAGGAGTTTAGAAATCGGGAGAAGACAAAGATGAATCCAAGAATGTGCTTAACCATAGTGGCTGCAGTAGGAAAATATCCATTCATACTGTATGTCTCATAGTTCTTGCCTTCAGTAACTGGATGGTAATAACTTCGAGATGGTTGCCAGGTTGAGTGTAGTCATTGCTTATATTTCCAGCATATTTCCTAACCTATGATGTATACAGGACCTTGTGGAGCCCAGATTCAGGCCTAAAATCTTTTCTGCTATCCAATAATATGCTGCAGTTTATGTTTTGAGTGTGCAGATGCATTTCCATACCAGACTGTTATGGAGAAGAAGTGGGGAATCTTTGAGTAACTGCTCAGTAAAACTGTACCAGCACTGATTGGGACAGATGAAACTTAAGTTGGTGGATAAAAAAACATATACTGCTGAGGTTTTGTGATGAGAGCAGTTCTGTTTTCATTCTAGCTCTGACAATGAGTGACAGCTGTGCCTTGAAATTTAAACAATATCACCTTGTTCACCGTGACATTGTTAATAACTCCTAAAATCCACAGTCCTATCTAGAGTTTTCTGTGAGTTCATGTTAAGATTGTTGAGGGTGCTCTAAATGACCAGTTGATCCACCTTCCTCTGATATGACACCATTTCTCCTTCTGTCATTATGTTAATCCAGGTGGAGTCCTCAGCAAACTTCAGTAGTTTAACAGATGAGTCACTGAAGGTGCAGTTATTGGTATAAAAAGAGAAAAGGAGAGGAAACAGAACACAGACCTGAGGAGGCACTGTGTGCTCTGGGTTGGGAGCCCTGACTGGTGTTTGCCCATCTTCACTGTCTGATGTCTGTTCCTTAGAAAATCTGAGATCAAAAGGAATGTGGCATAGTCCAGATTCAAACTGAGAAATTTTCTGTGAAGAAGCTCTGGTATGATTGTGTTAAATGTAGAAATGATGATGGATGGAATAATGTTGGATGTTGTTGGAATAAATAGCTGGAAACTGTAAATGCTGCAAGATGAGATAGTTGACAGCCATGTTTACTGCATTTTCAGCTGTCCTGGTGGCATGGTAAGAAAGCTGCAGTGGATCAAGGAGAAAATCTGTGCATATTTGAGAAGCTGAAGAATCTGACATTCGGATGACTTCATTTTTACAGAGGTCAGCATCACTGGCTTGTAATCATTTACACTGTAAATATTTTGTTTCTTAGGCACAGCGGTATTATGGATTTATTAAAATGGATAGGAACTTTGCTTTAAGCCAAAGGTTGAGTGAAAATTTCTGTAAATACAGGTTTGCTGTTTTTACAGGTTGACTGTAGTGTGAACTATTGTCACACCTTGCCACTCCATTTTTGAAATGGCTTAATGCATATCTCTCTATTATAATAAAAAAAATCATGGGACAGGACGTTACTTTTTCAGAGTGATACTTTCACGTCCCGCGAGACGAGACCGTATGCCAAGAGATTTAACCATGCCCGGGGCCAGAAATAAAAATCAAAAAGTATATGACAAAGTATAACGTCGTAAAGAATTCAAAAACGTTGGCGCGATACACATGCTGGGAAGGTTAGAGGTAATACACATGCTGGGAAGGTTAGAGGTAACGAAAGTAATAAAATTCAAAAGTCTCAAAAAATGATAGTAAAGATCGCATTAGCGCAAACAAATGGAAATTACTTGGTGAAATAATGGAACAACGAAAAGAAAACAAATATTGTTCATATTTAATCTTTAAGTCGGAGACTTGTAGATCGTCTAATTCATGTTGCCATCAGAGAAAAGTAGTGTTTCTTCCCAATGAAGAGGCGCATCCGCAAGAATTTAAAGATTTGTTGTTTGGAGAAAGTGAAATTCACATACGCGAGCAGCAGAGATGCGAAGTGGCTGGCGCATAGTGCTTGCCAGGGGGGTTGGCGAGCGAAGCCCCCTAGTATTGAATATTAAAATTATCCTTTTATATCTTTAATACTAATTGCATTCAATTGTCAATAAGTAATTGCGTCACAGACTGCACCACTTTCTAGTCGTAATGAGTGAATGGATGTTAACAGAACAACTGTATGCATTATGTATGCATGATTTGCAACCGACAGTTAGCAGTAGATGTTGGGACACCACAAAAGAACACTTTCATGGAAAATTGTTTTTGAAAATACTGCAGAGCACAAGACATTTTACAAACGAGAGAAGCATATGAAGTCTGTCAAGGTTCTTTGGATGGCTAGAAGCTACATTGTCCTCAATACAGTATATTATGCAGACATTTTTAAAAGTCTATACTGTATTAATAATGTATTACTTGTTATTTATCAATATCAAATCACTTTTTGCACATATTTGTTTGGTTTTGATACAACTCATTATTGGCCTCATCTTACCTATAAACAGTTTTGCTTTTTCTTTAGTTTTGATACAATTTATAATCAAAAACTTAACTTCTCTGTGTGAATGTGTGTTCTTCATGTATGTTATGAAGAAGCACAAATATGTCTATGGGACCTCACTGATGACTTATGTGATGCCATGTTCTTTTGTCTACACACTTCATTTTTTGCCTCTTTAGCTTACAGTTCAATTCTCTTTGTTATAGCTGAATGTATTTTTGGTAAATATGATTGATAACTAGACACCCAATGTCAATTCTTGGTCACATTGGCTGAATTATACAATCACCCACCTGCTCAGGGTCATCTTGCCAGCCCTCTCAGAATATAATATGTAAGCCAAAGACCTGGCCAATACAGGTTATGGTTGACCAATACAGAATTTGTGCATGTGATCATTCTACTAATGCAAGTTATCTGTCATCTGTGAGAGTTAGTTTTTTTTTTTTTCATGTGCATTAAACACATTTATTTGTATGGTATGTGCTTAGTATATTTTATATACTTTTACAGGCTCATTGTTTGAGTCATCTTTGCCTTTGGCAACGCTCTCGGTCATTTCAGATCTAAACACAGCACAACCACTGCAGATATCCTTGAACACAGATTTTTTTCCCCGTTTTTCTAAATATTTGTTGAAAGATTTAATTTCATGGCCTATCATTTTAACATACTTTTTCAGCTATATTGTCCGTTTTTTAAGTTTTAATTAGATTTGTGAAAATGGTCAGTAATTTTTTATTCAGCTACAAGTATGTATGTTCCAAAAATTTGTGATACTGTATGGCTTCAGATAAAGTATGTATCGTAGTCAAAATTAAATTTTACTTCTACCCCTTCCTTGCCAAAACAGGAAATAGTTTATCTGATTAGATGTTAAAAGTATAAGATCTTGGTTTCAACATTTGCATTTTTACTTTCAATGTAATGAATGTAAACTATATATTTTTTCCTTATTTTAATATATTCAAGCTATATAAAGATGAGAGTTGCAAGATTTCTCTGAACAAACAAACCCCTAGAAGTGAGAAAAGCAATGAATAATAAATCTAGATGTGAAAGCTACAAGAGAGCTAATGAAAGACAGCACCCGGAGATGACTGAAAAGAAGAGACATCTACATGCACACTGTAGTAAGAGGGACTTGGACAGAGATTCTGGATTTTCAGGTAAAAATAGTCTGGAACTGTTTTTGTTTTAAATCTGTTTGACTTTGTATCATGATACTTCCTTTGATTTATAAAAAATATGTTGCATTACTCTTGGTAAAACGTATCTTTTGGAAAATATACGGTGTTCTTTTATCTATCTGCATGGAAGATATGTTTTTATATATGTTGATGACAGTTTGTCACAATATTTGTTCTGTGGCTTTTGTGCTGTAGTAAAGATGTTACTAATCAAATATTATTGACACAAAATTATGAACGGTGGTCATTTATAGTTTAAAGTAGAATAAAACATTTTTAATTACCAGTACATACAGATGAATTTGTTGAACCCCAAACAATTGTTACACTTTTTCAGAAATAAAAATTATTATTTGTGGATTTTGCAATAACACCTATTCTGAAATACTCTTTAAAATAGGCCTGTAGTTCAGAGAATTTCCATTATTATTGTATTTCAAGCATACCATACTGATTTGCTAATGTGTAAAAAGCTGGAATATAGGGCTTTTCTTAAGTAGCTCAATTATATCATTTGTTCAGGTAGTGTTGTTAATATCCACTGGGAATATCTGTTAAGTAGAGAGCAACAACAAAGTAGCAAGCAGGCAGAACAAACGAGATGCCCCACATATTAGAGCAGTGGTTTCCAAACTGAGTTTTGGAGTACCCCTGTGGCTGCAGGTTTATTTCCAACCAGTTTCATAATCAGTGAGTACAGTTCTAAGTGATTAATTTTAATTGTCTTTTCCTGTATATACTGTATGAAAGATAAGTAGTGCAAGATTTGCATACATAAGAAATTAAATAATCATATTTCTGACATAATTTTAAGTTCTTGCTGGTGTTTTGTAATTTCCTATTAATTCATCTTTTATTGCTACATTACTTTTACTTTGTATCCTAATACTGATAATTAGTAACAGATGAAGCAGAAATGGGTACAGATAACTCTGAATGATGAAGAGCTGCAGCTACTTCAGTAACATACCCTCAAGCTTGGTTACTAGGACATAATAGCTTAAATAACCAGAAAACCTGGAGAGGTGGAATGAAAATCATAATGACAATGATGAAAATTTTAAAACTTGTATAATTTTTAGTGATTTTTTTTTCCCTCCACAAAGATTCTGGATACATTCCAATAAGATTTAGAAAACTTAATTTTTGAAAGTGTCAAGCTACACAGAAAGTAAATATTTATTTTATTTTTAATTATTTGCATTTTGCTGATGAATGTAAATCACATACTGCTGCTGTTTTCTAAATGCAGTTGGAAGAAATGACAAGCTAATTAAACAATGGGTTGATTGAGAGTTGTAAATCTGGTTAAAACAAAATCATGCAATCACAAGCCCCTCAGGGCTGGAATGGAAACTACTATATTAGGCCCTTGAAATTGAAACTTGACATGTTTATATTTAGTTCTATTAAGGATTGTTTTTGGACAAATCCTGCATAATTCCTTGAGACCTTTTGATAGAATACTAATTAAATATTTTAAGTCTATACATCACCTTTAAACATTGCCACCGTGCTTTGTTTTTTTGTGATGATTGTGACATATTTGAATATATGGAATTTGTGAGTAAAGCAAAAAAAAAAAAAAAAAATTTATTTATTTTTGTTAACTCCAGATGCAAGTTCAGAATATCTCAGTACAGTGGAACATACAGACTCTGAAGATGTACAGAAGCACCTGCCTCAGAATGTAGGATCTTGGTCACAGCAAGCCAATGTTTCTGTTTTTGGTGGCACATTCCCAGGACTGTCGCCAGTGATTGTTATGAACAATGTTCTTCTGAAAAATGTAAGTAAATATTTTAAAAAGAAATTATCTTTCTTCTCTATGCTGTTATATGAAATGTACTGTATACCACTTCAACTATATGATAAAATAAATAAGAATAATAGTTACTTATTAAGTAAAACTGTTAATTTAGTTGGTGGATACACCATCTGAATAGTTACTCCAACTTTTGGTCTGATCATGGAGATCTTATTTTGTTAGTAAAGTCTACAAATACTAAATTTTACACTGTGCACATAAAGATATATTGGGGATGAGTAAGTCCTGATATGCATGTTATGGATAACAGGACTACTGTACTCATGGATCTTTTAACTGTGATGCTTTTTGACTTTTTATCCTAATATATTTATGCATGGTTGGTAACTTGGATACAGTGTCATCATGGCAATGTGATGTTCCTAAAAATTCTTTTTTGTTTCAAGTCAGAACAGCAGTACTATTCTTGATTTATTGGAATATAAGAATGAAGCAAACCTCTGAACAGGCAATGATTGACTATATGTTAAATCAGATTCACACCAGAAATAATTGAAATAATGCTGTAAAATGGTATACTGGTTCTGCTCAGTAAACGCACATTCAACTACCGATTTTTACAGTTTTTAGAGTATTCATTTAAGCATTCAATTGATAGAAAAAATGGCTACAGTTAACATCATATAGATAATCTGTGGAAGTGAGCTAGTCCACTAAAAAAAATAAACGTTGTTCATAAGAAAAATTTGCTCTAATTTACAAATGCTGGTGGCAACTGTGCAGTGAGGTCTAAATTGCAAAGTGTAACGCAAAGGTGACCAACTCCTTAAATTGCCAGCCTTCGTATTTAATTAATATGTCTTGAAATTGATCAAAGATCTGAGTAGAAGTGTGAGTAAAGACTAACATAAAAGTTTGTTTACAATACATTTATCACAGTAATCTAAAATTCTAAAGAGGAACATCAGCAAAGAGATGAGTGACACAACAAGTTATTTAGCTGTTACCTATACATCTGTCTTCTCTTCACACAAGGAGAAAACTCTGAGTATGTGTTGTGTGAATGTTCATGAAAAGCTAAATTTTAATCCTATAGGGATTTTGTGCTTGTAGTAAATAAACTCACGTCAGCAGTGCTGCTGTATATTAGTGATGGGAATTCTGGGTCTTATGGCTCGGCTCACTTAAAAGAGCCGGCTCTTTCGTCTCCCAAGTGGCTTTTAAGATTTTTTTGGTGCTTAAATTAATTTATTACCAAAAATAATGTAAAATTTATAAGTGAAATGAATTACTAACGTACAAAACATACATTATATCAAATGTTTATTATTTATATGGCTTATAACATGGTACAGAATAATAAATTTTAAGGTAAAAAACAAACCATCTCAATTTGAGAAAGATCCAGTATTTTTAATTATTTGCAGTGAAACAACATAAGCTTAGAGAATCACAGAACAAAATATAATGTGTAAAACAAAAAAAGTAGCATCCAGGAAACAGTTTTAGCTAGTCTTTAAAGAAGGTTGGCATTAAGAAAAACCAAGTGCCTCAGCTTTGTTGGGTTGATCCTGTTTCTTCTCTCTGTTATTATCTGCCCTGTTTTGGAGAAGATTCTCTCTGAGGGGACTGATGTTGCTACAATGCACAGTCTCCGTGCCATTACATGCGTAAGACGTGGGTAAAATGAAGCCTTGGTCTCCTACCAGCTCAGCGGGTCTGCACTTCTTTGGAAAAGAGGCTCCTCAAGATACGATCTCGCTTCCAGTATTGCATCTGCTGAGGGATTCCTTCTTTTCTGAGTGTCTCCAGGACCAGTTGCTCGTTCTTCAAAGAACCTCCAAACAGCAGATGCTTGTGGCTCCTCTTGTTCATCCTCTGTTCCCTTTTCTCCCTCTTGGCCCCCTGGTATTGGAGCTGGTTGGCCGTATCTTGCTGCTGCACTTATTCTCTAAAGAGCTTCATCAGCTGCTCTGTTTTCATTAAAGGCCAACCTTTTGAATCTTGGGTCAAGCATGGTGGTTTCTGAAAGAATACTGTTGTATTCTATTCTGTGAAACTTTCTGTCCATGGATGCACAGAGAGCAGCCACTAACTCTGCCACTTTTCCTGTGGTTACTCTGGTCTGGTGCTCAGCTGTCACTCTCTGCAGACCCTTGCACAGGATCAGCATTCTGGAAGCTGTAACATAGCTGAAAATGAGTAAAGAATAACTGTTAAAATTATGCTTTGTTTTATTTAGCAGTATATATTATTTCCATTCATGTCTAACCTACTTTTCATACCAATAATGCAACAACAACTGAGAAAAGCGCTATATAAATGTAATGAATTATTATTATTATTATTAAGAATGATAATAATTGAATAATAATATTAATAATAATAATGTAATAGCATTTGTACACTGTACCTGTCTGCACTGATCTCCACAGTGACCTGCTCAAATGGCTCCAGAACCATGCATGCCTCCTGCAGCACCTCCCATTCCTCTTGGCTCAGAGGATCAACTGGTGCACTGATAACAGCCAGGGTAGAGATGACTGCATCCTTGGACTTCAGAATCTGTTTTATCATATGAAAGGTTGAGTTCCACCTTGTAATGCACTCCTGTTTGAGGTTGAGCTCAGGCATGCCCATCTGTCGTTGGGTAGATTTGAGCTTCTCTGTGGCTGTTGTGTTCCTGTGGAAGAATTCCACTATTGCCTTCACTTTGTCCACAATGGGTTTCATCACCTTCAGAGCATCTCTCACAAACAGGTTGTGTGTGCAAGACATGGGTGGTGGGTCCATTTCAGGATTTTTATTGCTTTAATTATGTTAGCTGCATTGTCACTGACACAGCAAACCACTTTGTTTTCCACATCCCACTCTTTTGCCACTTTGAGCAGCTCCTCTGCTAAGTTCTCAGAAGTGTGTCTGTCACTGAACTCAAAACAATCCAGAAGACAGGACACCATTTTGTAATTTTCAATAAAGTGGCAAGTAACTGACATGTAGGATGTGGTGGTGCGGGATGTCCAACAGTCAGTTATCAGGCAAACTCCTGGGGCTTTTTTAACTCTCTCTTGCAGTGAAGCACGTTTTCTGTCCTATAGGTTTGGGATAAGAGTTTTTTGGGAGAGAGTTTTCCTGCTTGGAATTACATAAAATGGATTGAGAGCATGAGTAAAGGTTCTGAATCCTTTGTCTTCCACGATTGAAAATGATTGGAAATCACATGCAATCATTTTAGCCAATTCCTCATCAATTGTGTTCTGTTTAACTGGAGTCATAGCTTTTTGCACAAACTGTCTCATAGAGCTCTGGGTTGTAGGTCTAGGTGGTTGTGGTGCTATATTGGATGACGGTGTAGACATTGACAAACTGGCACTTTCAATAGTTGCAGTAGACAAACTGTCACTTTCATTAGTAGCAGGTTCACTTGCTTGTCTTTTTTTCTTCCCACTGCACTGATGGATGTACAGTTCTCATGTGCCGGTGTAGTTTATTTGTAGAAGCCTGTTCGATATGAGATTTTAACCTTGCACGCTCTACACTATGCCCTTGTTATTATCAATGTAATTCCTACGGTGACTCATTTTGACGCGCATGTCTCCTTTCCTCCTGTTTCTCTCTCTCTCTCTCTGAACGTGTGTGTGCTGTGTTTGTCTGTAGCACCGCCCCGCCCCCTCCTGCTCAGTGCAGACACGCATTGTGTAGTTGACCAATCCCATGCAGTTTGAAAGAAAAAAAACGGCTCCGATCGTTCACTTCAAAGAGCCAGCTCCAAGAGCTGTTTTGTTCGCGACCGACACATCACTACTGTACAGTGGAACCTCGGTTCACGAACGTCTCGGTACACGTACAAATCGGTTTACGACCAAAAAATTCGCCAAACTTTTGCCTCGGTTCACGACCACACACTCAGTAAACGAACAAGCCAGTTTCCCTTTCAGTTTGTACATGTTCAGTCTCTCCCTGTGCATTTCCTGTGCAGTGAGCAAGAGAGAGAGAGCGCGACACACACACACGAGAGAGAGAGAGAGACACACACACACAGGCAGCACGAGAGAGAGAGCTGGACGCATAAGGTAGGAAGGCGGTTAAAGAATGCACTGGGCTTGATTTTGTTTTCACTTCTGTTTACAGCGATCGGTTCACAGCGTGCATTGTTGCAATGTTACTTTTTCTTGTTGGTTTATTAAATTACGGATTTTTTCAAATGCTCATTTTTTTCCCTGTGCTTAAAACTCATTAAAAAGTGTTTTTTAGCCAGCGGTTGGTAGCGCTATAGCGCGAACTATTGCAGTGTTAGTTTTCTCTGTTGTTCAGGTTTTCTCAGTGTTATTCAGTATTTTTACATTTAGTTTACTATTACACTGTGCATTCTATGGTTTAATTAACTATTTTTGCTTAAAAACTTTAAAAAAAAATAGAGTTTGTATGGTCTGGAACGGATTAATTATATTTACATTCAATCCTATGGGGGAAATTGCTTCGGTTCACGACCAAATCGGTTTACGACCAGAGTTTTGGAACGAATTATGGTCGTGAACCGAGGTTCCACTGTATATCCAAAAATAGATGTTACTGGCAGCCAGTGGAATAGATGAGTACAGTTCACCAATTCACTCAGCAAACCATTGGATTACCAGGCAAAGTGAGCCATTAATCTTAATAAGTAACAGAAAAATGTGCTGCAGGCACACTGCTGATCTTTTTAGTCAGTTAATTATGTGTATTATTTCAACTTGATTTTGAAAATAAAGTATTTGATATTTTTGTTTTAACTTGTTTTACTTCATAGTATTGTCTTAATTTACTCATAGAGAAAAAACATGGTAATACTTATTTATAATTGTCATGCTCATGCCTTTTTTTCTTTTTTACTCCCAAGTTTTAAAAGTACCCCGCAAGGTTGTAGATCATTAGCAATACTTGGCAAGAGGTGTGATGGTTAAAGCTTGAGTTGCTCAGACCAGACCACCTTCACTTCAGAATCCCAGACACTCCCAGGTCACCTGAGAAAAATAATCTCATCAGGAGGTCGCTGTTCTGCTCCAGGTGTTTCTCATATGAGAGACATTACAGTATGAATATCCCTAATCCAAAATTCCAAAATCTGAAATGCTGCAAATTCTGAAACTTTTTGATTTCCAACATGACACCACTTATGTTCTCTTTATAAAGTATTTTTTAATAGCCGAATAGATACGAACAACATATGTGCATATTTCAAACAGATGTATTCATTGTGATCCAGTAGGGGTGCCACAAAGCTATAGGACACAAGATTGTTTACTGGGGTTGTTGCTCTCCATGAATCTGTGAATGCCACAAAGCACTATCACTCATTCGAATATCTAGGAGTTGGGGTCCCCAGTGAAGTGCCACAATGCTGGATAGATGCTGCACAGGGTTTTGGGAGTGAAAAGGCAACAATATGTCTGTTTGTGGTTAACAAAAACAGCCTCATTCACTCTAGGTGACTTTGTTATAAAATGAATGCAGTAACTGCAATGAGTAAGTTAGGAAATATGGACACTACTGCAAGTTGCTTTTTTATGTTGGAAAAACATGTTTTATGAATGTACACCCACCCACACCATACAAAATCTGAATGTAGCATCGTGTCAGTCAGTTAATAACTTCCAGTACAGCAAGCATGATGGAGTGAAGGTTGAGTGAGATATTATTAACCTGTCAGCCAGTTCCCTGCGAAGCAATAACACCCAGACAATATTCTTCGTCTTCTTTTTTCGGCTGCTCCCGTTAGGGGTTGCTGCAATGGATCATCTTGTTCCATATCTTCCTGTTCTATACTTTACATCTTGCTCTGTCACACCCATCACATGTCCTCTCTCACCACATCCATAAACCTTCTCTTAGGCCTTCATTTTTTTTCCTCTTGCCTGGCAACTCTATCTTTAACATCCCAATATACCCAGCATATCTTCTCTGCACATATCCAAACCAATGCAATCTCGCTTCTCTTAACTTCGTCTCCCAACTGTCCAGTCTGAGCCAACCCTCTAATGTACTCATTTCTAATCCTGTCCATCCTTATCACACCCAATGCAAATCTTAGCATCTTTAACTCTGCCACCTCCAACTCGTACCTCCTGCTTTCTGGTCAGTGCCACTGTTTCCAACCCATATAACAAGGCTGGTCTCACTACCGTCCTGTAGATCTTCCCTTTCACTCTTGCTAATAACCGTCTGTCACAAATTACTCCTGACACTCTTCTCCCCCCATTCCACCCTGCCTGCACTCTCTCTTTTTCACCTCTCTTCCACAATCCCTGTTACTCTGTATTATTGAGCCTAAATATTTAAACTCATCCACCTTCACCAACTGTACTCGCTGCATCCTCACCATTCCACTGACCTCCCTCTTAGTTACACACATGTATTCTGTCTTATTCCTACTGACCTTCTTTTCTCTCCTCTTTTGAGCATATCTCCACCTCAGCATGGTCTCATCAACCTGCTCCCTATTCTCGCTACAGATCACAATTTCATCAGCAAGCATCATAGTTCACGGGGACTCCTGTCTAATCTCATCTGTCAACCTGTCCATTACCATTGCAAATAAGAAAGGGTTCCGAGCTGATCCCTGATGTAATCCGACCTCCACGTTGAATGCATTCTTCACTCCTACCGCAGACCTCACCACAGTCACACTTCCCTCATACATTTCCTGTACAACTCTTACATACTGCTCTGCCACTCCCGACTTCCTCATACAATACCACAACTCCTCTCAAGGCACCCTGTCATATGCTTTCTCCAGGTCCACAAAGATGCAATGCAACTCCTTCTGGCCTTCTCTATACTTCATCAACACCCTCAGAGCAAACATTGCATCTGTTGTGCTCTTTCTTTGCATTAAACCATACTGCTGCTCAGTAATCATCACCTCCCTTCTTAACCTAGCTTCCACTATTCTTTCCCATAACTTCATGCTGTAAGATAATGAATATGGGTGTAGGTTTTGATGCAGACTACTGCTGTCAAATTAATCAAAAAATAAGCTTTGTATATTCAAATTAGAAAGAAAGTTAGGTTAACAATACAGTACTGGATGTTAGATGTATATTTCTATGTTCTTTTTTTTTTTTTTTTAAATCTTTATTTTTATGGTAAAAGCCATAGCAGCAGCCACAGTAAGAAGCAATAAATAAATCCTAGTGGTATTAAGGCACTGTTACTTAAGTATAAGAGACAGCAAAATTCTGAGCCTCCTGGACACAAGAGCACAACCCTGTCACTCGGCTTTTCTGAAACCTCACAAAATGTGCACTCCCGTAAGCGCCATCCTAGCGCTGCTTCTCATTCCTCACAGCTGTCGTTGCAGCAGCAAGATAAATTACAATACATTTATTACGATGGTCACTGGCAGAATGCTGCAAAACAGGACCCACGTAACATTGTCATAAGCACTTTGTCATAAGCTTTGCAAAGCCAATGAGAGTAAAAAAAGTAAAACATATTAATAACAATGCAGTGAAATGTGGTGCCAGCATGTGTGGCTTGTATGGATTTAAGCTCTTTTTCAGTAGGTACGACCATGACAGGATGAAAATATCAAGCAAAGTAAAAGAGCATACAAGAGGTAGGCAGGTCAAAGACAAACTTGTTTTATTGTTTTTGGAAGTGTCCAATGGGCAGTGGCAGGGTACAGCTATATTGCAACATTCAGAATAAAAAGCCAGTCTGCACTAGTGGACTCCCCTTGAAAAGCTAGATCACTACATTATCAGATCTGGGTGCACTGAATCTGTTTGTTTTTCTGCTTTACAGTTGCTGCAATACTTTAATAAAGGTGGCCTGAATATTTTAATGGCACCTCATTGTTTTTGGCATCATGTGTTAAACCAGAAGCCATATAAGACAGAGACTAATTGTGGGACAATGGCCTTTAGTAATATACCGTAATACAGCTGTGATTTGTGCTGGTGTATGTTGTATGCTCAAACTTACAGTGGTTCAGTTTAGAGTTGTCAGTCAAGCTAAACATACCTTGAGACCTTTTAGGAATTAAATAGGTGACCAATAATGGGAAATATATGCATACATTACATGGAGAACACCTTACTGGCAAGCTAGTATCCAAGTATACTATGTTGCACATTTCGTTGCCTTATCTGCTATATTCCTCTCCAACTGTCTTTTAGCCTCCCTAATTAATATCCTTCTTAATGGTTTCCCTCATGTTCTCATACGCTCTCTGATTCACTTTGCAGTCATTAGTCTTATATGCCTTTATAATGCAGTTTTTTCCTTTGCAACTTCTTTTTTAAATCTTTATTAATCCACCGTGGAGTTTTTTTTAGTTTCCTATTAATTCCAAATTTAGGTATGTATTTGTCCTGCATTACATGTAAAACATGTAAACCTGTTCCACTGCTCCTCAACTGTCTCCACACTTAAAAGCTTATCCCAGTGTATCCTACTTAGACATTGTCGCATCTGCTCAAAATTAGCCCTACCAAAGTTAAACTTAACAATTTTAGTCTTTGCATCTGTACTCTTACAAAATACTGAGAATTGTATTACATTATGGTCACTTGACCCTAGTGGTTCAATCACCTCTACAGCCTCAATTCTATCCTGATTATTACAAAATCTTTAACATGAGACCCTGGGTGCATATACATTGTTCTTTTGTAAATAAATAGGACATGTATTAAAATTCTGTATTGTTTTTTCACTCAGGGTTTCTTTTATTTTAATACTTATGTTTACGTTGGCAGTGGGATAACACATTGACTGTGGTAAATATTCATTAATACAGAATAGCTGAGGCTAAATTCTTTTTCACTGTACTGTATACTCGGTTAAGCTAACAGATCAGAGTAAGCATATATAATTATATTCCGTTGGCTAATAAAAATATAATGCAAGCTTTTGAAAATAAAATAGAAGAGGCATATCATCTTTTGAGATCTGAATGCTTTATTCAAGAACACTTTGTAAGCCAAGAGATGCAGAATTATAAAAAAGTGGATTCCAGAAATCTTTATATTTTTACCCTTCAACATTTTAAATTTTATTATGTCTGTTATTGGCATTGTGTGTTCCTTAAACATTCCTATAATCTCTTATACAACAGTTAAAATATAAGAAGACATTCCCAGAGATTGCATTGTTGTTTTTCCAAGGCATTAAACACTCTGGCCTGATACGTTTCACTGTGTGGTCAGATCCGACTTTGAAACAGCAACATGAATCTACCCCTCAATTTGGGATCTTGCACTGGCCTCTGTCAGCAAGAAAGAACTCTGCCCTTGTTCCAACATTCTGTGTCCTCACCCTCTCTCTTAACTGTGAAGAGGGTTAGACACCTGCTTGTTTGTTTGCTGTTGAGTCCCTTATGCAAATGTTGCTTGTTTCTCAACATACACTTCAGTCTCTCCTTCCCCATTGCTTTTACTTATAGTCCTTCAAGGGTACCAGTAAATTCACATCATTTAAAGCCATATTTATTTTGCATTGGATTGACATGTTACCACTATCAGTATCTTTTATTTCTTTCCTTTTCACCTTATTTCTCTTGAGGTCTTGTTTTGGATGTTATGGAAATGTTATTGGCGTGGGTAGTGAAGTGCTCAAAGTGGAGTGTAATAAAGCAAGAGAGCCTCCAGTACTGTATGGTTATTACGACTGGTGCTTTTCAGACCAGGCTTAAGTGTGACTTGGATGCCGGTGATGGGGTTATTCCAGCTGGATATCGTGAATCAGAAAAAAATAGAATCCGTTTATGGACAAAGTCAGTGCTTTTTTGCTTTCTGGATATTAAATTTAAGCTATACAGTATATGAGATACAATTTGTTAGATTAGTTCACATTGAATAAGAACCACAACTACCAATCTATCAAATTGTATCTCATATACTGTATAGCTTAAATATATCTATCTGTCTGGGCTAACAATTCAAG
This sequence comes from Erpetoichthys calabaricus, assembly GCF_900747795.2. Classification (NCBI taxonomy): domain Eukaryota; kingdom Metazoa; phylum Chordata; class Cladistia; order Polypteriformes; family Polypteridae; genus Erpetoichthys; species Erpetoichthys calabaricus. The sequence continues at coordinate 62,755,340 of NC_041409.2, forward strand.
CATCTACCAGGACACTTTAGTTCACATTGAATAAGAACCACAACTACCAAAGTGTCCTGGTAGATGCTTGAATTGTTAGCCCAGATAGATATGCCAGTTAGAGTGTAGCAGAAACAGGAGGAAAGAAGTTATTGGAAAAGAAACTTGGAGCAGCAGAGGGCATTTACTTTGAAAACCTAAGCCATTAGTTTTCAGGGCTGAATTGAGCTGAAGATGAAATAGCAAAGGAAGAAGGGAGTTTAAGCTCGGAAATTACTCCTTTATTGGGCATGCATCAACTTATGGTTCCGTTTTGATCCGGTTATTTGGCCGTATCAGAAAATGTATAGGTTGTTACGCCTGAGGCTCTGTGGGTCGCAGCAGGTCGCCTAAGTGATTGGAAGCTCTGCCTTATATGTTTCCCTGTTTCTAACTGAGCTTGTTTCACCAAGGAGGACCCCTGATTGCACTTGTTTCACCAAGGTTGCAGTTCGCAATTGCTGCTATGAGGTCAGCAATGAATGTAAAAAGGCAACCATAACGGTTCAGAAACACTGGTGTAAGGAAGGCGGTTCAGGCTGAATACATAAGAATTAGCTACAGGGAGCAGCATCGATCAAAACAAACATTAAAAGGGTCTCCAAAAGGTCAGAAAACATGCAGGACCCTGTGAAGAAAAAATAATAATAATAAAGAAGAATTATTACTGCGACTATTTTTGGCAATTTCTAAAACATTATTAACCTGTTGTTTTCCTTTGGCCCACAACCATAAGTATGAATTGCCACAACTCAGTTGGCCATATATCAGCACATGAATCTATTTGCTAATCCGTTGTCCCAGATAATATGGGGTAAGAGTAAAGGTCATCTCCAAGCAAAGCATAGACATAACAATTTCAGACATGTTCAATCCAGGCCATGGCTTTTGCATATTAGAAATCTCTTCCAGCAAAGTTGGGTGCAAGGCAGGAACCATCCCCAGAATGACCCCACTCCTTCACAGAGCCTAGTAAAACACACACGTACATATATGCACACTGATGGTCAATTTAGAATCGTCAATTGATATAACATAGAAAGAGCATCCAAAAACGCTAAATATACAGTGACTTGTCAAGTGATTTAAACCCTGAATCCTGCTATTTTGCTGCCTGCAAATAAAGTATTGAAAGTTAATGTACTGTACTTACACCGTTTAAGTAAAACTAAGTTATTTTTCCAGAAAATGGAAGGTCCACATAGCATAATTTTTGTAAAATTATATATTTTGTTGTACAAATAATGAATATATATAAAGTTTTAAGGCCTCTTAATCTTATTTTTTGTTTGTTTTTAGTGTACTTTGCTATGGTGATCACTGGGAAAATTGTGTTGGGAAAATATAATGGAAAAAAAGGTTGATTGCATAATTAAAATGTAAATACTGTTTTTGTTTAGAATAACTGTTACATTTTTGATGCATCTCTAACTGTGAAAAGTTAACAATGTTTTTTTGTTTTTTTTATTATTCAGCCAGATAATGCTATCCCACAGATTAAACCCTGGGCTTTCCATCCCTCACTCGAAATGATCCCACAACCTCAGGTGGTCTTTTTGCAACCTGTTGTTTCCAATCCTGGCAACCAGCAAAAGATACTGAAGCAGAGAAAGCAGAGATTGGGAAACTATCGTCCATTGTTAAAATCCTATCCAAAAATAGCTCCACATCCAGGAGATAAAACATCGAAAAAGGCCACTTCCTTCTCTTCTTCACAGGAGTTGCCAGCTAAAAGCAAAACAGCAGCATATAATTGGGAAAAGGAAGATAATGCAATAACCATAGAAAGTAGTGCTTCTGTTGACAAGTGTTCTGTTGTCAACATGCATGACGTAGGCATCGAGCAGCCTTCACATGACTGGCACCAGGCAAAGGATGATGTTTTAACTACTGATGAATCTAATGATGTAATAGATAAACCTTCTGAAACCAGTTACTTTCATGAAAAAATGTCACCGCAGTCTTCCAGTCTACCAGAATTCATATCCAACTGCCCCTCAATTAATCCATTACCCGTCCGTGATCCTAAAAACATTAGGAATGAAGAAGACAGTACTGACAGTTTATCACGTATTAAAGAAAATAAACGAAAACGTTTCTGCAATACTTATAACATTCTCAGCAAGTCGGGTTTGCTAGGCATCACTTTACGAACTAAAGAGTTAATACGACAGAGCCGAAAAACCCAGAACGAGTTGGAGCTTCTGAAAGAGCACACCAGCCTCTTTTTAGAAGTTGTTAAAAGTGGTGACCCAGAAGTACTGACCAAGCTGCAGACAGCCATGCTCAAGACAACCCACCTTGTAAGTGCATCTCCAAATGGATGTAATGAACAAAGAGAGGAAGCTCCATCTTCACAATATTTTGCTATGAACACGTGATCATTTTCAATCACGTCTGTCTAATAAAAACTTACGTATTCTATTAGACCTTATTAAAGTGGTGCATTGTTCTGCAAAGCAATTGCTACATAATGCAAAATGCATTTTCAGTCCTATTTATTGTTGCCAAATCTCAGTGTTACTAGGTTTCAGATATGGTAATGATAATAATAAATAGATTATCCTGCAGATGATTGTAAAGCAGCAGATGACTTGGATGCACCTTGTATGTTGACAACTTTGAAACAATTCCCAATGTCCAATTTTGCTTTCCACATTTTTTTTAATGAATTGAAATGCACTGTTTCTGACAGCTGTGCCTAATAACGTATATACCCTATTGAAGTGTGTAACCACTGGGAACCGTTTTGTAATTGCCTTTCATCATTTGACAGTAAAGGACAAAGTTGGAGTCCATGTGCACATTCTCATTTAAATATTAGGGTTTTTTCATGTTTTTTGTTTTTTTGTTTTTTTTTTTTTTTGAGTACATTGTCAGAATTCTTTTTTTTTTTTTTATTCTAAGGAAATAATGTATTTTGTGGAAATGTATTTTTAAAATTGTCTTATTGGTTGTAATGTACAGCTGAGAAAAAAAGATTATGGTAATTTAATTTTGACATGATGACAAACATTTTGAAGAATGCTAGTAGTAGTCGCTTTTGTATGAGAGTGAAATTTTTATTTTTTTATTTTTGTGAATTTATATGGTGTACTTTCAATCACAAAATGTCCTTAATGATTGTTAGTTGTCTGCCCTTGGGTAATACTTAAGTGCACCTTCAGAATGATAGATTTTTACTAGGAAATGTGTACAATTTTCACCTAAGAATCTGAGGATAATTTACTAGCGAAACAGGAGAGTCTCTTGCTTACATAATTCAAAGTCACAAGGGGCTATTGCCTATCTTGGCAGGAGCAGATGCAAGAACACCACAGTTGCATTCACTCTTCTGGGCCGTTTAGCATTGTCCGTCAGCCTAACACTTACGTCTTTAAGATGTGGAAGGAAACCCAATGCAGATAGTTTGAAAAAGTGCACATTCCACACAGTCGGTGCCCAGGCTAGAATTCTAACGAGTCAGCAGTGCTATCCGGTGTGTCAAAAGGAATAGGGTGGGTGTTTTTTTTTTAGTTTGAAATTTGGGGCAAAAATTATAAGAACAGTTGTCACCTTGGTGGATTATTTAGCAAGGGGCAGTGACACTTTAATGGCTTGAACTGGGTGGTACAGTGTTCATGATGGAGAAAGGGTATAAAGTACATAGATATGAGATGGAAAAGAAAATGATGTTTACTGCATTAATGGGATTACTAAAAGCAAAGTGGTTTTGTTGTTGTTTTGTTTGTTTATTTTTTGGTTTGTTTTTTTGCAGTTGTCAGTGACTTACCAAGCCTTGTGGCTACCCTTTATGAAGCTGTTTGTATCTGTCTGTTTCTTCATTGCCCATACAATCTGAAAGAATGAGATCATAAATGAAGGAATGGGTGCTGCTGGTGCTTTAACTCCAGTCTTATTTGTTATCAGTGGCTGTAACCTACTGTATGTTTCTAATTTTAAAATGTTTTGTAAGCTCTGTAAACAGATCATGGAATGGATACAAGGACTGCAGACTCTCTGATATTCTTTGGGAAGGCCTCATCAGTGGAACCTGTTCAAGCTGTTCCATTTGTTTGTTGTTTTTTTTTTTTTGTATTTAAAGTTGCAGATTAAGATGTAAAAAGCAGTGGTAGCATAATATAAAAGATGAGGAATTCTTTTGCATGGTATCTTAATGTTAACAGCATATGGATAAATGAAACAGAAAACTTAAGTTGTGCACAGTGTGTATTTTTCTTAGGAAATGAACCACCTGCAAACTGCATTGATAAAGAACATTGGGCAAAGAAATGTACGGTTTGTGTTATTTAATGCAACTTTTTAGTACGTTGACACTTTTTAACACAAAAGTACTTGATAAATACTTTGTCCCTTTATGTTCACACACAAATTCTTAAGCTTTGGTTACTTAGAACTTAAGAGCTGCTGTGTCTCAGCATTCTTTTTAATAACAACTACCTTACATAACTTCACTCATGTTGGTCAAAAGGATAAGCGAACATGCATGGGAAAACATTCAATTAAAATATCTGGCAATATGGATTATTGACTATATTTTGGGTTGATATTGATTATTCATATGTATCCCCTCAGAGAGTGCCAGATTGCTGAGCACATGCCCCATGTTTAACATCGGGGGAAATGTCCTTTTTGTCGTAATATTTATTGGTAATCCTTTAACTTCTCATCATGTTGGCTGCATAAAGGTATTCAATTTAGCCTCTTCAAGTGTAAGGTCACTTTACAGGTACGAAAAAATGTATGGTCTTAATGTTCAAAATGGGACACCTGCAGAAATGCATATACATATTATGTCTGGCATTATTCTGACTTGAAGTTAAAATTTTGAAGTGTTTCATGCATGTTTAAAGAATTTCATTGTTTGAAATTGTTTCATGCAAAAGATAATAGGGAACAAGAATTTCAATACTGTATTTTATTCTTTCATAAGCCTTACATTGATTTTGTTGTTTATTTTGGAGGATTATGTATTGCTGGTTGTATATTCTGAAAACTGACTCACTGAAATATTGCCTTGCAGAAGAAAAATCAAAACCACGTTCGTTTTTGTATTGTGTTATGTGTTGTCTAATTAAGCAAGAACATTGCACATAGTCTACTCCTATCATTTAAGCTAATATCATGTGCGTATATGCTAAATTGTATCCGCCTTTGTTGCACCTTCTGCTACCTCATTAGCTATACAATTCTGAGATTATAGTGTTGAAGCTAGGAAGACCAGCAAATTTCTCAAAATCATGTTTCTGAAAATTAAATTCTAATGTCATATGATCCATTGTTCTAATGGCCGTAAAGGAGTACGACATCACTTTTCCTCATTAAATAACTTGAGGAATAACCCGTTTTCTTAAGTAGATGTTTGATAGTTGTATGATCTAAATACAGAATAGAATAGAATGCCTTTTATTGTCACTATACACATGTACAATGGGATTAAAAGCAGCTCCTCCAGTGCAGACATATATGTAGAACACAACAAACAAATAAACAAATGGTGCAAAAAGTTGCAAAAAAAAGTTACGCGATGCTAAATACATATGGAAAGAATAAATAACTATTGCACTATTGGGTTATTGCACATTATTTAAATAATATAAAAAATATTGCACAATAATGATGATCATGTTCAGTGAGTAGTGGATGTTGGATCCTGAGAGTAATGATATTGTACAGTATACAGATATTGCACAGTTATTATCAATACCATTTAGATATTGCACAGTTGATGGATAGAAGGAAGTCCAGGGGTTGGGGGGTTAGACTGTGTAGTCAGTGCATGTGTGAGTTTAGAATGGTTATGGCTTTTGGGGAAAAAACTGTTCTTGAATCTGTTTGTCCTTGTTGTGATGCACCTGTAGAGCCTCCCTGAAGGCAACAGGTCGAAGAGATCAGAGCCAGGGTGGGAGCCGTCCTTGATGAGGTTTTTTGCTCTGCTAAGGCAGCGGGAGGGGAGAGGGCAGCCGATGATCTTCTGTGATCCAGATGGTAGGGTTATCATGGATGGCCCTTTAAAACTGAAATGTCTGACCCCCTCCAGTAAACCGGTATACACTTTTTTAGTTTCACTTCCGTTTGTAATGTATTCAAACCAGAGATTGTTATATGTGGTTTATGGTTCATATCAATATTGTAGAGATGAGAAAGCAGCGATATTCATTGTGATTTTATTAGCTGGGAAAAATGTATTTTGCTCCCTATCCTCCTTTTTCATAAATACAAAACTGAGAAGCTTTCTTTTTAAATAAGGATATTCTTGATTATCTATCCCATATTGTTTTAACAGTCATGCTTTTGAAAATGCATCATCAGTTTGACATTTTGCAGTTTTCCTTTAAAATAATAAATGCAACACTATTATTGTGACTGAATACTCGCATGACCACCTTTGTATATACGAAGTGTTAAATGCAGCCAGTCTGCAGTACGTAATGAGCCATTTAAACGTGACTGGCCACCTACATAACTGTCCAGATTGTTAATGTATTTTGGATGGAAAAACCAAAGAACTTGTAAGGGACGTTTTTTTCTTTTTTTTTTTTTTTAATATGTCCACTTAATTAAATTCACAGTTGTTGGAAATATTTTGGATGGAGGCTGGAGCTCACTGTAATTGGAACTCCAGGCCAGTTACATCCACACGAGTTTAGAAAGGTTAATCAGCTTCAGTAACAGTGTTTGGGGAAAAGTGCTGAGGAACCCACACACCCAAAAAATATATTAATTAAACATCTCAAAGTACTTCAGCTTTATTAAATTAAATGGGTGCTATTTGTTGGGTTGTATTGTTTAACTGCACATCTTGAAATTCATGCACACTCTGTTGTATCGCCTATCACGGTGGCACAGGATGATGATGATCTTCATATTGTAGTGTTGTGCCTCCTGCTGTATTTTATCTGGTAAATGCTGGTCTGATAGGCAGATTATAGAAGCAGAACATTATAAAGAATTTTGCAATTTGTTTTTTTAACAAGCCATTCTAAGCAGTTTCCAGTTGCCCCAAGAAAATTGTGTAAAGTAATTTAGAAAAGATTTCCTTTTTGGGAATTCTAATTGTTACAGAGGAAAATGTGAAGTATTTAACTTACATTGAACATCACTGTATAGTACAACTGTAGCATCTTCACCTCATTTGTCTACACCAAGCCACTGGCTGTTGGGTTGTGATGTCAGCGTAAAAGAACAGAATTGCAGCCTTGAAAGAGTTTTTTAGAAATTGTATTTCTTTTGATTTACTAATGAATACGTAAATCATATTTTTATATCTACCTTTGTCGTTGTGTAGCAATCAATGTCTGTGTCTCAGTGAGGTAACTGGGATTTTTATTATTATTATTAATGCTATTTTTATTTTGTTTTTTTAAGCTTCTACAGCACGGTGGCACAGTGTGGGTGTCATTGCCTCATTGTAAGGAGACCAGGGTTTGTGTCCCATGTCCTCCTTGCGTGGAGTTTGCGTGTTGTGCTCCAGTTTCCTCCCACTGCTCAAAGACATGCAGGTTAGGTGAAATGGTGACGTGAGTGTCCGCCTTGCTATGGGCTGGTGTCCTGCCCAGGGTATGTTCCTGCCTTGTGGCCTGGGCTAGCTGGGATAGGCACCAACACTTCCCTGTACCCTAGTCTGGTTTAAGTGGCTTAGCAAATGACATGACATTCTACTCATCGCTTTTCATTTTGCCCTAAATTAGCAATAAGGGTTTAAGTGGTCTTCCATAAACGGCCTCTTTTCAGATGTCAGTAAGAGCTAGCAGTCCATTTTGTGAATGTGTTTTAAATTACCGAGTGATACTGCTTGGTGTGATTAAAGAAGCACTTCTTTGTACGGGATATTCAGTATGTGTAAAATTTAAAGTGAATGTTATGCACTTTCATTTGAGTTTGGTACTGGTGTTGTAGAATAGATCAACAGCTGGATGTGTCCCTAAAGCAATAGGTGTTAAAGATTTGGGCCTATTCTGGATCTGTGCTTTCGATGGGCTGATCCTCAATGTCCGTTGTGGTTCTGTATATTTTCTTTGTTGTTTCAAGTTTGTGAAAACTAAAGTAGAACTTGTTACTGAATGTTATGATGTTCATATTTCAAAGGATTATATTATCCCAAATGCATTTTACAGTAAATAACATTTTTCTCTCTAAAAGCTCATACTGTTATTATTTCATGGAATTTTAAAAACATCAGAAAAGCTAATAAAACAAAATGTTATAAATATACCTTAATTTTAAGTTGTTTTAAAAATGGTTGTACACAAGATTTTTTTTTTTTTTTTTTTAAACAGAGTTGGAGACCAAGGACAGAAATGAGTATTGTTTGTGTATTTTTTTTTTTTTAACTTTATGAAACCATTTTGAAGTTATTTCTTCTGGATTTTAAATCTATGCAACTGTTACAGGATTGGTTTATGCTAAAAGTTTTCCATTACTGCATTTTCTAAATCTCCTTTAAGATCTTGTATTTATTTGTCAAGTGCCCTCTTTTTATTAGTTGTGTTTTCACAGACATTTTAACTTAATAAAGCTGTTGCTTTCTTACCAGTGTGAGAGAATTCTTATCATGACTGACCAGTTTAAAGCATTCTGCTAAGGAGACTAAATAATAATTTATTACTCATTTGCTTCAGCCATCTTTCAAATCTCCTGTGGTTTTTAAAAATGAAGACCTTGAACCTCCCACTTTGCCCATGTCAGAGTTTTCCTTTTCTCTCACACGATTTTATGAGTTCCTGATGTTGGGTAAGACAGACAGAACCTTCATGTTAGTCTCCGCTGGACTCCCTCATGCAGCTCAGCAAAAATGGAACTAGGAAGACGTTTCCCTCCATTACCTTGACATTAAGATCCAGAATGTTTTGTTATGCATTGTGCGTTTGTCTATAATCTCAAAAAAAATCTAAATTTTAAGTTACATTATTTTATTTTTTTTCAAGCAGTGTGTATTAGTGGTCTATGTGCTATAGTACACGGTTTTAATTAATCAGTTCCCAGCATTGATTCTGAGACCCTAAGTGATGTGAAGGTTAGGAGACGTCTTTGAACCCCAACCTCCAAAACACAAACACACCATCACAATGCAGTATTATTATTATTATTATTAAATAGAGGGTGTTTTATTACAATTACCTCGTATACACAAGATTAAAAATGGCTTTTCTCTCTGTCTTCCAGTCGAGTGTTGCCTTCCTTCCTCCGACTCAACTGGACAAGGCAGTGCTGTCTTTTTTTACTGAGGACCCGGGAGTAGTTCCGGTGATGTGACAAAGCTATTTGCAAGCACTTTCAGGTTGAGAAAGCTGGGGATATCAAGCAGCGCCCTCTACTGTCCGCCAGGGAGTCCTACATGTCTGCATCTCTAGACTCCCAACTCCCATGCAGGCCTGCAGGTGTCCAAACTGGGACTCTGTATGAGGGACACTACCCCCCTGCCATGCTCTCCTGCCAGTTGTTGTACTCTTGGGGCATCCCACCCAGGACAGGGATCATAAGGCATCCTGACTGGGCATTGCCCCATTTAACCCATCCATCCATTATGGCATCCTGGCTGGGGAAAGACTCCACTTCCATCCTGGATGGGTCACCCAACCATCCTCTGGGGTAGCTACGGTGAGTTGCTGGCAGGTCTGCAATACAATTTTCTAAAATTTTCCGTACTATTCTTGTAACACATCTTGGGATGTAAGCCATCGCTTCTTTCGTTGTCTGAGCTTGTTTATCCAGCATAGGCTTGCAATGTATAGACAGGCCTAACATAATATAAAGAGACTCATCTCTCTGTGTGTGTGTGTGTGTGTGTGGGTCAGGTCAGCATTCTTGCTCTAAACCAGGGGTGCCCAAGTCCAGTCCTGGAGGGACGCAGTGGCTGCAGGTTTTCATTCTAACCCTTTTCTTAATTAATGACCTGTTTTTGCTGCTCATTAACTTCTTTTGAATTCATTTTCTTTGACTTGCTCTTGAAGACTCAGACCACTCAATTGTTTCTTTTTTTCCTTAATTAGCAGCCAAACAATAATGAGATACACAATGAGCCAAAACAGGACCAGCAAACTGTGACCATCATACAATATCTGAAAATAAAGAAAGGTGAAGGTCTCAGGAATGCTGATCTGCTCTTAGAAAAGAGAAAATCCACAATTTCGGAAATGTCTGCTATTGCACAATAAAAGGAGCAACCAGCCATGGAGTTAAAGAATGGGTTTAATTAATGACAAGAATCAGAGCCTCATTAAGCAACTGGTTGGAGTTAAATTGGTTGGAGTTTGAGGCCGTGACTTAGTTGGTCTCCTGTTGGCTCACTCACTTCACATTTCACTTCTGTTTGGGTGCCATTTAAGGAAAGAAATGAAACAATTCAGAGGAATGATGAAGAAATTCAGGGAAACATTTCTTAAAAAACAAGTCAATTAAAATGAATTCAAAAGAAGTTAATTAACAGCAAAAACAGATCACTAATTAAGAAAAGGGTTAGAATGAAAACCTGCAACCACTGCGGCCCTCGAGGACTGGAGTTGGGCACCCCTGCTCTAAACTAAATAGCCTTTTGACAAAGCCGTTGAGCCTGTAAGTTTCCAGTTCAGTACCCAGCCCTGACTCACCATGTGCCACTGGTAAGAAACTGATGATGACTGATCTGAATTTATTATTCTCTGACCCATTGTCATATCCAGATAAGCCTGATGTACAATAAGTTAAATACAAAGCAAAACAAGAGTGTTGGTAAAGAAATTAAAACTCTCCCAAACAACTTACTTCCAATTGCAACATTTTACAAGTTTATTCCAGTATCAAGAGCTAAAGCAAATGACAACACCTACAAAAATACAATCCATTAGAAACATTTAGAATGTAGTTTTGTTTTTTCAGTTTATTTTTTCAGTTTATTCAGGTGATGGTCCTGTTGAATTGTCAGTCAAATGCACAATTCTGCAAAAAACAGTTAATACAACTTGTTTCATAAATGTGTGCTATGCATGTTTTAACAAACAAGCATTTACTACTTTGACTTAAAAAAATTCGGAATACAAATGAAACAAAATCTTGCTGTTGATGGCTTCTGATATGAGAGTCAATAGGCTGCCTTCCACACCATCTGTACTCAGCACTAATATAGAAACATTCTCGCCCTAAAGTTAAAGCAAACGCCTATGTAGCCTGTTTCTGGGTGTTTCTTTTTTTACTTCTGTTTCTTTTCGTTATTGCTGTATCCTGCGTCGGCCTAGTGATTTACATTTCTTTATTGTCCATTGAAACATTTTGAACACAAGCTGTCTTAGGCCTTCAGGCCCTGTAGCACAGCAGAATGGATTAAAATAAATGTGAGGATATAAATCGCCTAAGGAAAATGTTCAGTTTTTCGGTCTTGTAATATTAACACATGTTTAGCCCTTTGTCAGCCGAGTGTCCAAGGAATAATATCCCCAGAAATTAATTTTCAAGGAAGCAGTAGTTTCACTTAAATTCTTTAGAAATACGTGCAAGACCCTGAGAAAACCAAGAGAAATGTGGTATTTCTCTAACAATGCACACAGTTTTCATTTCCATCTGTTCACTGAACATGCTTTTGTTCCATTACAGGTTCAAGCCCAGCAGGATCCAACACTGGACAAAGATGCCAGTCCATCAGAAGGCACACTCCTGTGCTCCCCCATTCTCACTTACACGTGGACAATTTAACTTTCATGATCAATCTAATGGTATGCCTTTGGACTATAGGAGATACCCCAAATTCACAGAAAACCCGAGTTCAAATTCAACAACGAAGATACATCAAGTGGTTGTGAAACTTTAGACCAAGTTCTGTAAAGTGGCACTGCTCTGCAGTACACCTTCATCCAACTCACTTGATAAGACGAAGGGGTAAAAACAGGGCCGTCTTAACGCATGGGCACGCTGGGCAGTTGGCCCCCATGCTAATCTATGTATGTTGTGACTCGCTGAGTGGTTGTGTAGGTAGGGGTCCCAGTGCACTGCTTTGTCCGGGGGCCTATAATAGGTAAAAAGGTGATGAAATATGAGGTCAGAGGTGACTCCACGAGTAAGGAGTATCTTCAATGTTTGCTAGCCACTGTGCCATAGCACCTTCTACTTCGAGAAGTTCTGAAGATAACCTGTGCTTGAGAGGTCACCTTTGACATGATTTCTTTCCAGAGTGTGTTTGTTTTGTCTGTCAAAATGTGCAAGTTGCTCTACCCTTGTTCCTCCTCTCACAGCCCAAAGACATACTGTTAACTTGAAAAGGAAAGTCTAAATTTGCTTGGTCTAAATAACTGGGTTTGTGAGTATAAACCAGTACTGTAGCCTATGAGCTGATACACATTCATCCAGTAAGATGCGGGTCAGCTCCTGGCTAATGGAGGACAGGACATTGTAAGATGTGCTTGTGCAGTTTTTTTTTTTTTATGTTTAGTTTGCTTCTCCACCACATTTTTATATTTGTATGCTATTTGGAGAAACGGATACCTTAAATGATCATTTACGCTCTCCCTCAATTTCCCATATTTTGGCAATGTGGCACTGCAAATTTCTTCCAAGTTACCCCTTACCTGTAAAAGTGTTTCATGTAAATGGGCATATGGGACCAGTATTTCCACCAGTATCCCTCAGGACACCCAGTCAGAACTGGATTCCCTCACAGTGTCATACGTCTTATGTTCACTACGGTCGTCTTATTTACAGTAATATATTTTTTTTTAATTCTTGTTGGGGAAAAGTATTGGCAATCAATGCTCTGGTACTGACTGCTTTAAGACAGAACCAGTTTGTTTTCCAGTTAGTCTCTTTTGTCAGCAGTTTCATCCTGTGTCAACTCGGCTGTTTGCAAAGGAACAACAAAGCCAAGCAACCAGCGCCTCCCAAATACATCACTCAGATTACTCCTCCAGCTGTTCCGGGTTTGGACCACTTGGCCTTTTCTCATCTGGCACCATGTCTGACCCCGCGCCACCAACAGGATCTGCTGACAACAAAACCCAGCACAGGTCAGTCCTATCCCCAGCCATACATAGAGCATGAGGACCAGGAAGAACTGCAGGCCTGGGATGGCTCCTGGAAAAAGAAAAGAAGAGAATGGGTGCTTTAAGTCAATCTTCTTAAAGAGTAAGTTCATCATTTGTCAAGTTTAAGTTATTTCTTTACAATCATGGTCTGTATTAATATACCACATAAAACTGTGTTCCGTTTTTTGGGGCATACAGTGGAGATCCTTGAAACCAAACCCCCTATCCTGTCTATACGTGAAGGAAAAGGCCTTAAAACTTACTAAATATGTCCGATTTGAAGCAATACAGGTTTCCATCTCTATATATAAATAAAATCCAAAGTCTGTCTGTCTGTCACGAGAGAACTACTTAACGGATTTAGATCGGGTTTTTTTCTAGAATTTGCTTGAACAATCTGCTTGATTTTGCGACTTCTCTCATCGTGCTAAGAATCATAGTTCACTTGCAGGAGCGATATATTTGCGCTAATCCGAGACAAGCTGTGGGCCGAGGGGTGGGGGAAGCATGTCATCTACCTCTGTGTTTTGGAGTGTACCTTGCCTCCGCTTAGCTAGCAATACCTTTTTGTTTATTGATTTTTAAAGATTGTCCTGTTTCACTACTATGGGACGTTATCCCGTCACAACTCAGAGCCCAAAACAAACAATAAGAGTGCATTAATAAAAGAGTCACATGATCAAATTGACCCAATACAAAAGAATAGGATTCATCACGCAACAAGAATAGACCCTTTGGTCAATTCTCACCAGCAGCATCAACTTTAAAAATTTACGCACCAACAAATCGAAAGCCCTGCAGGAGATCCTCAGCTTTGCCAACATTTGGACTGATATTTGGAATTGTTTTCCTGAAAATCTTGCAGCACTCAGTGAAGTGCAGAGTGAAAGATCCCAGCAGAATATCAAGGACATGGAATGACAGTAGCAGGGACATCACTATGTCAGTTAGATGGGGAGCAGCTGGGGTGATTCTTAAGGACGCACCAGAAAAAGACCTACTGCCAAACCAAGTTTTGGATCAAGGAAACTGAGAAGTAACAAAAACTGTAGAAGTTAAATGTAAGTCAATGAGCATGTGTTGTTGTTGCGTTCTTTACAAATACATTTAAAAATATTAGATTGGCCAAATATACTTTCATAGTAAATGGATTTAGAAGGATATTGTAAACATGCTGGGTATCTCTGGCACTGCCCTCCAGTGGTTCAAGTCCTATCTGACTTATAGGCAGGAGTTTGTTAGTCTTGGCAACAGCAGATCCAGCTCAGCGCCAGTCACACAAGGAGTCCCTCAAGGCTCTGTCCTTGGTCCTCTGCTTTTCTGTATTTACATTCTGTATTCACCTTGGCCATATTATCCGTAGCTATGGACTGGGTTATCATTTTTATGCACATGATACTCAACTCTACTTCAATGTTAAAAGTGGAACTTCATCAGAGCTTTCTCAGCTCACAACCTGCCTTGGTGAAATTAAAACCTGGATGGAGCAGAACGCTTTAAAATTAAATTGCAATAAAACTGAACTCCTGCAAATTGGGACTAAACTGCAACTTAATAAAATGAGTTCCTTCCCAGTCTATCTTGGCGGTGATCTCATCAGACCATAAAAAATCTTGGTGTCATTTTTGATTCCTCCCTCACTTATTCCGCCCACATAAATCACATTAAGAAACTTTCACCTCCGTAACATATCCCGTGTTCGCTCCTTCCTCTCCTTCTCTAATGCTGAGAAGTTTGTCCATGCTTTTATCACATCCCGCATCGATTATTGTAATTCCCTACTAGCAGGTGCCCCTTCTAATCTTCTATCACAGCTCCAGCTTATTCAAAACTCAGCTGCAAGAGTCCTTACTCGAACCAGCAGCAGTGAGCACATCACACCCATCCTGCTCCATCTTCACTGTCTCCCTGTGTCTCACAGAATCGAATATAAAATCCTACTAATAACCTACAAAGTCTTAAATAACCTCACGCCAAACTACATCAGTGACCTTCTCCATCACTATGTGCCTGCCCGCCCTCTAAGGTCCTCTGATTCTGGCAATCTTGTTGTGCCCCACACTAATCTACACTCCATGGGTGACAAGGCCTTCAGCTGTATAGCGCCCAGACTCTGGAATGACCTACCAAAATTAATCAGCTCAGCTGACTCCATGAATTCCTTTAAAAAACAACTCAAAACTCATCTGTTCAGGAAGGCTTTTAGCTCTACTTGACTTTATTACCCTTCTCTCAGTTTACTTCTTTGTCAAGATGCTCATGTAACCTGTGTGTGTGTGTGTGTCTGTTTTTTTCAGAATTTACTGCCTTAATCTTCTTTATTTATTTATCTGGTTTGTACAATGCTATATACTGTATACGCTGCCGTTCTTTATTATATTCTGTAAGTGCCTTGAGCATGGAAAAGGCGCTATATAAATAAAATGTATTATTATTATTATTATTTGGTTAAAGTGTGTAAGTTGTTCAATCTTAATTACATTTCTTTTATTTTAGTACTTATATGTGACATGATGAAAACATTCTAAGTTTATAATTTTCTTGTGTTCATGAATGAATAACTTTTTTCAATTTTTATGAGCTAAATTTTGCAGACCTGTGTTTTCTGTCAGGTATTTAAAAGTCATGTCTGCCTACAAACGTGTTTGTCAAGCGGAGCACTTCAAGGTTTGTTTTTTTTTCACCTGGGACAGCCACTGTGCAGAACAGTATATGCAATGAACACACAAATGCGAACATTATGAACTTCAAGCTTTAAGCTTTGTGCATTTAATGACGTGCCCACTTTGCCTTAATCAGGACATGTTTGTCTTCATCGTTGCCTACCACAGTCAATACTGATTTGCGTGTCCAGCTTGAGACTTTTTGCGAGGGACTGACATGAACACGGGGCATGCAGAGAATGTGTTGATTGTAGATTTAAGGATTTCTGTATGCAGTGGTGCCACCCATCTATGGCAGATCAAATTCGGCATCTGACACACATCAACAGCACCCCTCACCACACACACACACACACACACCCCAATCATGGATCTATGAACAATGCAACAGAAACATTGCAATGATAAAAGTGGGTTGAATGATCCACATCTGCTGCCTTGTGTTGTGTGTTGCTACAGCCTACTAAGGCTACATGAAGACTACTGATTTAGGTCATCAAGTTTGGAGTTTTAGCTCAAACCCAATGTTTTTTTGTTTGTTTAACTGTTCCAATAAATGTTGCAAGCAATTCAAATCTGACATGGATGTCTTTCGATATCTGTCCTCAGTCTGTAAAATCAAATAAAAATGAATGCTGACTTCTGAATGTTTATATTACTGAAATTCTGTGAATTTGTTAGCTCATAAGTGCTTAAAGATGCTTTGAGTGGGATCATCATTGCCATGTCTGTAGACAGAAACCCAAGGACAAAAAAGGATGAGTCAGAACTGATGAGCTCAGGATGTGAAGCAGTTTCAGACAAAGTAGCGAATTGACTATTTCAAAATGTGGAGCGAGACCTTTGATTATGGCAGCGTCTAACCTCAAGACTCGTTTGTGATAATCTATGTTTGAGCTGTGACACTGCAGAAACATGTATCAATTGAGCTACATTGACAGGTTTCCTCTGTTATGTCTTTTTCATACTTTTTCACACATCAAACCTGTGTCACTATTTTACCATTTGTGCTAATTCTACTGCATTTCACGGTTGATTTAAAACCGTATACATCTAAAATCTATTCTGAATTGTTCTTTTCATTTTCTTCATTCCTTTGTGTATATGAACATGAGAAATGTATTGCATTTAAAAAAAAACATAAAACAACTTTCTAAAAATGGACATATTAATACTTATCTGCCTCTGCATGTCGTACTTGTGTTCTTTCATGCATTTCTCTGAAATCTGTAAAACACTTAGACATGGTAACGTTTTCATGGACAGTTCACTCTCTCCTTGACTCCCATATTACGCTTATAATAATGTTTACTGCTACCCACTACTGGTTTCTTTCCTATTTTATCAGTAGGGTTTGGAACTTTCTGAACAGAACTTTTTCTTTGTTGATTTGTATCCTACATAACAAGATTTTTGGGGCCTTAATCCTCACCTTTTTTCTCATAGTCACATCCAAACATCAAGTGCTTGGCGACTTCCACACCTTTGCAGTTTTAACTCAATAAGTGGACAATTAATCTGTCGGCATGTCACTACCACTTCTGCTTACCTCTGTGAGCTGATTGTACATCCCACCTTCAATCCCATGGGGTCAATTTTGAGTTGCCAGATAACCCAGCAAAATGTTTTTAGCATGTGGGAAGAGTAGCTGGAAAAAAGTCCACACAATGGAACAACATTCCAACTCCATGTTGAAAGTGGCCTAGCCCAAATTTAAACCTAGAGATGTGAGGGAACAGGGCTACACTCTTAAAAACCCTGGTTCTACAATAGCACTTTACTGGGTTATGTGGTTCCTCATAGAATCACTGCTTGATAAAGAACCATTGTATTCTAGAAAAAATTCTTTGCATATGAAATTGAGTCTTTGTGATTTGTAAAGGTTGAAAGTGGATAAAACATAATGTATAGCAGATATACCTAGGATGGTACTAGCAGATCAAGAAAACCTGACTTAGCTTGTGTTACTGTGTATCATCTATTCATGGCTAAGTTATGAATCTAAATAAATAAAGGTTCCTTCTGGATCCTTCATTTGGATTTTTTAAAACAAAAATGGTTCCTCTATGGCAGGGGTCCCCAACCCCCGGTCCGTGGCCTACTACCGGTCCGCAGCCGTCTGACAGCCAGGCCGTGAGAGAACTGCCGGCAACGGCGACTCACTCAGTCTTTTCAGAACGCTTGGCGGGCAGGGCTTTGCAGCGGTGCAGAGAGAGGAGAGAGACCGAGGTGACAGAGTATTACAACAAAGTATTTTTATGGTCCCAACAGTTTCCCCATATGACACGAGTCTATAGAAATCACGTTACTACGAAGTACATTCAACAGATGCTTTCATTACAACGAAGTGACTTTGAAATGCTTGAACGAATCATCCACAGAGCAGTTAGATCTGTGGTCACAGCTCAGATGTGCACGTTTGCACAACGATCCCCAAACAGAAACATTGTAAAAAAAATCTCTTTCTTCGAACTTTCCTCGTACTGTTTTTTTTTTTTTTGCTGTTTTTGTTGTCTGTGGTTTTCAGTGATTTCTTTTGCTTATTGCTTGTCAACATTTGAAAAACATCCATTGGAATTTAACTCATTGTCACCCACCTATAGAAATGGCAGACACGAAAAAAAGATAGCAGTGTTAATGTTTGTGATGTGCAATCTGTTGGATTGGCAAATGTAAAACATATGTCTTTGTTATATGCAAAAAAAGAAGAAAAATCTCAGATTGCAAACGTATGCGAACTGCTTAATAACTTTAATAATAATAGAAATGTTATGTAAATTGTGTATAAAACTGCCCCCCCCAACCAACCCTCCCGACCGGTCCGTGGAAACATTTGCATCTAATAAAGTGGTCCTTGCTGTCATAAAGGTTGGGGACCACTGCTCTATGGCATTGCTCTGTAGAACCTGTTTGACACTTTAATTTTTAAGAGTGTACTTTTAATGCCAAACACGAAAAACACAAATTTCTCAACTCATCATTTCTGTTCTTTGATTTGAAAAAGGTTGCAGAATTTTTAATGATGATTGATTTTAGATCCATCCAAGTTAAAGGCAGTTAATAATTGGCACTGCCAAATTCTGTTAAATATTTTGAAATACACTCTTAAAAATAAAGGTGCCAGAGTGGTTCTTCAGAGTGATGCTGCAGGGGAACCATTTTTGGTTCCCAAAAGACCCATGCACATGAAGGTTCCAGAAAGAGTTTTTATTTATTGAGATCTGTTACAGGCTCCATACAGTGAATAATCATGAATAGACAATAACTGACTTGTGAAGTCCAAATGGACTCCTGATTTTAAAATGACTCTTGCTGCCTACAATGGCACAAGCTAAGTCCAATTTTTCTTAATATGTTAGTGTCCTGCTAGGCAGCCTACCATACATTAAAGATTTGTTTTTTTCCACATATTAGGAAGTATTTCAAAGTACAAAGATCCAAATTCATATGCAAAGAACCATTCCCAGAACGAAAAAATGACAACCCAGTAAAGAACTATAAAATGCCAATAAAGAACCATTATTTTTAAGAGTGGACTTGTGAGATTTTGTTAAGTACTTAAAAAGCCTTATCAGACATTTAATTCCTGACTTTCTTTTATTTCTCAACAAACTCCCATATGTCATCACAAAAATCATCAGACAAGCGGGACCTCTTACAAATTAGCTCAACCCCAGAGTCACTACTGTACGTTCTTGTGTTCCATCCCTCCCAAATCTAATCCTGCTCTTGTGGTTCGGACCAGGCTTCCAATATGTGAAATTTTCTAATCTCTTGTTGATTGGTACACTGAGCCCATGATTTTGTATATTTAAGGGTTCTCTCCGAGAGGAGTGCTTATTTGATGCCTGCCTATGACTTATTGAACTGATGCACAAACAAATTCTTCATTCATATTTTTAGGTTCCTGACTTGTTTTTAATGAAATGAGATTCATGTTTGACTTTAACTGGCATAACTACTAGAAATCTATTTTAGTACAGTAATGAGAGTTGGACACTAAGGAGGGAGAAAAGGACCTGTACCGAATGGCTAGACAGAGGGACCGAGCTGGGAAAGATGTGCAGCAGGTTAAGATAATAAAGGATAAAGATGGAAACGTACTCATAAGCGAGGAGAGCATGTTGAGCAGATGGAAAGAGTACTTTGAGAGGCTGATGAATGAAGAGAATGAGAGAGAGAAGAGGTTGGATGATGTGGAGATAGTGAATCAGGAAGTGCAACGGATTAGCAAGGAGGAAAATGGAAAGGCCATTGGTCCAGATGACATACCTATGGAAGTATGGAGGTGTTTAGGAGAGATGGCAGTGGAGTTTTTAACCAGATTGTTTAATGGAATCTTGGAAAGGAGAGGATGCCTGAGGAGTGTATTGGTGCCGATATTTAAGAATAAGGGGGATCTGCAGGACTGTAGTAACTACAGGGGAATAAAAACTGATGAGCCACAGCATGAAGTTATGGGAACAAGTAGTGGAAGCTAGGTTAAGAAGTGAGGTGATGATTAGTGAGCAGCAGTATGGTTTCATGCCAAGAAAGAGCACCACAGATGCAATGTTTGCTCTGAGGATGTTGATGGAAAAGTATAGAGAAGGCCAGAATGAGTTGCATTGTGTCTTTGTGGACCTGGAGAAAGCATATGACAGGTTGCCTCGAGAGGAGCTGTGGTATTGTATGAGGAAGTCGGGAGTGGCAGAGAAGTACGTAAGAGTTGTACAGGATATGTACGAGGGAAGTGAGACAGTGGTGAGGTCTGCGGTATGAGTGACGAATGCATTCAAGTTGGAGGTGGGATTACATCAGGGATCGGCTCTGAGCCCTTTCTTATTTGCAATGGTGATGGACAGGTTAACAGACGAGATTAGACAGGAGTCTGCATGGACTATGATGTTTGCTGATGACATTGTGATCTGTAGCGAGAGTAGGGAGCAGGTTGAGGAGATCCTGGAGAGGTGGAGATATGCTATAGAGAGGAGAGGAATTAAGGCCAGTAGGAACAAGACAGAATACATGTGTGTAAATGAGAGGGAGGTCAGTGGAATGGTAAGGATGCAGGGAGTAGAGTTGGCAAAGGTGGATGAGTTTAAATACTTGGGATCAACGGTACAGAGTAATGGGGATTGTGGAAGAGAGGTGAAAAAGAGAGTGCAGGCAGGGTGGACTGGGTGGAGAAGAGAGTCAGGAGTGATTTGTGACAGACGGGTATCAGCAAGACTGAAAGGGAAGGTCTACAGGACGGTAGTGAGACCAGTTATGTTATATGGGCTGGAGACGGTGGCCCTGACCAGAAAGCAGGAGACAGAGCTGGAGGTAGCAGAGTTAAAGATGCTAAGATTTGCACTGGGTGTGACGAGGATGGATAGGATTAGAAATGAGGACATTAGAGGGTCAGCTCAAGTTGGACGGTTGGGAGACAAAGTCAGAGAGGCGAGATTGCGTTGGTTTGGACATGTGCAGAGGAGAGATGCTGGGTATATTGGGAGAAGGATGCTAAGGATAGAGCTGCCAGGGAAGAGGAAAAGAGGAAGGCCTAAGGGAAGGTTTATGGATGTGGTGAGAGAGGACATGCAGGTGATGGGTGTAACATAGCAAGATGCAGAGGACAGAAAGATATGGAAGAGGATGATCCGCTGTGGCAACCCTAACAGGAGCAGCTGAAAGAAGAAAAAGAATAAACACTTGAGGAAAAGAGACTACCCACAAAGATAGACAAAAACATCACAATCCCATCCTAGAAACCTCACACCCTCAAATAATCACACATGAAATGATAAATAAATAAGCTAAAACTTACTCAAGGAATACTCCACCCAAAAAATATATTTTTTCATATTTTAGTTACCCAATGTAGTTTATAGTGATGGCTGAGAAAAACATTTTACCTCATGTTTTCATGCAGAACTGAAATAACAAAATTTATGACAGAAGTCAATGCTGTACAATGGAAAAAGATGTAAAAAAACCCATAGAAAAAAGAAAGTAGAACTTCAGATTGGATAACAATGTAAAAAGGAAATAATCCTACCCTACTCCCCACACCAAAGAAAGAACAAAAATAATAAACTAATACATTTGAAATAAACATCCAAAATCTAGTGAATAAATACACAAAATGAAAAAAACAAACCAACCACTGAAGAGATGGGAAAGAGCACCACATTTGAATTAAATAAGCAAAGCACCAAAGACCAAGACCCCAGAGTAGTAGCAACACTACAAAACAAAAACTAACCAAAAGATGAAGAACAATTTTCAAAAACCTAAAAAGAGTCAAATCAGTAGTCTAACCCAGATAAACAAATCCAAAAGCCAATGCCAGAATCTTGAAACTTGAAAGGAGGAGCAAGTCAGTGTGTCAGTGGAAGACTGAGGTTGTTCTCCTTGCTTTTGTTTGCCTCGGGTGACTGCAGTGCATTAACAGCAGCACATGAGAATGAAACACAATTAGAGGTTAGGCCTTTTGATGCCAGTCTTAATTGAAAAGGAGAGACATAAAATGAAAAGTGATAGAAAAAATAATTTATGGAGCCAAGGCCAAAGTTTCATCCAAATAATGACAGACGTTTTGTACATTTTAAAAATACCATCTGTCCTTGCAGTTTATAATAGGGCTAAAGGGTACCAGGGTCCAAACATGAATAAAAGTCTTAAACTTACCAAATATGTCCATTTTTCAATAAAGGGAAGAGTGTTATCAGATATTAATCTGCATTTTCAGACTGCACAAATACAGTAGAACCCGTGTATTTTGATACACAGTGTCGCGTCCACATTGCCGTATTCCAAGCAAAACCCGTGGAGAAAACTCCGCGCATTCCAGCAACGTGCAGGAGGATGTGCTTCTTTATCTGGCATCATTTTCACCATTAATTTGAGAGACGGAATATAATACTGTACAAAGTATTTGAATATTATTTCATTTTGGTAATGTATTACTGTGTGTAATTTATCAATTAAACTTTATCATATGTACATACATAAACAAAAAATAACAAATAAATAGGGTTTGCTGCTATCTGTGGTTTTGTGGATCCGCAGTAGATCTTGGAACGTATCACCTGTGGATACATGGGGACTACTGAATTGTAAAACAGTGTATTCACATCACGTTTGAAAGGAATAAAAATAGTAAACACACAATTTGTGTGATTTGGTTATTTTAAAAGAAACTGTCCCTCCTTCTGTGGCACTTTGTGAAAAGTAAGAAGCTGACACACACCCAACATACTCATGCACGATCCCATTCACACTAACCTGGAATCACCATTTCAACTCATCTTTATGGCTTTGTATATGTGTTGGAGAGAACATGTAAACTCCACACGGTCAACAATCAGGCCCATGATTCAAACCCATGATGTGTTAAGCAGCACCAGTAATGATTGTTCTACCTTGCCACCCTATATAACAGCTACTCATCTACACAGTGTTCAATCTGCTAGTAAACGGCATTTTCACTGTAGCTCTACATTTCAGCTCCCTTCACTTTCAGTTGAAGTAAAATGACTCATCTTAAATCTGTTTGAAACTGCTAATAGAGTCAATAATCAGTAATCAGGAACAGCTTTTGTTTTCCTCTTCAGCTGCAAGTAGTTGTCTATGGAGAAAAGAGTGCTACACACGTGAAGGTCTGCTTTCAGCAAGTCTTCTTTTTCAAGTGTTCACATCGATCCTTAGCATTACAAGCCATAACTTCAACGTATTGTTGTTACCACAAGGAAGTCGATGAAAACTGTAAATGCTTTGTTTTTTAAGTTTTTGTTTACACCCTGAATATGCACATTTTTTAACTATTTTCTTGAAAGACAAAATTGCTCTAAGCAGCTCCAGACATGTGTTTGGCTTTCGTGATGATCAACCTTCTTGTTTAAGTCTAAATATACCCCCTGTGAGCAGACAAGTGAACAAAAAATTTATATAAAAGAAAATTAGTTCCAAGAATCTGTGATAAAATAATTATTTCTAATTAACTTTCATTATGCCTCATAAACACACAAGACATATTTTCTTAAATCGAAACCTCTGCTGCCTAAAAGTATACATATTAGGTAAGTTTTAGGCTATTTCATTCATCTATGGACCCTGGTACCCTTCAGTCCCATTGTAAGCTACAGGGACAAGGTATTTATAAAATTTGTGTTAAAAAAGCTTCACTTTAGAACAGTTTTATGTGGAAAATTAATACCACTGTAATGAAGAAATAATTTTGACCTGAAACTTATCCTTTAAAATGAACGACAACAAACTTACTATTTTAGAGTTTTCTTGCAGATTTGAACAGTATTTAGAAAGAAAAAAAAGCAAATTGAGAAACCTACCTAAAAAGAAGTAGCCAATGGAGAGTGGAAGAAGTGTGAGGAAGGTGAGAGGGTTCTCAAAGGACAGGGAGTACTCCACAGTCAGGTAGGCCACCCCAAGCACCAGTGAATACAGGCACGTCCCAGAGGTGTAGATGCAGAACATGATGAAGTAGCGCATGTTTCGATTTCCAATACAATTCCCTGTGAAGAAGCAGTGGTGATCCCGCCTTAGGATAACTTTCTTACAAAGTTTGCAGAAGTGTCGTCCGTTGAAGAGGTAGTGAGCGTCTACTCTGTCGGGGCAATCTGGTGCACACACAGGTGTCACCACACCCTGTGCACTCTCAGCTGGGTAGCAGATGGTCATTGTGTAGTTCCCAAGGGCATTGACCACCAAGAAGAGGAAAAGGATGATGTGGAGCAAGGTGGCAGGGCTCCTGTCGAAAATGGTAGGAATGAAGAAGCAGAAATGCAGGATGATGGTAACCACAGTGGCAGTGAAGAAATAAGCAGGGGCAATGGAGTTGAGGAGTCTTAATCTGAGCATGTTAAACTGCATAACTTCACATAATGGAAACAAAACAGAAAAGCAGAGAGACAAAAGAAAGCATCACAAATGGTGTGTGAAACCAGCTGCATAATTATGGCAAGCAGAAATCAAATAGTTTTCAGAAGCTAATGTAAAAAAATCACAAAGCAATCCAATGAATTACAAAAGTAATAAACATGTTGAACCTGTTTACAGTAAAATAATTCAGCTAGAAGTTAAACCTATCAGTTCTACTCATTAGCATTGTCTTATATCAGTTGTAGACTATCCCTGAATATAGCAGGCTATTTTGTTATAATTTGAAAGATTACAGAATATATTTTAAGCGTTCAAAGTTTCACTACCTAGGCAAAATAAGACATTATAATCTTAGTGACATAATCCTCTAAACATTTTATAGCCCAACATGCTCTTGGAAAAATGTTTGCTTGAACATAACAAAACCGCATTATGTGTCACATTTTAAGGAACTATACAAAGCAAGTCTGATTGCAAAGAAAAACGAATTAATCTAAAATAAATACAGCAACGGATTTACTAATATGCCAGAATTATCTCACTTAACTGCTCTCCCATTCCTATCGTAATGTATTTAAAAGGGCCCGATTTTCCACTATGAACGTTAAGAGAGGCTTATTTGGATTGAAGATTTTTCATCTTATCGTATATGATAAAACCTCTCCGTGCATACCCATACGCTTTTTAATCTCAAGAACAAGATTAGCGCCCAAAATACTGCCTTCCAGGTACCTTTGTTCGGTTAAAAAGACTGAACCACGCCGCCCGACTGCTCCGAGGGGCTGGAGATCGACTTGTCGCAGGCTGCGTAGCGCCGCTCGCTCATTCATTCATTCATTCCTCCGCAGAGGCCGGGTGGAAGACACGGAGCTGTCCTTCAGCACCAGGCTCGTTAAATCGACTTGGATGAGATTATAATATTTACTCGAAACAAAAACAACAAACCTTGAGGCCAGTATAAAAAGGCATATATTCAGATACAGTGGAATGAAACGAAGACTGCACCGAGCAACATTGGCAAGGATTAAGCCACCCCTTCCCCCACCATTGGCTCCCTTATTTTATTACCGCCTGCTCGTGCAGCTCAAAATAACCCTGATGTCAGCCTGATTCGCGCTTCACGTGAATATACTGTTGTCTGAAATATTTCATTTATGTATACGTAATATTTAGGACAGTTGGAATATATTGTCCGTGTTAGACGAAGTCATTCCGATAAGGCACACGCTTTAACTGCCGACCTTTGAGCGTCTCGTAGGTCTCCTTCAAGGAAGCCTGTGCGTATCCTGCGCGACTGGGAGGAATAGTGCGAAATGGAAAGCACGATTCTTTACCTAAATATTAATATTTCACTTCTGAAGAATGCAAAACACAGTTAAGACATTTCCCATTTATATTACATTCATGCATACATTTTGAACCCCCATTATCCAGTTCCGGGTCGCGGGAAACTCGTGTCTATCCTGGGGTCCATTCCACGCAAGACGGAAACGATCCCTGCACAGTGCTAAACTCTCGTTCTTATTGTACAAGACAGATAGAAAAACGCATTCTGTTTACACCTTCGTAATAGGATTAGCGTTTAAACGGCAACGGCTTACACTGTTGATCCAGAAGATATTTGGGTCCCATCTGTTTTTCACATTTTAGTATGTTGCAGCCTTGCACAAAGATGGGTTAAATTCATTTTCCCCTCATCAAGCAACACTGAATATCCCAAAACGACAGCAGTATTTTAGAAATTGTTGTAAAATTAATAAGAATTAAATGACTGAGATATCACATTGACACACGTGTTCAGATCCTTAACCCAGTCCGTCGTTGAAGCCCCTGGGGTCTTCCTGGGTCTGACGCGTGTGACTTTGGGATTTTCTGCTGTTCCATTTTGCAGATCCCTGAAGCACTGTCAGGTTGGATGAAGACCATTTCTCTTTTTCAGCAGGGCCGTCTTAACGTATGGGCACAATGGAGCATAGGGGTCTACAATGCTTCAGTGTCTATGTACAGTATTTTCTATTTTACTATCATAATGGGGGCCCCAGCGCACTACTTTGCCCAGGGGCTTATGATTCTGTTAAGATGGCCCTGCATTTCAGGTTTCGATTGGGTTCAAGTCTGCAGCTCTGGCTGGACAACTTAAGGACATTCCAACAGTTGTCTGAAAGTCACTCTTGTGTTGTACAGTATTTACTTTGTGTCATTGTCCTGTTGGAAGATGAACCGTTAGTCCAGTCTGAGGTCCAGAGTGTTTTCATTAAGAGTTCAGCTTTCCCTTAACCCTTTCTAGTCTTCCAGTCCCAACCTCAATGCATGATGCTGCCACCACCATGCTTTACTGTTGGAATGGAATGACGCAGGTGACGAGCTGTGCCTGGTTTTCTCCAAACATGCTGCTCGTCTTGGTTTCATCAAATCAGAGACTCTTGTTTCTCATATTCTGAGAGTCCTTTAAGTGTCTTTTTGCTCCAAACAGACTTCCATGTTCATTTTACTGAGAAGAAACTTCTGTCTGGCCATTCTGCCATAAAACCCAGATCAGTGGAGTGATGCAATGAGGGTTTCCCATCTTAACAGAAGTTCTCTGGAGCTCAGCCATGGGGTTCTTGGTCATCTCTCTTACATGGCCCTTCTCCCATGATTGCTTACTTTGGCCAGTTGATCAGCTCTAGAAAGATTCATGGTTGTTCAAATCTTCTTTCATTTAAGACTTATGAAGGTCACTGTGCTCTTGGGAACCATCAGTGCTGTAGGACTTTTTTGTAGCCTTCCCCAGATCGACATTAATCCTGTCTTTAAGCTCTGCAGTGAATTCCTTCAACTCATGGCTTGGTTTTGCTTTAATTCACATTGTCATCTGTGGGACCATCTATGTGTGTGCCTTTCCAAGTCCTGTCCAATCAAGTAAATTGACCTCCATTGGATTCCAAAGAAGGTGCTGAAGTAACTTTGTGATGGTAAATAGAATGGGATGTCAGTAACTATCTATCTGATTACTGTGACCCTTATTATCACAGGTAATATTATGGTGTTAGTATTAACCAAGGGTGGTGCAATGGTAGTATCTCTCCCTCACAACAAGGAGGCAGGGGTTCACATCCTGAGTCCTCCCTGAATGGAGTTTACATGTTCTCCCCGTGTCCATGTGGGTTTCCTCTAGTTGTTCTGGTGTCTTCCCACAGTTCAAAGACTTGCAGGTTATGTGGACAGGCATTGCTAACTCGGCCCTAGCGTGTACATATGCTGTATGCTGCATATGTGTGTGAGTTTGCCCTGTGATCGACTGAAGCCCTTTCCAAAGATTGTTCCTGCCTTGCAGCCTATGCTTGCTTGGAGAGGCTCCATCTTCCCCAGGACCCCGCTCAGGATTAAGCAGGTTTAGAAAATAACTTTGAGCAGTTAATATAAATCAAAATGTCCTAATCCTAATTCCTGGACTCCTGGTCATCTTGTGGCACACTACATGAGACCTCTGTATTGGTAAAAAAAAAATTTGGTTGAAAGAAATGAAGATATAAAAAATCCTGAGTTTAGTCTGCGATTATCCTCATTTCTAACTGAACTCAGTACTAAAAATTAAATCTCATGTGACTTTATTTCTTTAAATCTTAAATGAAAAGAATTCACCTGGCACGTGCCTTGCTGCAGAACTCTGTATCTGACAACTAATTTAATTCAATGGTCTATCCACTGAGTGTCGCCACATTCCCTGTTATACAAATTACAGCAGACTTGGTTGACTTGAATGTTAA
Source organism: Erpetoichthys calabaricus (assembly GCF_900747795.2). Classification (NCBI taxonomy): domain Eukaryota; kingdom Metazoa; phylum Chordata; class Cladistia; order Polypteriformes; family Polypteridae; genus Erpetoichthys; species Erpetoichthys calabaricus. Next base: position 62,783,624 of record NC_041409.2, read on the forward strand.
ATGACCGAGTTTTAGCTGTTAAAATTATACCTGGGGTTTCCCATTACGTCAAAACGACCTCAGTGTTTTACACTGCGCTCTTTTAGTGAACACACATCTTTGGGAATTACAAGGTACATATTTTCTCCACAGCTCTTCTTAAAGGACATTTTTACATTAAATATATATAATATAGATATACATTGTATCGTTGAATGGAACGAAGTCGCTGAGGAGGAAGACCCCTTCCTTTCCACTCTCCCCGCACTCCTGTAGCCCAGCCCGAGTGAATAGAACCGCCTTACAACGTTTCAAATGCATGTGAGACGTTGGCGTCCCGCCCAGAGATGGCTCCTGCCTTGTTTCTAAATGATGCCGCGACAGATTCCGCGACTTCGCAATTGGATGAGAAGGATATTTCTACTTGGATCGGATTAACTATTTTTTGCTAAATGAAGAGAGCCTACGTAGATTAACTGGTGTCTTGTCCAAAATTGCGTTGTTGCTGATAAATTAGCTCCTCCCGAATCACACCTTTCTTTTTATAATAAGGGGATTGGAGAAATGGAAACAATTTTTAAGGACCTTTATTATTTCAATTAGGAGATTGTTTTTTTAAAAAAAAAAAGAATTTACCAGACAACACTGAAGCTGGTATCGACATACATCCCCGACCCAACGTCATTTAGAATTCAAGAACTGCCATCAACTACTGTACTTACAGTGACAAATTATCCATGAAAACAAGAAATGTGTGGCGTGTGGTTTGTGCGCGTATTTCTAGAAAAGCTCTTCTGTAACCAGAATACTGATGTTAAAGAAAGGAGACATAACGAAAATGTTCGAGAGTATCATTTTCAGTTCAACTTTTAAATTTTACATATTAAACTTACAGAGGCGCTGGCTAGTTTACATATTACAATTGCGTTCAGAAATTTAAAATTCCCGGATATTTACATGTTTTGAATGGATTGATACCTTTCAAATTAAGATACTGTACCATGAAACTGATTTAAAAATACAGCCAATACATTATTATTGTTGTTAAAGGCTATTGCTGTTTGAAATTAATTAATTAATTAATTAATAGACTGACACATTGCTTGAAAAAGTGATTTTGTTTCGAACATTTTGTACACATAAATACATTTTAAGAATGCCACTATATTTTTGCAACCCAAAAAAGACAATTTATTTGCTTTATTGAATAGATTAACAGATTTCAGTCATGCTAATGCAATTATGAAAGTTTCTCTAATAACCAATTGTCCCTTGGATTGACTACTTATGGATAATAATAATAATAATAATAATAATAATAATAATAATAATAATAATATTTATATAGCGCTTTTCACAGGATAAGCTAACGGCGCTGACTATTAGAACACTGACAGAATGATTTTTAAAAATGTGGCTTTGCAGTCATATGTGAATAATACAGAAATAAATAATCATTCATTTGAAGCAGTAGTATTCATTATCAACACTAGTAATGCATTGGCTGTATTTTAAAAATCAGTATACAGTAATGGTATCTTGATAAAAAGGGCAACAATTTCTATCCAAAACTTGACAATTTCTGGGTGATTCGAAACTAACGGAATCTTGTGGATATTAACAGCAACAAATAATCGTTACATAAGTAATCCTCTTTAATAAAATCCCTTTGTGCGTCCAGGTGTCCGTGTGTCTTTTGGTGAAGTGCGCATGCGCGGGACACGGTGCGATGCGCGATATTACTGTCAGAGAGTTAGAGGCGTTTTACGGAAATACAAACCAGTATTACTGCGAGAGGAAATTAAAGGTGCACAATACAGTGACACATATTACAGCCACATACAAGCCAGTATTACTGTCAGAGGAGATTAAAGGCATATTACCGACGCGCACGCCTGTATTACAGCCAGAGAAAAAAAGGTATATTACGGACGTACAAACCAGCGGACGTACAAGACAGTATTACTGTCACAGAAAATTAAAGACACACAATACACGGCGGCAACCCACGAAGAACGGTCAGCTCAGCAAGTAAACATCAACAAAAGAAAGGCTGAAAGAAAGAAAAATCACTCGCTTAACCGTTGATACAGAAGCAAGGCGAGCACATCGGCAAAACGACACCTCAGAAGACAGACACAGTCACTTAGCCGCTAATACACAAGCGATGCAAACGCATCGGCAAAACGAGACCTCCTAGGAGAGAGACACCCAGATTAGTTCCATTCTATTACTTGACATCTCTACATTTCAATTATTTTTCTGACGATTTCAATAGTTTCTAGTACCTTTATATTTAGCTTGTAGTAAAAAAAGTAATTCAACATGCAATCCATACCCCAAAGAAAACACAGCAGTTAGCTGAGGTGCTCTGGGTGCTCTGGCCTTCATCTTCTCCAGGTGCTATCAGAGTGTACAGAACATGTGCAGGAAGGAGAGTTCACAATTCAAAAGGCCTGGCATAGAGAAGGTAAGTAAGCAGTTGTAGTGCTTCAGTGTGGCCAAGGTTCAGTGGTTGTAGGGGTGTTTAAGGTGTCAGGATATGTTTACGCTTTTTATAATTTAAGATTTCATTGCTTTGGTAAATAAACCAGTGTTAAAGTATTTTTTTCCCCACAGATCAAAAAAAGTAAGATAGATAGATAGATAGATAGATAGATAGATAGATAGATAGATAGATAGATAGATAGATAGATAGATAGATAGATAGATAGATAGATAGGATTTTATTTGTCATGAAAACAACAAGCAAGAAGGTATAATAAAAAGGAAAAACAAACAATATAACATAATAATAGTAAGGAGAAATTAAATATCCTTATATTTAATTAGAATAGAATATAATAAAATATATAGAATATATTTTTTTGAATGTTGATTGAACCTTACTACTGCCTACTGGACCAGAATATTTTTCTTGGCTTAATGGTTTTACTGCCTACTGGACCAGAATATTTTTCTTGGCTTAATGGTTTTCTCTCAGTATTTTTCTGTACTGGTGTACTCATCTGTATTTGTTATCATTACATATGCCATCCACCCATCCATTATCTAACCTGCTATATCCTAACTACAGGATCACGGGGGTCTGCTGGAGCCAATCCCAGCCCACACAAGGCTCAAGGCAAGAAACAAACCCCGGGCAGGCGCCAGCCCACCGCAGGGCACACACACACACACCAAGCACACACTAGGGACAATTTAGAATTGCCAATCCACCTAACCTGCATGTCTTTGAACTGTGGGAGGAAACCAGAGTACCCGGAGGAAACCCACGCAGACACGGGGAGAACATGCAAACTCCACACAGGGAGGACCCGGGAAGTGAACCCAGGTCTCCTAACTGCGAGGCAGCAGCACTACCCACTGTGCCGCCTACATATGCCATATTTTTTTAAATTGCCAAAAAGTGGGAATTTTGACATAAAAACTAGATTTTGATATTTCAGCAGGGTACTTTCTATGATATATATCTCTGACATTTTTAATATACACTTAACATATGCCGTACAGGATTACCATCCATCCATTGTCTAACCCGCTATATCCTAACTACAGGGTCACAGGGGTCTGCTGGAGCCAATCAGGGCGCAAGGCAGGAACAAACCCTGGGCAGGGTGCCAGCCCATCGCAGGGCACACACACACACCCCCCCAGGGCCGGATTAAGGTGGATGCTATTGATGCTGCAGCATTAGGCCCATTCCTGAAATAGGCCCAGATGAAAACAGACGAGTGAGTGTCTAATGCACATGCACCAGTGATGGCGAGAAAAAATAGGCCTTTTTTGCACTGCAGCATACAGGCCCAATTTCGTCTTAACCCGGCCCTGCACACACCCACACACCAAGGACAATTTAGGATTGCCAATGCACCTAACCTGCGTGTCTTTGGACTGTGGGAGAAAACCGGAGCACCCGGAGGAAAACCACACAGACACGGGGAGAACATGCAAACACCACACAGGGAGGACCCAGGAAGCAAACCCGGGTCTCCTTACTGCGAGGCAGCAGCGCTACCCACTGCACCACCGTGCCGCCCCCACAGGATTATCATTCCATATTTATTTGATGTCTGCCACTTTGCACAGAAAAATATATGAATTTGAAGAAAAAACACGTTTACTTCCAGCATCCTTTAAATGTGAAAAAAATAACACTATAACAATAGAGTACTTTTTATTACAAATGGCACCCCATGTGCATGTTTTTTAGCTCTTGTGTAAGAGTTTTACATTGGTAGACAAAATGGTTAACCTTCAGAAAAATCTTAAAAATCCATGCAGGCAGTAAAACCTTTGCTTTCCCTTGGGCTTACTTGTTCTTGTAATTTTGATGGCTCATTTGTGAGCAGGAGGAGAAAAGCAGTAGTGGGGGTGTGAATCTTATATGTCAACAGAAGATTCATCTTTATTGTTATTCTGATAAATGTTTGTCTTATGGTGCTGATGGCATTAGCCCATAACAGTCACAGAGCTTTGGTTTTGAACCCCTGGCTGGATGCTGTTTGTGTGGAATTGCACATTTGTCATGTCTACACTCCTAAAATTACTGGTTCATTAATGACACTTTACTGGGTTGTGTGGTTCCTCATAGAACCAATGCTTGATAAAGAACTGTTCTTTGCATATTAATTTGGTTCTTTAGGTTTTAAATAGGTTCCTAATATGTGGCTGAAGCAAAAATTTTTAATTTTCCATGTGTAGTAGGCTACCAGATTGAGAAAAGCTGTGCATAAGTTGTGGTATTGTCTGCATGAAGAGTCTTTTTAAGATCTTGAACCCTTGTTATTTCGCAAATCTGCTACTATCTATTTATGCCCATTTATTGCTTGGAGCCTGTTATGGTTCTAAATAAAAGTAGATGGTCTTTTTTGGAATGAACAATAGTTCCCCCATGGTATCACTCTTATGAAACACTTTGGCTCCTTTATTTTTAAGATTTTATGCGAGCTATAACTAGGTATTTCTGTGTCTTGCCACGTTCCAAAGACTAATATGTTTTCTGGGCCTTAGGATGAATTTTCACTGGGCTGCCGTCCATCTTTAACTCCACACCCCCACTAACCCACTAAAAGATGCCACGTGGCGTAGACAACAGGGAAATCACCTCAGACGGCACTTTGGGATGGGCATCATTTTCATGCAGCACTATTTTTACAAAAAGAAAAAAAACTTGGAAAAAAATGAAGGTAAAGTATGAACTTTAAAAATTGCATAAAAATATGGTGCCTTATTAACATTGTGAGAAATATTTTCATTTTAAAAATGTACAGTTTTGGGGAATGCAGTTTGCACAGTAAGTGTCTGCAAATGAAAATGGCTCACGTGCATTTTGAAACTACATCTTATGCCAGTAACTGATACTGGCATTCATTTCCATAATTTTTCACATATTGTATTGTTTATATATTGATTATGCCATTTTGTAAATTTTTCTTAATGTCTGGAGTGTTGTTAAGGTGTCAGTCACAGGGACGATGTCTGATAAATATCATATGTTTACATGGTGTGTGTTTAGTTAAAAGAGGACAAGCGTATTTTAGCTTGCAGGACAGAATTTGAAACTGCCAAAGTGTTTAGGGAAGTGTGTGGGATTAGAAAAACAGATGAGTTTTGTAATCAAATTCACTTTTGCTATTGCAAAACTTAATAAAAATTGAGGGGATGGTCAAGAAGAAGCAATACTTTTTTTGTTTTAATATCTGTTTTGTGTGTTTTGTTGACTTTAAGGTAATCTTTTTCATTTTTTCCAAAATATATATATATTATTTTTTTATTTATTATTTTGTTATTATTTTACAATGTGTATCATAGAAGCATTGTATCATAAAGATTGTATCATAAATCAGTATTTTTATAGGATTAACAACAACATTTATTTCTAGAACACATTTTCCTATAAAGAATATAGCTCAAAGTGTTTTACAAGATGTCAAAGAAATAGTTACAAGCAAAGAAAGAACAAGTTAAAATCAGTCAGGAATAATAAAGGATAAATAGTATGCAAAAATAAATAATGCCACCATGCATAAGATAGATATTTAATTAAGAGAAGTCCTTAAATATAGAGTTGTTTTCTTTTAAGTCTCTAAATGTGAGTCCATTCTTAAGGTCTGGTGGACAGGGTGGAGAGAAAAAATGAAAAACTCCATTTAAGCTGTAGTAAAAAATAAAATCTGCAGGGGTTCCAGGCCAAAAGACCACCCAGCCCCCACTGGGCCCTCTACCTGACATAAATGTTCTTCAGTAGTTCTCTGTTGTTTTTTGAGACTAGGAGGATCCTTTATTTTTGTGGCAGGTTGGGGTATCTGCTTCTATTCACACATCACAGGTGGCTCCTTGGGTACTCGATCAGGAGGTTGTGGCGGTATAGAATGTCACCCTAGAAGAACCAGAAAAGAAAACAGAGAAAAGTAAAGATTAATAATGACAGCAGATTCATTGAAGAGTATGATCATTCTATGCATATCTAGTCCATTAAGAGTACAACTAAAATGTAGCTCTTCCAGATTTTTGGTGCATAACAGCAAAAAGCTGCCTCACTACACTTTTAAAAATATTGGTCTTTAATGGCATCATATAGTTCTTTACTTGGTTTTGTGGTTTCTCACAGAACAATTTCTTGACAAAACACCATTTCATTCTGGGAATGGTTATTTGTATATGAAGCTTGTTCTTTGTATTTGGGAAAACTTCCCAATTTTTGGAAAATAATTTAAGTGTTTCATGTATGGTAGGCAGCAGGACACTACAAGATTAAGAAAAACTGGTCTTAGTCTGTATCACCACATTTATGGGTCCTTTACAAATCATGAGCCACTGGTATTTCACAAATCTGCTGCCATCTGTTTATGGTTATTTACTGTATGGAACTTGTTACAGATCATAATGAAAAATTTTCTTTCTAGGACCATCATGTGGATGCATCTTTTGAGAACCAGAAATGGTTTCCCTATGGCATCACTCTGAAGAACCACTCTGGAGCTGGAGATGGTAAAAATGTGCGGTACCCCAGGTGACATTATTTAATGAGCTGTCCTTGGAACCACTCACTCTCACCTACAGTATGTACCCATCTTCTAAGCAACTCAACCCTGCTGTTGTTACTCCACATCTCGACAATTATTCATGGACAGGAGCCTTTTTTATTCTTTTTTATTCAACCAGGGCTGCGGGGTCCACACCACAGTACCCTGGCGACTGTTCAGGCATGAGGACATTACTGTATCGCACTGTGCACCTTCTTTCTGTGCCGCGCTACACAACCTAAAAACAGCAACTACATCGACCCTCTCCGCCCCAGAGAAGTAATTTGGTAAAAGAACCAGCCCACCATTTACCTATACATTGCACATAAATTCAAGCCAATGATCTAAAAACTAAATAACGTAGGCGGAGGATGCAGCGGCAGCAGGAAATTATACAGCTGCTAGTCATTTAAAACAGATTAGACGGAATTCTTACATTAATCATTAACTCTGATCAAATTATTATATCTTGTAAAGGCATAATTATCACAGCCTTTATGATGATGATGACAACGATCTGAATGATTTTGAGTTTATAGTAAAAGAAAGTTTCGGACTACATACTGTCTTAGAATTAAATTTACTCCATAATGCACCTTGTGAAAACAGTAAATGCTGTTAAAGGCGCTATAAAAAACATTGATCGTTTCCTCCCAAAGTTTCTATTTAGCTCCTGTATAAGTTCTGGAAGTATTACAAAATCTAATCAAATGTTATTTGTCCCATAAAAAATTATACACACAGTACAGTGAAATTCTTAATTCCTACAGTCCAGACTGGGCTTTAGACGAAGAAAAGAAAGACAATCAACAGTAAATACAACTCCGTATATATATATATTATTGTGTAATTTTTGTTATTTTCTGTTTTGTGTTTGAAGTTTTAGTATCATAGGATGACTGAAAATCTTAACTCTTCCTATGATTTAATAGATTGATTATACTTTTCCTTTTACTGCTTATTTAATTTTTTTACAGCAGTGTGTGCTTGGTTGTTGTATTATAACCCTTTTATTGCAATGCATATAGTTGAAAGTAAATAACAATAAAAAATAACCATTTGCTTTATTAATATGAATGACAAAGCTGTTCTCTGTACAAAGAAGCAGGAAAAGTCCGAAAAGAATTCTGTTGATGATATAACTGATTAAAAAAAAATCCTGGCGTTTCACTTTAGTTTTTAGATGTAAAATCCAAAAAGCGGAAAGTCCAAGGATCGCGTACCCTACATCACTTTATCGACAACCCTGTAGGCGGCAGTGATAGTAGGCCTATAGTTGATTTGAAATAGAGAAATAAAAATAATGCAAACAAGCTTAGCAATTCCAAAGTAGCAAAGTGTAACCGGTTTGTTGTTTCAAGGTTTGCGCAAAGTATACACCTAAAAGCATCACATCAATCGCTCTAGTAGAAGAAACATTTATATGCTTTTTTTATGATAATTGCATTTCTGCTTGTTATTCAGAAGGATGACACCGCTGTCCGCTTCTCTCCTCCTCCTCCTCCTCCCGTCTCTCTAGCAAGCGCCTCTCTCTCCCGCGTCACGTGACACGTCAGTGGGCGACACCTGCGCGCCCAGCTTAGCCGCTATCGCCGTGCGGCGCAGGTGGCATATTACCACGGGACGCACCCTGAATCACGGACTGGAAGCTCGAGCACCAGGAGAGAGTGTCTGCAGGTAAGCCGTCCTGGAAACTGATGGGGCAGAGTGAAATGATTGAGAATGGCGCAGGTGCGGCGCGGTCCGTTTGGAAAGCAGCTGCTTTGTGGCTTTGTCAAGGAAGAGCGGTGTGGCGTCGGCGACCTGGCTGTCATGTGCGAGTTTGTGGATGTGCTTGCAAAAAAAAAAACACAGAGATGGACACGATGGGCTGATCTGTCGGGACGCGCAAGCTCGGCATATCGGGGCGTGCAGTTTCCCCACACTGGGATGTTTACCTAGCAATATCGGTTTAGGAGGTTTGCCAGGTCCTGTTCCTTGGGGATTGCAGTCTTGCACTGTTTCACTAGAAGGGCGGGCTGTCCGGCACTAACTCTTCAAGGAGAGAATTCTGTCATCGATATTTGTTTTGCACGGCGTGCATCCATTTACTTAAGGAGTGCCAAGCAGCACTACCCTTTTGAGAGGGCAGTGTAGCATCACATCATACGAAAAACAGTTAAATTACCTTTAATACCTTGTTAAAGATTCTAGCTGCTTAAGACCTACGGCTCCTGCTGCCTACCATTAAGACTCATGGCTTCCTTGTGAAACATCATTTAATTTCCAAAAATCATCAGAGCAGTTTAAATATACTTTCAAGCTGGGCACATAACTTTCAATTTTTGCAAAGGAGCCTCAAGTGAGCTTGTTTGCACCGCTTTCATAGTCTCATTATTTCGCCATTAGTGTCACAATCCATTTCAGGGGTTTCTCCATCTCAGTCCCAGAGAAACACAATGGTAAGACTGGATTTCCAATCAGCCACTTTTTTACTTGGATGCAATCTCCTGCCTTTAGTTAATGATTTATCTTTAGACCCGGTCCTGTAGCTGTTTGTCCTGCCACTAATACGCATTGCAAAGACCTATAGTGTGACCAGGTAACGCAGATGATTACAGAGAGGAATAAATTGGACTTCCTTTAAAATTCTCATTTAAACAAAAATAGAATATGTGAGCTCAACATACAAGACATTCCAGTGGGGAAGGAAAATGGCAGAGGAGAGGTGATAGTACTCATAACTATATCACTGCACTCTTCATGTATTCCCCTCTTAGGACATGGAAACTTACAATTACACATTGTCATTGCATTTTAGTAATGTAATGTTAACAAAGGAGATAATCATAGACTTCAGGAGGATCAAACCTACTTTACTCATTAATGATGAAGATGTTGAGGTGGTCAGGACATATAAGTACCTTGGGGTGTATCTGAATGAGGGGCTTGAGTGGAGTACCAACACAGAGGCTATATGCAATTAGGGTCAGCGACACACCTATTTCCTCAGGAGGTTGAGGTCATTTGGTGAATGGAGGCCATTCTTGCATGTTTTTTTTACTAGTCTGTAGTAGCCAACATATTGTTCTATGTGGTAGTGTGCTAGGGAAATGGCATTAGTGCAGGTAATGCAAACAGACTAAACAAACTGATTAAAGAGGCTGGTTCAGTTTTGGGAGTTGGGCTGGACTTACTGGAGGAATTGGTAGAAGAAAGGTCACTCAGCAAGATGCTTACCTTCCTGGACAAGGACTGTCACCCTCTGTATGAGAGTTTTGGCTAAACAGAGGAGTATGTTCAGTAACAGACTGAGACAACTGTGGTACTATAAGGAGCGCTATGTAAGGTCGCTTCTATCCTCGGCCATCAGGCTCTATAATGAGTCACTCATCAACCAAGGTGGTCTTGGTCCGTGTATGCTGAACAGTACTGAGCTGATCTAGTAGACATCTTAACAGGCAGTGACACTATGTACAACATACTGTGCCAATGAGTGACATTCTGTGAAATTGTAAATGATAATTATGTGTGATTCTAATCAATTTACACTTCATAAATAGCTGCATATTATAAATTTACACACACATAATTCTTGTTATATGTGTATTTGTACCTTGCTAGTGTATTAGATATTTTTATAATTCTTGTTTTGGTTTTTATGTATAGTTGTGCTTGTTTTTGTCTACTTCTGTAACTGTGCAATTTTCTTTGGGGTTGATAAAGTCATCTATCTATCTATCTATCTATCTATCTATCTATCTATCTATCTATCTATCTATCTATCTATCTATCTATCTATCTATCTATCTATCTATCTATCATGTTGTATAGCTCCTTTCATATCTATCTATCTATCTATCTATCTATCTATCTATCTATCTATCTATCTATCTATCTATCTATCTATCATGTTGTATAGCTCCTTTCATATCTATCTATCTATCTATCTATCTATCTATCTATCTATCTATCTATCTGATATGTGAAAAGATTTGTTTCAGGATGGCACATTGACTTAAACTGCTTTCCCAGTTACACTTTACTGTCTTTATAGTACAACTGTCATGTAAAAAAGCAGTATTGCTACTGGCCATATACAATATATGTAAAATGAGAACATAAGAAGTGTTATAAACGAGTGGAGACCATTCAGCCCTTTGAGCTTGTTTTATTTTCAGAGTGTGCCCAATATTTCCTCTAGATGTTTTCATAAAAGCTTACACATTTTTTATTTCATCCACATGACACCTGGATTCCTATGATCCTTTGTGTAAAGAAGTGCTAACTAGATTCTGTTTTTAATGCAGTTTCACTTTAATAATTACTCTTTATCTATAGTTATTACCTGTGTAAGTCTATATTGTAACTGACGCGTGCAACCAATTCCTATTAAAGATCATTTCTTTTATTCTTTTTCTGTGTTTTCCAGTGCAAAACTGCGTGCAATAACACTACAATGTGTCTAGACATAATTTCTCACAGCATCAGTTGTAGGTCTATTAAGGCTTATGATAGATTACTTGAACATTACACAGTATGAGAGTATCACATATTGTGTGACATAGGAACTGTTTTTTAAAATTTTCAGTGGTTCTCAAATTAATAAGCAGTGTACCACTGGACAGGCCAACTGTAGAAGTCTATCTGTGTGATTGAGTTTCATAAATGTAGTTGTTTTTTCTAACCAAGTTTAGAAACATATTGTTGCTAAGAAGCAATATTTGACCAAACACACATACTCTTTTAAATCAAAACCAATAGTATAACTAAAAACATGCATCTATTTGTTAACTGAAAACTTTATCCTAATTATTATGAATTAGCTTCTCTCAGATCACAGGAAAAACAATAATGAAACTTGACTTTCCTGCATTCTGCCTTCTTGGTTTCTGGATGTAATCTTTCATTTTAATATTTTCGGATCCAAAGATTTAGTTAGACTGATGTAACTGAAGTAGTATGCTCTTTTATTCTTATTGTTCAAGTAGCTTCAAGTAGTTGTTCTTGATGTATCTTATGATACTTTAAGATGTAGTTGCAGATTGTATTTTCATACTACCATGAGATTTGTCTGCTGAGGAGTAATGCCCCTTCTCATGGTGTGACGGATGGCCAAGACCATTACTCAGCCGGAACGCTGGCTGGGTGGAAGGACCGAAAGAGAGAACCTCTTTGGGACAATATCCTCCCCCAAGATGCTAGAGGGCAGCCCCCCTGGGTTACTACTGCACCACGGATCCCCACAGGGCATGCCGGGAATTGTAGTTTGGAGTGGCCCTGTTGGGTTCCATGGGTGCCACCAGGGGGTGCTGCAACTACAGCTAAACCCTTTCCACACCCGGAAGAATGTCAAGAAACACCTGAAGCACTTCTAGATGCACTATAAAAGGAGCCGCTTCTCCATCAGTCAGAGAACCAGAGTTGGGAGGTGGAGACAAAGCTTGTGAGGAAGAGTGGAGGTGAAAGAGGAAGAGAGAGAAAGAAGGAAGAACTGTGTGTTATTTAGTGTTTTGTACTGTGTTGTGTAGTGGGGAGCAAAAAGAAAAACACTTTCCCACATAAATAAAGGTGTGTTGTCTGGAAAGCCTTCTGTCTCAGCCTGTCTGTGTCAAGGTTTGGGGAGTGGTACACCCCCTGGTGGTCCACAATGGTAAACTGATACACTGATTTTTGTATAACAGAATCTCAGTGTTGTGTGAATAGAGGAGAAGAAGGAAAGTCTTCTTCTTCCTTCTTCTCTTCATCTTTTCTCACTACTATGTGCTTAACCAACATTCTCCATATAGCTCAGTTCTGCACCTCTTCTCCAGTCAAACCCTTTTCCTTCAATTCTATCTATCCATCCACCTCCGCTTTTGCCTCCCTCACTTTCTCTTCTCCTGTACCTCCATTTTCATCACTATTCTACCCACATATTCATTTTTTATCTTCATCGTATGTCTAAACCACTTCAACCTACTTTCCTGTACTTTCTTAGATATTTCTCCCTCTTTTGCTGTACCTATGTCTCAGATGTTGAACAAAACAAAAACCTGTTCTTTGCAACACTTAATTTAATAACTGTTATAGGATGAGCTATTCCCATAAGTCAAACTCCTGATACAATTTCAAGTGTCAGATCTTCCTTTGGTGCAGTTGTAGTGCTGCTTCCTCGCTGTAAGGAGACCTGGGTTCGCTTCCCGGGTCCTCCCTGCGTGGAGTTTGCATGTTCTCCCCGTGTCTGCGTGGGTTTCCTCCCACAATCCAAAGACATGCAGGTTAGGTGCATTGGCGATTCTAAATTGTCCCTAGTGTGTGCTTGGTGTGTGTGTGTGCTTGCCCTGCAGTGGGCTGGCGCCCTGCCCAGGGTTTGTTTCCTGCCTTGCACCCTGTGTTTGCTGGGATTGGCTCCAGCAGACCTCCTGTGACCCTGTTGTTAGGATATAGCGGGTTGAATAATGGATGGATGGATGGATCTTACTTTAGAGCTGAGTTTATTCTTGGCATACAGTTTTAAAGCAAGTTGATAAACCTTTTCTTGTTGAGCAATAATAAGTCTTCTGGACCCTCAGGGGTTCAACTTCTTACAAGATATCTGCTGCTTAAGGCCTGCAAAAAGGATTTGTTTTGTCAACCAGCTTTGTTCAGCCTATCAGTGAGATACATTGAATCTGAAGACTCAAAAGTTGTAGTTGCTTTCAGATTTAAATCTTGGGGGTAGTAAATTTAGTTGCCAGATATTTACTTGTCCTTTGTGCACTCTTAGTGCTGTTATTCTCCTAGAAATATTCCTACCTGATGAGCACATTGGAATTTAAGCGTAGTGACAGTTGTCCAGAGAAACCTGTTGATTTCTTATTGCAGGTGTGTGGCTGCAATGAAAGTGTTTTATGTCATGCTACAGTATGAAGGACAATGCCAGTATGATCTTGTGGAGTAAGTCTTGCACATGTGAATCAATGTCATATGTGATTTTCTCAGGTTCCACCTGAGTAGGAAGGAATATCTAACCAAAAAATCTTTGTCAATTGTACAAAGATTGTCCTTCTGGAATATAATGCAGCTACTTGGAATGTAATGGCATTGTATACATTTGAGCTTTCATATTCTAAGAAGGGCATGATGCCGGCTTTTCTGAATTCAAGCTGTTGTTAATTTAACTCAAGTTGCCAGTGAGTTCAAGGATTTAGGACATCATTAAAAACAGGCTAAATAAGATGAAGGATTGGGTTCCAGAGAGAAACTTAATTTAATTCATGCTTAAACACCAGCTAATCCATAACTGACAGTCACTTCCTCTTCCTCTTTCTTGATCAGATTGTAGGAATGTAAGTGAACGATTCACTTACTGAAGATGACCCATAGATTAAAACCTGTGCAGTTGACATGACAAGTGTAGAAGAGATTACCGAACCAATAAATAAACTCATCACCTACTTCTCAGAATGGCTTACACCAAGAAGACATTTTGAACCAGGATGCATTGTTTTAATAGTAGATGATGCTGCACCCCACAACTCTTGGGTAAAGGGTCAAATCATCAAGATGATGCCAGATGCCAAAGGTGCAGTCAGAAGAGTTTTTGTGCAGACCAAATTCAGCACACGTACAGAACCATGAATACACTGTGCCTGCTACAAGAAACAGCTAATAATTGAAATAAGAATTTCTAAAATGTTTGTTTGCACTTGCTTTCTAGTTATTTGAAAACAATATTTAGAGTATAGAATAGTTTATGGCTCATTTGAAGTGAAATATAGTAATAATCTCTGCTCATGCATAAACAATTAGGGGTCATACATTTAAGAGCCAATCTTAGGATATAATGTTAATGCTAAATTCACGTCAGTGGGCAGAGTCAGGTTGTAGTTAAGGGTTTTCTTCTGAGTTGGGAATATTCTGGCAATGGAGGGAGCAAGAGTACTTTTGACTTTTCAGTCTCTCTCTCTCTGGAAACTTCCTCTTCCTGTTTTTCCTTTTTTTGTACTCACAACGGCAGCAGAATGGGTATTTTACCAAAAGTGGATAGATGGACCTTTAGTTCAGGTTCTGCCTTCTACGTTTTTACAATATAAGGACTTTGATGCCTGTCTATATTCTTATATTTTTACCTTTTTACCACAGAATTATGTTTTAAAGTAGCGTCTAAGTTTCAATTACCATCTCATGTTCTTGTTTGCACATCAGAACAGGTCATCCACCTGAAGCTAAGCATGTTAGTGCACGGCGAGTACTTGGATGGGAGACCATCTAGGAAAAGTTTGGCTTGCTGCTGGAAGAGGTGTTGGTGAGGCCAGCAAGGGGCGCTTACTCTGTGGTCTGAATGTGGATCCCAATGCCCCAGTGCAGTGATGGGGACACTGTGCTGTAAAAGTGGTGCTGTCCTTCAGATGAGACGTAGAACTGAGGTTCTGACTCTGTGTTTGTAAATGATCCCTGGGTATCCTTCGTAAAGAGCAGAGTGTATTTAGCCTAAATCAATGTCCATGCTAAATTGCCCTTGATGGCCTAGTCATTCTGGCCCCCGGACCATCCCCTGCCTCTAATAGGCTAACTATCTCTCATCTCTTCACCACCTAACAGCTAATATGTGGTGAACATACTAGCACAAAAATGACTGCCATCGCATCATCCAGTTGGATGCTACACATTAGTGGTGGTTGAAGTGGCTCGCTAGTCACTATGGAAAAAGTGCTTTGAGTAGTAAGAGAAGCGCTATATAAATGCAAAGAACTAATTATTAATTAATTATTCTTTTAAAATATATTGTCAGCCATTATGTTGTTTCATGTTCTTAAAAATTAATATGCATGAGTGTAAAAAAGAAAAATAATATCTTGTGACACCCTTAGTCAAGGACTAGTCCTCCACACGTTCCATTAAGAGACCTTTTGATGAGGACGTGCCTTTCAGTCCAACAGGTTTCCTAGAAAATGTTTACCTGAGGTTTGAAAGCGTACTTTTACTTATAGTTCTAGGAGATTTGTATAGACCGACCTCTTTGTGAACAAATTTTTATAAAATGTTTGCAAAATGTTTCTTTACATAGTTCTTGTAAAAGAATGAATTATAATATAGCATGTGAAGTTCGCCTATCTTCTCCTATGCATAATTTAAAAAGTTTCTGGCATGTCTCCATATAATCTACAGCATGTTTAGCCTACTGTATAAGTCATTCATTGTTTCCTCATTACTTTTTTTGTTATTGTATATTTGGCTGACACATTTTGTTACAGTTCAAATGGAAACAATTTGTTTTTTTTGCATTAGAAATATTTTATGGTTATTTGATATTTCAAACATCAGAGAATCATCCTGTATGATTAGTTTTGCAAATCATAGTTCCTAGACATTAGTTAATTTTTATCATTATGTTTTTGCCTTGTCACAATGCCATTTTGTTTTTCATGGGCACTGCCATTTTTTGATGCTGTTGACACCATATAAGTGTGGTTCATGGGGACACATTGCATCATTGCTGTGATTCTTTAAAAGCTGGTGTCATCTGCTTCATGATTAAGGAGTATTTAACTCTTACAGGGCTGAACCTTTGTCAAAAGGAGGAGTTGACGATGGTAATCAACTGTAAACTGTGAGAAAACCAACCGTTACATTCTAGTTGGACTCTCGTTGCTAGAAGGAAAGTTAGATTCATTGGTTTGACCGAGATTCCCTGCGCTCACATGAGTAGCAAGGTGCACGCAATGGCAAAAATGGCACTGACATCTGGCAAAAGGTCAAAGTGAATGCGTAAAGCAAAATACTCTGTGGATGACGCTTTGCCCATTATCTCTGAATTGGACTATGACTTGTCGGACTCAGTTTTTGATACAAGTGATCGAAAACGAATGTGAGGTTCCATCTTCAGCTGATCGGTGCCCAGCTAATCATGGTACTGACAGTGTTCGCCAGGGAGGACTGCCACTTAACAATGATAAAAGGTAGAAACCAGATTATAATGCACTGCTACCGTGACCACTGCTGATGTCCCAGCCACGCGAAGACAGCCTGGCAGCAAGCCTGCCGCACATTCTTGGCAAACTGGCAGCCACAGCATGCAGCAACAGATGTTTTATGTTGATTTCTGAATTAAACCATTGTTTTTTGGAAAATATATTCAGCCCTCAATGTATACATTACAAATCTAACACATATTTAAAACCAAGAATCTGCATAGTGTTTTGATTTTCGTATTGTTTTCTGAATTATAACTCTGATCTTCCATGATTCTCCATGACTGCACATACAGTATGTCTAGCATGTTGGCTTGGTTACTGATTTTCCAATCTCTTAGTAGTAACTTTAGCTACACATTAGGTTCTTACTTTATCTCCTGATCCCTTTAATAAAATACATTTTCCTTACTCTTTTCCAGGCAGAACATCTTTATCCAAGGCAAGTTACAAGTTACAGATACATATCAAATGTTTACAGATTATTTTTTACAGTTAGGGCACTGGCAAATTAAGTGAGATGTTTAGAATCACACACTGATTAAGAGGTTGGAATCAGACCGGGATCTTTGAGATTAAAGGTCTAACGCCTCAGCCATTACATCACACTGACTGCTAAAACCTAGGTCTCCAACATGGCTGGCGGGGATACTCACCACCATATTAATGACAGGCAGTCTTACAGTGCCATGCAATCTTGAAGGAAATCTAGATGCAACAGTGGATTTGTCTGTGAAGAGTTGTACAAACAAGAATTAGGAAGGTGTGTTATTTCTTTGGGTGTTGCTGCTCATGTCTATTTGTTTTGCTATGTCTCCTGATGCTGTTTATGTTGCCTGTGAAATTCAAATGCATGTAATACTGCCTTATTGACATTTTTGTGCCTCAGGGTGCTTTTACATCATGTAAAGCATGTGCAAGCTGTAATATAGTTAAAAAGACAAAGAAGCATGACAAGCATCTGTTCTAAGGAACAAAGAACCCACAAGAACATTTCACCAGGGATCATGCATAATTTACCAGGATAATATAAACATGACTTGTAAAAATAACATATAAACGCAGTTGTAATAAGAATGGGTACCCTTGTGGTATTATTTATACTTGGACGTATTCTGCAAAGGAACATAGGCTGCAACTTTCTCTATTAGGCTGCCCATTGTACTTCAGGAGCACTTTTTCTGCCAGGGTCTACTGCTTCTTATCAGCCACTTCCTACTTGAGGAGGCATATACAGGATCTCTCCTTTGGTTCTTTCTGTCTCTCCTCCTCTGTCCATTGTACAGTAGGTCTCATGTGTGAATTTACCCTGTACCCTTTACTAACGCAGTAGCGCGTTTGCCACTGGCATCATCCTGTCAGCCTAAAACCAATGTTTCCAACAATTCCAAAGCCAGTAATCTGGTAATCCTCTACTGTAAAATCTGTCATTTAGTATTCAAATCATTCAGTAGTACATGGCCTTCTTCATTATAATAAGCCCAGTGTCACTAATTGTTAAAGGAGTGTCACATAAACCAGTTTGGTCTTGACCTGCTGGTTATACAGTAATGTTTTTCAGCCTCCATATCCATGGTAAGCCCCATTAAATAATTTATATTGAATAGGATTATTCATGTATTTGCATGACTCTCACTTATACTTTTTTTGAAGTTACAACTACTTAAAATGATTGTTTCCTAATATCTCAACCACTCAAGTTTAAAATCCATAAGCATCTGGTTGTCATTATTCTTATTCCTGACTTACATGTTTATTCCTTCTGGTTATTTTTTATTCATTTTCATATGTTTATTATTTATTTTGAAATGGTTCATCATTACTTTTGCTTATTTCCGGTCATCACTATTTTGTGACGCAGTAGTCATTTCTTGTTGACCATTGCCACATATAGCAGTTCCAGAAATTACGCTAATTATATATTGGTGCGACAGTGTAAAGATCAGCACAATGGCACCGTAACTTCTGGAGTTTGACAGATTCCAACAAAAGCCTTTTAGCAGTTATTTTCACTATTACCTTTAATAGACTTCTCAGTTCCTGACTTTTTGTGTTAGTATTTCGACTTAGTTTCTTGGGGTTATGATTTGGATTTGACACTCTTTCTATTAGTCTTCTGGTTATGATCCCTTTCTTCTCCTGGTCATAACATTAAGGTTGGGTTAATTCCAGTGCTAGCCATAAAACCTGCCTTCTGTGCAGATATATTTTAACAGACTTGTTTTTCAATCTGTTGAGATCACTTTTAGCATTTGAAAAGCAATAGCGTAATTCATTTTAATTATGTCACTTTTATTATCCTTTTGTTTGTTCTGTAAACTCCTAATAATTCTGCTCCCTCTTTCTCCCTGTACGTGAGATGTTAGGAGAGAAAGAGCAGAGTAAAAAGGTCTGAGATTTAAGAATTAAAAAGAAGAGCTGTATCCATGGAGGTTTTTACATTTTATAGGATAGTCAAGGTTCTTGTTGAAATAAATTCACTTTTTTTCAGCTTTGAATGGAATTGGATAAACATATACCTAAGTGTTCACTAACCTGAGTGTGGAGTACAGTTCTTCCACCTGAGCAATGGCAGTTATGCTCTCCACATGGTGTGGTGTACTAGCTGGCACAATGGGATTTAAACCATAAATGTAAGTAGCAGTGACATTTCTGAGTTAAGATACAGTGATGAACAGGCCCACCTGACATTGTGCAAAATAACTAATAAGCTTCCCTCAGTAATTTAATGAATTATTAAAATGTTTATAACAACCCTCAAATTTGTCTTCTTAAGCAGTTTTCCATTTCAGTTTAATTCTTTATCTGGAAATATGCTGCTTTTTGTAGTATGCGAAATTGTCCTCCTGTCTGGTTCTGTGAACTTGTTTCTGGCATGAAGGAGCTAATTTTAATGGCCTTGCATTGTTCTAATTTTACCACTGTGTGCACACACATGTACAACCTGAACTCCTTAGTTTAATGATGGGGCCAGAAGGCTACAGTCCCTCCTTGAAATGAGGTTGGCCTTTTGTTTTTTACTTTGTAATCACACTTGCGATTCCAGTTTAAGCCTTTCCCAGTCAAGGCTATTCAGCACAAACCCTAGCAAACAGCTACAAAAAGTCTAGTAGCATTTTGTTCTTTAAAAGTGGCCACAGTTATTTAAAAAAATGAAAGCAGATCAATATCATGAATGCATCCTGCACAGCATATTACGCTGGTTAGAATGGGGCTGAGTGACATCTTGATCTCCAAGAAATGCTGAGGAAGATCACTTGATGGCACTAAGTTTAAAAATGTCACCAAGGAAGATTTAGATGTACTCCTTTTACGTTTGTGGAAAAGAAACTGTCAGTTTGAAGTTCCTATTTCAAATAAACACAGAATTCTGGTGAAGAAAGAACAAGTATATAAAAAATCATTTTTCATTTTTGAGCTGACGTCATACTGTCCAGCAAACATGGCCACACGGTGGTTTGTACTGATCCTGGACAGCTGCCATGTGTTGCTGTTTCATAGCCAATATCTCTCTCTATATATATACTGTATAAAATCCAATGTTTACACAAGAGAACTACATAACGAATTTAGATCGGGTTTTTCTCTATAATTTGCTTGAACATTTGCTTGATTTTGAGACTTCTCTCATCTCCCTTAGTATCATAGTTTGCTTACAGGAGCGATTTATTCACGTGAATCCGACAGAGAAGTGGTGAGCTGAGGGAAGGTGGAAGTGGGCGGGGCCCTGGTGATTGGTAAAGATATCATGGCTGTGTGCTTTTCTCCCCATGCGGAGGACCCTCTTCTGTCGGAACTGAACACGATCAGATACAGTCGCAATGTTTGACGTTGGAGCGTACCTACCTTCTGCTTGCCCAGAATTACTTTTTTTTTTTAATTTTTTAAAATGATTTTTAAGGGTTGTCCTGTTTCACAACTACGTGGGCTGAGTTGCAGGAGACAGCTAGTATTTTATAATGTGCTGTTTGTGGTTGTGAGGCTCACAGTGTACCAATATTTAAATCTATGTTGCTGTATTTTGTCAAATAATGAGGATGCCAGAGTTTCTCGTGGTGATCTGATGTCAATCAAAACAGACTTCACCATCTGCACCAGTATTGTAATTTAATTTTTGTTCTTTTTTTGTGATGTGAATGGTGTATAAACTTTCATGTCACGCTAGTGATTAGCAAAAGAGGGACAGATATTATTAGTTAATGTTAACATCAGAGAAGTCCCCACACATAAAGGGACATTGTGGTTTGGCTGCATCAGAATTTTCATGCCAAAAAACACCACAGCTTGGTAATTCAATAAATTAAACTCTGACTTACTTATTGATCCTGAGCAATCTCTTCACTTGTCTAAGCTCCAGTAACAAAAACATATGTGGAAACAACTGTAATATATTGTATAACATCATTGATAAAGACATTAATCAAATCAAAAGTAATAATGATCAATACTCTGAACAGGGTTGTAAGTAAAAGATGGTCCATTGATATTCTAAGAGCTATCCAATGGATCCAAAGCTGAGTCGAAAACAGTCTACAATTTTAAATTGTATTAATTCATAATTAGAAATTTAAGCAAACATTTTATTTGGAGAATTTCTTTCAACCCATATGTGACCCATTATACAGGTGCTGGTCATAAAATTAGAATATCATGACAAAGTTGATTTATTTCAGTAATTCCATTCAAAAAGTGAAACTTGTATATTAGATTCATTCATTACACACAGACTGATGTATTTCAAATGTTTATTTCTTTTAATGTTGATGATTATAACTGACAACTAATGAAAGTCCCAAATTCAGAATCTCGGAAAATTAGAATATTGTGAAAAGGTTCAATATTGAAGACACCTGGTGCCACTCTCTAATCAGCTAATTAACTCAAAACACCTGCAAAAGTCTTTAAATGGTCTCTCAGTCTAGTTCTGTAGGCTACACAATCATGGGGAAGACTGCTGACTTGACAGTTGTCCAAAAGACGACCATTGACACCTTGCACAAGGAGGGCAAGACACAAAAGGTCATTGCTAAAGAGGCTGGCTGTTCACAGAGCTCTGTGTCCAAGCACATTAATAGAGAGGCGAAGGGAAGGACAAGATGTGGTAGAAAAAAGTGTACAAGCAATAGGGATAACCGCACCCTGGAGAGGATTGTGAAACAAAACCCATTCAAAAATCTGGGGGAGATTCACAAAGAGTGGACTGCAGCTGGAGTCAGTGCTTCAAGAACCATCACCACAGATGTATGCAAGACATGGGTTTCAGCTGTCGCATTCCTTGTGTCAAGCCACTCTTGAACAAAAGACAGCGTCAGAAGCGTCTTGTCTGGGCTAAAGACAAAAAGGACTGGTCTGCTGCTGAGTGGTCCAAAGTTATGTTCTCTGATGAAAGTAAATTTTGCGTTTCCTTTGGAAATCAAGGTCCCAGAGTCTGGAGGAAGAGAGGAGAGGCACAGAATCCACGTTGCGTGAGGTCCAGTGTAAAGTTTCCACAGTCAGTGATGGTTTGGGGTGCCATGTCATCTTCTGGTGTTGGTCCATTGTGTTTTCTGAGGTCCAAGGTCAACGCAACCGTCTACCAGGAAGTTTTAGAGCACTTCATGCTTCCTGCTGCTGACGAACTTTATGGAGATGCAGATTTCATTTTCCAACAGGACCTGGCACCTGCACACAGTGCCAAAGCTACCAGTACCTGGTTTAAGAACCAAGGTATCCCTGTTCTTGATTGGCCAGCAAACTCGCCTGACCTTAACCCCAGAGAAAATCTATGGGGTATTGTGAAGAGGAAGATGCAATACGCCAGACCCAACAATTCAGAAGAGCTGAAGGCCACTATCAGAGCAACATGGGCTCTCATAACACCTGAGCAGTGCCACAGACTGATCGACTCCATGCCACGCCGCATTGCTGCAGTAATCCAGACCAAAGGAGCCCCAACTAAATATTGAGTGCTGTACATGCTCATACTTTTCATGTTCATATCTTTCAGTTGGCCAACATTTCTAAAAATCCTTTTTTTGCATTGGTCTTAATTGATATTCTAATTTTCCAAGATACTGAATTTGGGACTTTCATTAGTTGTCAGTTATAATCATCAACATTAAAAGAAATAAACATTTGAAATGCATCAGTCTGTGTGTAATGAATGAATCTAATATACAAGTTTCACTTTTTGAATGGAATTACTGAAATAAATCAACTTTGCCATGATATCCTAATTTTATGACCAGCACCTGTATAGTCTAAGTGTGAGCTGTCATGTAAGTATATACTGTATATGATATTAAATAAGGATTGGATGCCTTCCGCATTTTCTCTGTGTGTTTCCACTGGGCTCTAACTTCATTGTCATTGTATCTTTAATCACGTTGCGTGATCTAAAGTAAAATAATATTTTCAATCATACTTAATTCAGTTCAGGGTCACAGGCAGCTAAAGACTGCCCTGAGGTAGGAACTTTAACATATACAGGGTGCCATTCCCATTGTAGTATCTATGTACTAACATGTGGCTCATTTGGAATCACCAATTACCTAAACACACATTTTTGGGGATATGGAATGAAAGCTGGTGTATGTGGAAGAAAACACAGAGATGAGACGGATTTGCAAACTCATTAACAGTCTAGGCACACATAGGAGCCAGGGCTGTGTGAGTAACAGCCTGACATTGCATACAGAACTGAACTGCTGCAGCTTAGAAGATGTCCGATCCACAGATTAGGGGCATTCCTCTTTTTATTGCTCACAGAGGAGAGACAGCACTTTTGTAAACCAGAAGTTCCACGTTTGTGACTGACGGACTGAGACAGATTTGAACTTAATGGTTTTGAATATGTGAGCAGATTTTGATATAGTGATTACAGAAAATGTGAATAAAGTAATAATCATAATAGTAATACAGGGTCATTATAAAGTACAGTACTTGTGAAGTTTTAAACAACCTGAAATTCAATTCTACACATGATAAATCTGTTTAAAGGGTAAGTGAAAGAATTCATCAAATGTTTACATGTATTGTTTAGATGGTTAATTTTCAGCATGTTCAGCATCATCTCATATACAAACCGTGATGTGATTCTGAAGTCCTACAGGTACATTTTGCAGTTGATTTTCAGTAATACCCTGAATCACAATAGTTATCCTACCTCACAACTTTTCTCAACATGTGGTTTAATTGTGTGGTGCATCTTTTCTGTAATGGCTTCTAAATTTTCTTTAGACCACAATAACTAATTTTTTTAAGATAGTTTACTTCCTATTCTACTGAAGTCCTGACTCAACTGAAATTCTAAAAACAGAGTAATTAGCAAATGAATACATTAATTAAAAAAATGATAAATTATTACGAATTTATTAATAAACTATGATAAAATAAATTAATCCTGTTTCATGATATTCTTTGCAGATTAATTTTATCATGCTTACAACTGAAGCTATGATAATTTAAAACTGTACAAAGACGTTATAATGGTGCTGTATTAGGGTTCTTCTCATTATAATTGTGATTATTATTATTTTGTTTTGAAACGAAAAATACCGGGGCAAAAAAGACTTTTTATTATAAAAAATAGCAGTTCAAAAAAAGGCCTCCAGAGGAAGAACTCAAAATACATGCAGAAGAATGTCACCAAAAGTCATAAAGAATCCCACAACAAAAAGCAACAAAAAAAAAAAACTCAGCGTCTAAGAGGAAAATAAAATGTCAAAGAATCACTAAGGCCAAAGTAAGCAAAGTTAAAGAAGAAGCACAATCAAAGTCTTTTAAACTATCCAAAACATTGGATAAACAATCTACCAGCTCTTTAAACACAGAAAAGACTTTAATTCAAAGACTGGGCCTGAGTGCTTCTAAGAGGCCTAGAGACAAAATCAGCCAGGCCCCAAACTCATAAAGTAGGCTTTTCATCCTGCACAGGGTGAGCAGAACTATTTAAACTTTGGCCCTAAATAACAAAACAATGTTCTTTAAAATATATTTAAAGAATTTATTACAAAATATTTTGCAAAAACCAAAAAATGTATAAAGGTGATTACTCTAAAAAGGTAAACCAGGTGTCAGACAGAACCAAGTCCATAATCCAAATAGAGAGTTCAAAGTTGAAAGCAGTGTTCATAAACCAGAAAATCTGAAAAAAAAAACTAATTTCAATAACAATTATTTTTGAGATTTTGAGTATTTTTTAAACATTTTGCTTGAAATTTAGCTTCTTGGTGAGTTGCGTTTAGGAATCAGAGGAACCTGAAGTTAATTTTTGGATGCAAAGCCTCATTCTGAGCAGAGTGCCACACAGGAAAAGTACAAACAGAAAAAAATAAACTAATGTAAAATGCAACAGCATCTTTTATTGGTGGGACCTTATGACAAACTCCTCACATGACCAGCAACCATAAACAACATGGCTGCATAACCATTAGACAGCAAAATGGCAGTACTTGTAAAAATTCAAAATGGCATTGCACAAGATCCAAATAAAAAGAAAATAAATATATTACTCCATAAAGCAGTGCAAGACCTCAATGAATCTTGGCACAAGTTATAATCATTATTATAAACAGGCCAGAATTATGGTGGCATAGCAGAAGCTCCCAAGATCTTAAATTCAATATATCAATGCATAAAGTGCTATACAACAAAGGGGAAATTCCAAATGGGAATATACTGGTTAAGAACTGCAGCATTATTGAAAACAATAAAACTCTTTTCAATATCCATTGAAGAGATATTAAGACAAATATACCTAAGTTTTAGCTTACATGCCCCCAAAATAAATTAAGGAAGCTGGTAAAATAGTACAGTTACTTTCAGAGGTCTCAGATGATTGTCTGTATTTCTTTTGGGATAGTAGGAGGCAGGTGCCTTAAACATAAGCAAAACTAGTTATTTCTGAATTTTTGGTATTGCTAATAAAATCTAATTGTTTATTATTTTGAGTAATGCTACAATTCTAATTTTGAAATTTAACAGGAGTCACCATTTTTATGTTTATTTTATTTGAATGACCACATCTTGTTTACCATTTCCATGGCAACCACAGGTAACATAATGGACATCCCCATGCATGTGACATCATCACACTGAGAACAATAAACATGGAAGTGTTGTAGGAATCCTGGCCCAGTTCTCACATTAAAGCAAAGACTGTGGTTTGCATGCATTATTTTTGGCTTTTTGACTTCTCCCTTTATAGCTTCTTCGCTTTGATTTCTGCCAGCCATGTTTGGTTTGTTACTTTTAATAATTTGAACTCCTGGTTTTGACTTTCTACAAACTCTGACATCTCTTTTGTTTAGTCCTCCTTTTCCTGTGTGGACCTTTTAGTTATCATTTTTAGGACAAGCCTGTCTTTTCAGCTCAGATACAGTAGCATTGAAATGTTGTTCAACTATCCTTCCGTTAGTTTCTAGTTGCACTGTTTTATGCTATTTATTTTATAAATGCAGAACACTGCTCTTAGTACATTTTCAGAAAAATCACATGCTAATCTGGCATATTTACTGCCTAAGAGAACTATGTTGCTTCTCTTTTCTTGACACATCATGGTATTTTGAAGCTTGATGATACAGTGCATCCGGAAAGTATTCACAGCGCATCACTTTTTCCATATTTTGTTATGTTACAGCCTTATTCCAAAATGGATTAAATTCATTTTTTTCCTCAGAATTCTACACACAGCACCCCATAATGACAATGTGAAAAAAGTTTACTTGAGGTTTTTGCAAATTTATTAAAAATAAAAAAACTGAGAAATCACATGTACATAAATATTCACATCCTTTGTTCAATACTTTGTCGATGCACCTTTGGCAGCAATTACAGCCTCAAGTCTTTTTGAATATGATGCCACAAGCTTGGCACACCTATCCTTGGCCAGTTTCGCCCATTCCTCTTTGTAGCACCTCTCAAGCTCCGTCAGGTTGGATGGGAAGCGTCGGTGCACAGCCATTTTAAGATCTCTCCAGAGATGTTCAATCGGATTCAAGTCTGGGCTCCTGCTGGGCCACTCAAGGACATTCACAGAGTTGTCCTGAAGCCACTCCTTTGATATCTTGGCTGTTTGCTTAGGGTCGTTGTCCTGCTGAAAGATGAACCGTCGCCCCAGTCTGAAGTCAAGAGCGCTCTGGAGCAGGTTTTCATCCAGGATGTCCCTGTACATTGCTGCAGTCATCTTTCCCTTTCTCCTGACTAGTCTCCCAGTTCCTGCCGCTGAAAAACATCCCCACAGTATGATGCTGCCACCACCATGCTTCACTGTAGGGATGGTGCCTGGTTTCCTCCAAACGTGACGTCTGGCATTCACACCAAAGAGTTCAATCTTTATCTCATCAGACCAGAGAATTTTCTTTCTCATGGTCTGAGAGTCCTTCAGGTGCTTTTTGGCAAACTCCAGGCGGGCTGCCATGTGCCTTTTACTAAGGAGTGGGTTCTGTCTGGCCACTCTACCATACAGGCCTGATTGGTGGATTGCTGCAGAGATGGTTGTCCTTCTGGAAGGTTCTCCTCTCTCCACAGAGGACCTCTGGAGCTCTGACAGAGTGACCATCGGGTTCTTGGTCACCTCCCTGACTAAGGCCCTTCTCCCCTGATCGCTCAGTTTAGCCGGCCAGCTCTAGGAAGAGTCCTGGTGGTTTCGAACTTCTTCCACTTACGGATGATGGAGGCCACTGTGCTCATTGGGACCTTCAAAGCAGCATAAATTTTTCTGTAACCTTCCCCAGATATGTGCCTTGAGACAATCGTGTCTCGGAGGTCTACAGACAATTCCTTTGACTTCATGCTTGGTTTGTGCTCCTGACATGAACTGTCAAATGTGGGACCTTATACAGACAGGTGTGTGCCTTTCCAACTTATGTCCAGTCAACTGAATTTACCACAAGTGGACTCCAATTAAGCTGCAGAAACATCTCAAGGATGATCAGGGGAAACAGGATGCACCTGAGCTCAATTTCGAGCTTCACGGCAAAGGCTGTGAATACTTATGTACAGTACATGTGCTTTCTCAATTTTGCAAAAACCTCAAGTAAACGTTTTTCACGTTGTCATTATGGGGTGTTGTGTGTAGAATTCTGTGGAAAAAAATGAATTTAATCCATTTTGGAATAAGGCTGTAACATAACAAAATGTGGAAAAGTGATGCGCTGTGAATACTTTCTGGATGCACTGTATATTTGACTTGTGGCTTACAACACTTCTGACACAATAGACCAATTTTCTGTTTTTCTTCTTCCCCCTCTCCTTGCCCCCTCATTCATGGAAAAAGATTTTAAAAAACATATTGTTTTCTAAAAACTCTGTTATCAACAAAGTGCACTCAGTATAATTTTGTTCATAGTCTACAGTATACAATATCTCATTCCTCGCATGTGCAGTCTGGCAGCTGCCCCTTATAGCCAGGACCACTCTCAGAATTCCACTGGTATTTCTCCTCATATGTTCTGGATTTGCTCTGCTGTTCCTGCTTTATGGCGTGCTGTGTGTGACTCTTTGTTTTCAATTCACAGTTTTGATATTGTCTTCACCCTCCTACTTCTATTCAGTAGAGGCTGTTCTCCTCATGATTACTGCTAAAGTAGCTATGGCTTGTCACTGAAAATTTTCATATTCATTTCCAACTTCTGAAAAGCCTTTTTCTTTAAATTGCTTTTTCTTGAACTTTACTGCATGGACCAACAAGTTATCTGGCTGCAGTATCAAGAGGTGTCAGTGTTCTGTGCATTTGGTTAGGAGCTGAGTAGCAGGTGGTCACCTCCATAGGGACCACTTAGCTCTGTATTTGTCATTTCTGTATTTATGTGCATCTTTTCTTTAATTTTTCTAATTTATTGCTGGCTATTTTTATTTTTTTAACATACTTGTTCAGAACTGTTGGGGGGCGGGTAAACAACAATAAGGGATGTTACTTTGTTTTATCATATGGTTGAAAACTAGATTATATTGATCTTGCATTTGTCTGGTTTAATTAAAATTTGCAGAAAAGTAAAATGGAATACAGAAAACAGTCAAGTCAGTTATTTTCTAACCTGTGTAGTCCCGAACAGGGTTGTGGAGGTCTGCTGGAGCCTATCCCAGCTAGCACAGGCAGGACCATACCCCAGACAGAGCGCCAGTTCATTGCAGGACGAACACACGTATACACACACCTACACACACTTCCCAACCACAAGTAAGGCCAATTTAGGAAATGCCAATTCTCCTAACCTGCATGTCTTTGGTCTGGGGGAGGAAACCCACTCAGACATGGGGAGAACATGCAAATTCCACACAGGGAGGACCCAGGACACAAACTCTGGTGTCCTACTGTTTATTTTTAATAAATCTGCAAAAACCTCAAGTAAACTTTTTTCACATTGTCATTATGGCGTGTTGTGTGTAGAATTCTGAGGAAAAAAATGAATTTAATCCATTTTGGAATAAGGCTGTAACATAACAAAATGTGGAAAAAGTGATGCGCTGTGAATACTTTCCGGATGCACTGTAAGTGTGTGTATCATAACAACCAAACTTGAACAACATGTCTGTGTTATTCTAGCCATCTTATGAGATATCAACACATATCAGGACAAAAGACATTTTCTTATTCTTTATTGTATCAATATTAATTTGTTTTTATTTAGTCTTTTCATGAACAAAAGTTAAAACAAAATTTGAGTGCCATTATGAACAATGTTGCACATCCTCTCCATGATACACTAATACAGAGGCCTTTTAGTAGAAGTGTGTCAAGAAGCACTACTGGGGGATCCTTTATACCAACAGCAAATTGTCTGCTTAATGCCTCACGTCACTGTGGCTGCCAAATCAGAAGGTTTCTTTCTTTTTAGTCATTCTGGTGTGTGTTCAGACCTTTGTGTGTGTGTGCGTGTATTTATTTATCAATTTATTTATTTAAAGAGCTTCTGTAAAAAGCCAAATTTCCCCTGGGGACAAATAAAGTTCTATATATTCTATCTAAACAGCTATTCCCAGATACAGTAACTGTTTTTAAAAAGAATTCTGTTGGGTCACTTATGTGTTTTCCACTAATTGTGGAGTTAGAATATTCCAGCTAGGATAACCATGAAGAGAGGGGATAAGTAGATGTTATTTGAAAAATGTAAATGGTCCTGACAAAAGCAAACTCTGTTAAGATTTTAAAGGACATTATAACATTTCAGTTATATTTATCTTTATCTTTTCATCATGGTGTTTTACCCTCTGTTATCCTCCCTGGGACTGTTTTTTTTAGCTTGGTTGTTAATGAGAGTGTATGCTGAAACCAAGCACCCATGTTCAACATGGTAAGGCATAGGACGTTATGGTGGGCATCTTCTTCATGTATAACATGTCATCTCCACCACTCCTTAATTTTTTTTTTTTTTGCTGTATCAAATCTTTCCCATTAATGGAAATGCTTCAGAGGTGTTTGGAAAGGTTTATAAGCCTGAGGACTCAAGTCTGAGCCTCAGTGGAGCAAATCAGAGCAGGTGTATTGGCTATATTTCTGTTCATCCTAGATGAATATTATAAAAACATATCAAAACCTTAACTATTAAGTGGAAACATAAATCACTTGGTATAAGTCTGTGCGTAGGTGTGTAGCCATAAGGTAAATAGATGAGATGTGAAATTAAACTTCAGCTTAGAAAATGTAAATCAGGGTAAGTTTTAAACGTGGAACTAGAACACAGATCTGAAATGGATTGCATATTTGAATTTTTAAAATACTTAAATATTCTGGGAGAAAGCATCCCCAACCACACTACTGGATAAATAGCAGTTTGAATCTTGATTAGTAAGGCCCTAAGAAGCTTGAGGCATATTGTATCCCCTGTTGTTTTGTATTTCAATTTTCATTATCCTGTACCCTTCTCTTTATTATTATTTTTGTAATAAAATATCTAATATATTTATGTTTGCCTCTTTGCATTATTTCTCTTGAGTGTCAACTAACTAGCATCCCCTTTTGTAACAGAATGTAGCTCACAATGTCCAGGTAGCAAGCTGCTGTTTTTCATTTTGCTCATTTTAATTAATTTAATAGACATGAGCAGACAATAGAGTGAAACGCGGTTAGCAAAGAATGTTCGGCTTAGGGAGGAAGCTCTTTCGTGGTCGTAGGCTCTTCAAACACCAATGAGCATTAAATGGTGTAACAAGAATGGATGTGATGAGGAAGGAGAACTTTATAGTGTTAGAATCACCATTTACTGCCCTGGATGCTCTCCTCTCTGCTTCTGTTTTGCTAATTAGTTTTGTGTGTTTGCATTTACTGCATGATTTTCAATGGATTTCTAATGTCTGGAAATGCACTGGCATATCATGATTACGATGTGATTCATGCCAATTTAGTGCTGTAATGTGCACTAAATTACAGTGTTGGCTGGTATTTTATTTTCTACTTTCACAGCAGGAGAAGGAGAAATCAGAAGTTTTTCGATACATAGCAAATCATCTTAAAGAGTAATTGATAGTTTTCATGAATACAGTATAAGTGCTTACCATGTCAGGGAGCCCGCCTACCATTACAAAAAGCTCACTGGTGAAAAACTGAAGAGTATAAACAATACTTGAAGTTTTCTTCTGTCTCTCCCTTTCTAATGGAATTCAACGTTGTCGGTTTATTGTAAGGCTGATCTTTGTCATTCATCTTATTGCCAGTATGCTTTCAATGATGACATACTATAATATGAGTAAAATGGTTCGGAGACTTCTCATAGGTCCAAGATGTCTTGTAGTAGTACTGTAACTAAGAAAATTTGGGAGATGGCCATACCACATTGATGGTGGTATTTAAAACTTTTTACAGCTAGGAAAAGTTATAGTTGTTAAGACTTTGGACTTCAAAAGCCTGAGGTTGTGGGTTCAGATATAACTGTGAGCAAGTGACCTCTCATGCCAGTGCTCCAGTTGGAAAAAAACAGAAGAAATGTAACCAGTTGTATCTCAAATGTTGTACGTCACCTTGGATGAATGCGTCGGCCAAATAAGTAAACATACAAATGTAAAAAGACACATTATTAATTATAATTTACTTCTCATAACCAGAAAAAAACTCTAAAGTATGCATAGAATTCTTGCTTCCTTTGTACCATATAAAAACATTTTTACCCGTTTGCCTCTGTTTCTTTACCAAATAACATGATATGGTGTTAAATTTTGCGTACATTAATAAAGTATCTATCTATCTATCTATCTATCTATCTATCTATCTATCTATCTATCTATCTATCTATCTATCTATCTATCTATCTATCTACTGTATGCATGAACCAGAAAGTGCCACTTTTTGAAGTGTATGAATTGCATAATTATTCTTTATATATCAATATTTTTACTAATTGCTTTTTGCATTGTACAGTTGCTGGCATCTAGTGAATAGCAGCATTGCAAACGGGGCGGAAGCCAACCAGGTAGGGAGTTGTGACACTAGCACTAGCATACCTGTCCAATTCAGAGCCATTCACTACCATAACTTGAAGGTGTTTGGTATGGAGAAGAAGGAGTAAACCTGAGTATCAAGTGAAAACCCACATGGTAAAGTTCTACAAAAACGGCAACACAGAAAGTGATTTAAATTCTTAAAATGCAAATATGAGAAAAGCCGTTGTGTTTTTTTCATTGGATAATGTTTACCAGACTCTCATGGAACCCAGTGTACAAGGAAGTGAATCTTTCAGTTTAAAAAGCATTGGCACATCTTTTATCATCCACAGCAGCCACCAAATATCTCCTCATAGCTGCTAATCCATCTCTCACATTTACTTTGATTAAAACTTTTCCTGCTGTTCCTTATAGAAACTGCCACAGTGGCTCTAGATTTATTCTAGGTCTTACAAAAACAGCTTTTTGTTTAGATTTTGGCACAACATTTCTATTAAGGTTTGTAGTTTTTTTCCCATTCTAAACATATTCTCCTTAAATCAGTTGGAAGGCTTGATGCATTTTGTAGGATTATTGTTATGGTGAAGATCCCTTTCTTCAGCTTATTTTCAACAGACTGTAGTTCTCCAATGATTATTTTGCCGCAGCTATGAATTAATCTCTCCTTCCATAATAGAGAGTTCTTCAGATCCATGAACAGCAAAACAAACATGCCAAGCCATAGCACTGTTACCAACATTCATAAAAGTCAATAAAATTAATTTAGTGGTGATTTTCAACAAACATTGCATATTTTATAATGAATAAAAACATCAATTTTAGATGATCAAATGTTCTTCCCATAATATACTTGATCATTCTGTCTGTCTTTTACAAATTTTAAAAAATGAAACACTGGCCTTTTTGTTAGTTAAATTTCCTATTTAGATTATGTGGTGTCCATGTTGATATCTAAGGATCAATGACAACTAAAAAGCCCTGAAGATTTATAGATATGACCCTGGGTTCTTTTGAACATCTTGTGTAAGTTTTTGCTTTAATGCTTCAGGGAATAATGTCACAAGTTATTTACATCCAGTAAGGCTCACCAAGATCTTAATCTTGCAGCACTTGAGACTTGTATTGCTGTAGGCTGGTGAAGTGAAAATGATTTTATAACCTTCATGGTGATGTTTCTTGAGATCATATCATGGTGTCCTATATTATCCTGGGTAGTGGGTGGTAAGATCCACATCCATGTTTAGTGTTCATGGCTACGTTTGGTAGTCTGATTCAGCTATAAATTATGATCATGTAGTATTGATAGGGGAAGTTAATATCCCCATAAATATGGAAACCTACACTTTTGTTAAACACAGTAGGGTTTTACAAGATTGTCAGTGGGCCAATCCATTCTCATAATCACACATTAGGTTTAATTATTACCTAGAAATTCAAAATGTAAATATTACTCAAATATATTGTTATCTCTGATCACTATTTAATTATGTTTGATTTGTTTTTTTTTATAGCAGTACCATTGAAGAGTAAAAAAAGTTCAGTGTGACATCTGGATTGTCACTCTGTATCTAAATTTGTTGATATTTTGAGAAACTAAATATCTGTGATACAATGGGGTCTCTGTGTTTCTGATAGAATGAATATTCTTTGGAATATAGTAAGGTTCAGATGTAAGATGTAAGATACCTTTATTGCCACTGTACGGTACAGTGAAATATCATTTAGTGTAAGCCTATAGACGTCTTAGGTAAAGGT
The DNA here is from genome assembly GCF_900747795.2 of Erpetoichthys calabaricus. Taxonomy (NCBI): domain Eukaryota; kingdom Metazoa; phylum Chordata; class Cladistia; order Polypteriformes; family Polypteridae; genus Erpetoichthys; species Erpetoichthys calabaricus. The sequence continues at coordinate 62,817,657 of NC_041409.2, forward strand.
ATATAAGACATTAAACTACAAGAAGCACACGTTTAAAAGTAAACATTAAACTATGGGAAGAACAGTTGCTTTTAACAGTTCCAAATATACACAGAGTAAAAGTTAATATGTAAGCATAAATAATAGATGAAGTTATGGTGAGAATTACAGTCAATGTAATGGTCATAAGTTCTTCATGGGTCATGTATAAGTGTGTGACTATGTATGCTTGAGGGAGTTGTGCTCTCTTCAGGCTCCTCAGAAAGTGAATTATCTGAAGACCTTCTTGGCCATTGCTATCGTGTTTGTTGTCCATGACAGGTCCTGGCTGATGTGGACTCCCAAGAATATGAAACTCTGGACTGTCTCACCCCTCTCACCATTAATGGTGATCGAACGGTGACTGCTGTAGTTCGGTCTCCTGAAGTCTGGAATCAGTGCCTTTGTTTCCTTGGAATTGTGTACAAGGTTGTTGTTCTGGCTGCTACTCTCCAGATTCTTGACTTCTTCTGTATAAGCTGGTTTGTCATTATTGAAGATCAAGCCTATCATAGTGTTGTCATCTGTAAACTTTATTATGATGTATCATGGGAAGATTTGCAGTTGTTTGTGAAGAGGGAGTAAAGAAAAGAGCTCAGCACACAACCCTGCATTGTATTATGGATGAAGAGAAGTGCTTAACCATATGCACAGTTTGTGGTCTGTTAGTGAGAATATCCAAAATCCAGCTGCACAGGCGTGAGTTGAGACCCAAATTGTTTAGTTTAATAGCCAGCTTGTTGGGAGAATTGGTGTTGAAGGTAGAGCTGTAGTTGATGAACAACATCCACACATAGCTGTCCCTCTGCTCCAGGTGTCACAGGGCAGTGTGAAGGGCAAGTGAGACAGCGTGCCATGTTGTCCTGTTTAGTCCAGGGAGGAGGGGTTGTTGCTTTTTTCTGAGGACAAGTCACTTAAAGCACTTCGTAACAATAGGGCTTAGGGCCACCGGGCGATAATCACTCAGTGACTACACCACTGACTGTTTTGGAACAGGGAATATTGTACCAGACTTGAGGGAAGTGGGGCAGTCTCTCTAAATCTTGTGGTGGGTCATTTATTTATGGCCACATGGGATTCTGGACATCCTGATGTTACACACAGATAACTGGATAGCTATTCTGCTGGTGAACAGGTCTGCCTTAAAGCTTTGATCATAAAGTCAGAAAGATACAGCTTAGTCAGAGACATGCAGAAAGTAGACAGGAGTACAAGGAGATAAGACATAAAGTGAAAAGAAAGGTGGCAAAGGCTAAAGAAAAGGCATATGATGAGTTGTATGAGAGGTTGGACACTAAGGAGGGAGAAAAGGTCCTGTACCAATTGGCTAGACAGAGGGACCGAGCTGGGAAAGACGTGCAGCAGGGTAGGGTAATAAAGGATAAAGATGGAAAGTTACTCACAAGCAAGGAGAGTGTGTTGAGCAGATGCAAAGAGTACTTTGAGAGGCTGATGAGTGAAGAGAATCAAAGAGAGTGAGAAGGTTGGATGATGTGGAGATAGTGAATCAGGAAGTGCAACGGATTAGCAAGGTGGAAGTAAGGACAGTTATGAAGTGGATGAAGAATGAAAAGGCCGTTGATCCAGATGACATACCTGTAGAAGCATGGAGGTGTTTAGGGGAGATGGCAGTGGAGTTTTTAACCAGATTGTTTAATGGAATCTTGGAAAGTGAGCGTATGCCTGAGGAGTGGAGAAGAAGTGTACTGGTGCTGATTTTTAAGAATAAGGGGGATGTGCAGAGCTGTAGTAACTACAGAGGGATACAATTGATGAGCCACAGCATAAAGTTATGGGAAAGATAGTGGAAGGTAGGTTAAGAAGGGAGATGATGATTAGTGAGCAGCAGTATGGTTTCATGCCAGGAAAAAGCACCACAGATGCAATGTAATGTGCACTAAATTACAGTGTTGGCAGGTATTTTATTTTCTACTTTCACAGCAGGGGAAGGAGAAATCGGACGTTTTTCAATACATAGCAAATCATCTTAAAGAATAATTGATAGCTTTCATGAATACAAGTTCATACCCTGTAAGGGAGCCTGCCAACCATTACAAAAAGCTCACTTGTGAAAAACTGAAGAGTATAAACAATACTTGAATAAAGTAATGAAACAGTATCGGAGGAAACATATTGATTGTACCTGGGTATGTTATAAATTCAGATTAATTTGTAAATAGTACAGTTTTCTGCTGTTTCTCCTTTTCTAATGGAATTCAACATTGTTGGTTTATTGTAAGGCTTATCTTTGGCATTCATCTTATTGTCAGTATCCTTTCTGGCATGACATGCTATCATATGAGTAAAATTGTTAGGACACTTCTCAAAGGTCCAAGATGTCTTGTAGTAATACTATAACTAAGAGAATTTGGGAGATGGCCATACCACATTGATGGTGGTATTTTAACCATTTTACAGCTAGGAAAAGATATAGTTGTTAAGCCTTTGGACTTCAAAGCCTGTGTAACAGCAAGCAAGTCACTTCACCTGCCAGTGCTCCAGTTGGAAAAAACAAAAGAAATGTAACCAGTTGTATCTCAAATGTTGTACATTGCCTTGGATAAAGGTGTCAGCCAAATAAGTAAATAAGTAAAATGTTTGCTCTGAGGGTGTTGATGGAGAAGTAGAGAGAAGGCCAGAAGCAGTTGCATTGTATCTTTGTGGACCTAGAAAAAGCATATAACAGGGAGCCAGGGATCAGCTTTGAGCCCTTTCTTAGTTGCAATGGTGATGGACAGGTTGACAGATGAGATTAGTCAGGAGTCCCCATGGACTATGATGCTTGCTAATGACATTGTGATATATAGCGAGAGTAGGGAGCAGGTTGAGGAGACCCTAAAGTGGCAGAGATATGCTCTAGAGAGGAGAGGAATGAAGGTCAGCAGGAACAAGACAGAATACATGTGTGTGAATGAGGGGGAGGTCAGTGGAATGGTGAGGATGCAAGGAGTAGAGTAGGCGGAGGTGAATGAGTTTAAATACTTGGGATCAACAATTCAGAATAATGGGAAGTGTGGAAGAGAGGTGAAGAAGAGAGTACAGGCAGGGTGGCGTGGGTGGAGAAGAGTGCCAGGAGTGATTTGGAACAGGTGAATATCAGCAAGAGTTAAAGGGAAGGTCTACAAGATGGTAGTGAGACCAGCTTATTTGCTTTCTTCTCCTCCATTTGCAACTGATCATCGTTCCACAATAATATTCATGGACAGAGTTAGTTAGTATCCACTTATCTGCTGCATGTAACTGTGTTTTTAAACAAATCTGTATGTTTATGTGTATGTATTAAATAGTAATTTGTAAATTTTGCAATTTCATTTCATCTGTTCACTGGTTATATCAGTCTGAGCCTGCACTCAGAGATGAGAGCTGAGTTGATTGAAATTGGCCATGTTCCTTATATTTGAATAGTAAAGGACTTCCATGCTGTGGCCTGTTTGGGAATTTGGTGCCAGAAAAAAAGAATAGAACAATTTTAAAAAAAACTTACAAGGAACTAAATATATAAAATATACCCATTCCTTTCATTTGTTACTAATTTAAACACGGTGACAACACAACTACTCCATTTCAGCACTCACAAACCTCTAAAGGGAATCAGTGGGAATCTTACACAGATGCATCAGCATGGCTTGAACCTTGGACATCTGAAAGACTAAAAAAATCAATGTCTTTGTGTGGCAGCTCTTCACAGAAAGTCAAGTCATTTTTGTTGCATTGATCATTTACTGACCTCATTATCAGTTGACTCTTCAGCTTTACTTCTCTGCTACTTGTTGTCAGAAATGGGGTATAAGGACCTGTCTGAAGCACTCAAGAGATTGTGCACATTAGATACTCTATATTGTTGATTAGTTTAATTGATATACTGATAAAAAATAATTTTGTCTTCTGAGAATACTTAATTTAAAAAGCTTTGCAAATAGTCAAATTTCTATGTTTTGATCTCGGTTATTATGAGTTCATAGTGCATAATTTAACACTTTCTTTTAGAAATGTCTGGGATATGTTTGATTAAACAAGAATTTCCTAGTAAAGATGTAAACTTACAAAAACTAAAATGGGGTACAAAAATCAAGCAACACCAGGTGTTTATCTTCTTATATAATACGCTACCGTGGCTGTCCGTTTGTCTGTCCAGGATATTTAATCGCCTGTAGTTCGCAAACCGTTTGACCTATTGATCTGAAATTTGGTACACATATACTACGTGATGTCTACTATCCGCTTTCAGGGTGATGATTAACCTCCAAGGTTATTCCTCTTCTGCGGTGGGTTGGCAGCCTGCCCGGGCTTGGTTCCTGCCTTGTGCCCTGTGTTGGCTGGGATTGGCTCCAGCAGACCCCCGTGACCCTGTGTTTGGATTCAGTGGGTTGGAAAATGGATGGATGGATGGTTATTCCTCTTTTTATTTTTATTTTATTTTATTGTGAATGAACTCTCGGCAGCGACCAGCAGGGCAGCCATGTGGCGCATGTGTACGGGCGCCATTCTCATTCCCTACCTCCTTCGCCGTCACTTCCCGTATCTCTTCATATCTTAAATCATTCTTGAGGCAGATTGAAGACTTAAGTGAAAAATTAAAGAAAACATACTAAGTAATTGCAACACAAACGCTGACTTAATCAGTTTTAACGCGAAAAGATGCGACGAAAAAAGACAAGAAACAGGCCGCTAGGGTGGAGAAAAGAAGAGCTGCTCAGGAAGCAGCAAGCACATCAACCTCTGAGCAAACGAGAAAGAGGATGAAAACTAGGAACGCTCAAGTCAAGTGTATTCACTGCACGTTATCATGCCATGCCCCATTACTGTGTCTATATAATATACATCCACATACACAGTATTCAGGATATGCAGAGACCACATATTGTGATTAAGCATTTCGCTTCTCTAGCAGCATCATAAATGTGTCTTTAATATTAATATTGAATGTGTTTACCGCTTCAGAAATGTACAGATATTTTTAACTGTTAAATAATTTGCACTAGTTTACTACCAACATTTTCCAGTTGATTTTGATGATGTTAATATTATTTCCCAACAAATGTAAATAAAAATCAATCCAGATGATCACCTTAGTTGAACATCAAGCATACTGTTGGCTTTCTTTTTCATCACATGTCAGACTCTGTCGTAATGAAGTATCTTCACACTGGGTATCCATTCTGTTTCACAGTTTTGTTTTTATAATAAAAAAATAAGCTCAAGCAAAAATATTTTTCCTCTATTCACAATAACAGGGTACAGTGCAACAAGAGTGCTTACCCTAAACATTGTATTGTACTCCCAGAATGACAACTGGCAGTGATCACTGCATTGTTGCCAACTTGATGAAACACAACATGCGACAGCACACTTCTGCTTTAAGAGTCTTTCACAGCCTTAAAGACTTATTGATCACACTCTTCTTTATATGCAGTGTGAATAGGTCCATTGCATGAACTGTGGTGACCATTTTTCTTTTTGTGAAGTTGTAAATAGTAGAGTAAAAACTACCAGACATTGTGGAGAAAATAAATTAATTTAATTTATGAGCCTCATTCATAAATTGGCAAGGATGTCACATAAATCACTCTCCCTTCCTCTGTTTTATGATTCCAGCAGGCAATAGATCAACTATTTAGCAAATAACCCAAGCAAAATAATACAATTTATTCATAATACTGTACAAGGATCATAGTAAATGGTTATATGCATGAATATATAGATGCAGGACAATAAACACTGTCTGTAAATCTAAGCTGAAAGGATTTCTTTCTCCATTTTTTATAAAGAGGGTACAAACTAATGATTTATTTATAACTTTTAACTTTTGCCCAAGGAACTGTGTTAATTGTCATGGTTTCTTTGGCTTTTGAAGTTCTTCAGTTTTTAGGTAATATTTTTTTCCTATTCCTATGGGATGTCATCGTTTTTCTTACTGTCGCCATGGCAACTTCAGGTCAGATGGCAAGCATATATAGCATGTGATGTTTCCACCACCTGACTGGAAAGTATGGCAGTTCTGAAAACAGATTATCCAGGAATTGGGTTAATATATTGTAAAGGCCAACCCTAATGCAGACAGGTGTAGAATACAAGTTCAAGCACATGTGAGTTTTTATTTTCCTTTTTACCTTGTGGGCAACACCTTCCCCATTTCTACAAGCACAACAAAATACTCTTTCCTTCTTTTCAATTCTTCTCCACTCCTCCCAGCAAGCTTGATCTCCCTCCTCCCGACTCTGGCTCCTGGAGTGGTGTCTACCAGCTACTTTTATAAGGCACCCGGAAGTACTCCATGTGCTTGTTGCCCTACTTCCGGCAGCACTTCTGGGTGTGGCAGGGCTCAGCACCCATTGCAGCACTTTCCCCTGGCGGCATCCCCAGATCCCAACACGGCTGTATCCAACTCCCATGAAGCCCTGTGCGAGTCTGAGACACCGCTGCAATCCTGGGGGGCTGCCATCTAACGCTCTTGGGGAGGTAACACTCTGGATAGGTTGGCTCCCTTGGTCCTTCCAGTGTGGAGGCGTCCCGGCCATCCGTCACAATATATATATAAAAAGCTTTTTTTCTGACACTCTAGGATGAGTACCTTTTTTCCACACAGCTGATCAAAAAATGAATATACATTATGGTCTAGCTTTTTCAGGATTTCTGGTTCTCTTAGCCACGTAAATACAGTAGATAAATCTTTACCTGGTTTCTAAGCAGGGTGCACTTTGCATTGTGGTGTCGAGATCTCACTTTGGTCTTACCTTGACGTGACTGCTGTGCTTCATTTACAGTCTTTGAGGTATCACAGAGTAAGCCTCTCTGACTCTCGTTACATGTGTTTTACGCTAATAACTGATCGGTTAATTCTTCAAGTGAAATGAACGCGTTGCTTTTCCATACAGTCTCTCTTGTTTAGTTTTTGAAGACTCTAAATTGGCTGCTGTGAGGGTGTTTTGCAAAGGACTGCGCTCTCATAAGGGTCAGTTTCTGTGTTGTTCTCAGTACTTCTGGGATAGTCTTCAGCAGTCTACCCTATAATGGATTAAGCAGATTAGAAAATGGATGGATATTATATTTGCGGTGACAGTTAGTGGCACTCCAACCGAGAGGAAAAGAAATGATGCCCCAGCCATGATATTATTATAGCAAGAGGAATGGGTTTTATTTGGTCCCAGTATGCCCTGGCAGCATATAAGCCTTTTTGATGTTAAACGTGTTTATGTGAAAAAGTCTTTTATAGAAGTCCTCCCTGTCTTTTATTTCTCCCTGTTTTCTTAATTCTACTGCCAGTTTAAGTTCTTCTTTTGGCAGCAGCCAAATGTGAATTGAAGTCTTCACTTCGTGCAGGCGTGTTTTTACTTACAGAAGTTTTTGTTGCATCTGTGTATTCATTTACACATTTAGCAGCCTTAATGGTACAAGGGAAGAAATCAGTTCAGGACAGGGCCAGGGCAATGCAAAGCACACACACATGCATGCACAAATTCTATATCCATTAAACCCTACCATGCAGTTAAGAGAAAGTCCAATGTGGGCTCAGAGAGGTTGTGCAAACTCCAATTCTACTGCACCACAAAGTTTTTCCTTTTTTGACTTAATATGTTCTAATAACACTGCACAACAAAGTTGAATGCCAGGCATCACGTTTGGAGGAAACCAGGCACCACTCATCACCAGGCCAATACCATCCCTACAGTAAAGCATGGTGGTGGCAGCATCATGCTGTGGGGATGTTTTTCAGTGGCAGAGACTGAGAGACTAGTCAGGATAAAGGAAAAGATGACTGCAGCAATGTACAGAGACATCCTGGATGAAAACCTGCTCCAGAGTGCTCTTGACCTCAGACTGAGACGATGGTTCATCTTTCAGCAGGACAATGTCCCTAAGCACACAGCCAAGATATCAAAGGTGTGGCTTCAGGACAACTCTGTGAATGTCCTTGAGTGGCCCAGCCAGAGCCCAGACTTGAATCCGATTGAACATCTCTGGAGAGATCTTAAAATGGCTGTGCACCGACGCTTCCCATCCAACCTGATGGAGCTTGAGAGGTGCTGCAAAGAGGAATGGGCGAAACTGGCCAAGGATAGGTGTGCCAAGCTTGTGGCATCATATTCAAAAAGACTTGAGGCTGTAATTGCTGTCAAAGGTGCATGGACAAAGTATTGACCAAAGGCTGTGAATGCTTATGTACATGGGATTTTTCAGTTTTTTTATTTTTAATAAATTTGCAAAAACCACACGTAAACTTTTTTTTCACTTTGTCATTATGGGGTGTTGTGTGTAGAATTCTGAGGAAAAAAATGAATTTAATCCATTTTGGAATAAGGCTGTAACATAACAAAATGTGGAAAAAGTGATGCGCTGTGAATACTTTCTGGATGCACTGTAAATGTCTATTTCTCAGAGTTCCTACGTGATGCAGTAAAACCAAACCACTATATTGGTGCATACCCAGTAGGTACATGTCACAATCAGCAACAACTTTTCAGGAAGCAAGACTTTTCAAAAAAATTGTACAGTGTAATTATTCAATCTTCCTAGATTAATTTTAATATTTTAAGGCCACAAATCTGTTGTATGCTTCTGTATATCAGAGCTCCTGATCAAATTCTAAAAGCTACATACCTGATTCTCTTGGCCTCAGTGGCAATCATTAAGTAATAAAAGTCCAAGGACATACATTCATCTTTTTATTTTGTGATTGCAGAGAAAACACAGCTAATGGTCTGAGAATTGTCTGACCTTCATGAAGCACATTTGCCTTTGCTTTCCAGTCTTTATGTGCAAATACTTTTTATTGAACTGCATTTGCTGTGTAAGCATTAGTAGGCATTGAAAAAAGGAGCAGAGTGGGGACAAAAACACTTAGGCTCTTAGAAGTCTAAATATTGGAAACACTAATTGTGACTCACTGTCTGTGGCTTTATTTACTTTTGAATTACATTGCAGACGTCTCCATAGCAGGAACTGTAAAAGTCACTCTGTATAAGTTGTGCATTTGTTTACATCTTCATTTTCAAGATGACTTCATTTATCAAATTATTTATTCAACTGTAAGAGTTGAAATACCTGCCAGAAGAGAGATTAGAATCACCAGTTCACTCACTGGTTATCTGCATGCTCCTTAAGCTTTAAACCCTCTAGTTTATTTTTGCAGTTGGTAGTTCTGGGGTTGCACAGTGGCTAACTGCTTTAAAGTGCTGAGTTTGAATCCTCAGATGTGAGGTGCTAACATTCTACATTGGCTTTCCTCCAGTTATGCCCAACAAGTCAACTCTGAATCGCTCTGAATTATTGAGTATAAATGTGACCTGTGATGGACTGGTTCCTTCCTTAAACCCAGTACTGCTAGAATAGGCACCAGATATCAGTGACCCAGTATTTAGTAAACCATTTAAAAAAGGATATTATTTTTGTGAGGGTCTATCCATTAATTCCCTCTTCTGTTGTTTTCAATTATTTTCGTTTCCTCTGCCCAATTCTTTCAAAGAGTGAGGAATCTGTAATCAATTTGTCCTATCATTACCATGTTCCCTTGCCACATGACTTCCATTTTTCCATTTTTCATCTACCTCTCTGTATCAAGCAAATTAGTAAGTATGTTTGATTTAACTCTGTTTCATGTGTCCAATTTCACAGCATTAAGTTTGATTTCAAGAATAACAGACATTTTGCTTCTTTTCCTTCAAGTTTTGCTATGAATTGTTAACACACTAAACCGGATTCTCAGAACAAAATTGTCAAAGGTGAAAACTCAGTTATGAAATCAGTTTGGCAAAATCTTGAACAATATTTACCTAGTTATATACATGTTGCAGACCTTTTTGAAAAACTGTTAAGAACATCACAATTCACAAAACACATTATGTTTGCAGTCACTTTGCACTATGATGCAAAACAGAAAACACAAGCCTCAAAATGTAAACACACCTAACATACAGTTGTCATCATTTAGACCCAACACCTCAAAATTGTTCACACATTGCACCATATTCTTGCTTACTAAATTCTGTAGAAGAGTTTTTCTCTTCATTGCAGTGGAAAGTATACACCAGAAACCCTTATGCCCAGGAAAATCTCCTTCAGGCAGCGGAACTGAACTGTGAAGACAGAGGTGTGGAGTCCTTCTTCCACATTTACCTTGCAATGGAGAACATTGCATGTGACGTAGATGAAGATGATGAAGTCCTCTGACCTGACACAGTCCAGAGACATGATGTAGAGACAGAATGAATATTCTTCCTTAACTTTGACTTGGCAACAATTTACTGTAATATGCCTTTCATCTAAATTTTTCCTGTTTGTCTTTTATTGTAACATTTCTGGAACACAGAAAATGCAAATACTATACATTGTATATGCAGTAATTTTTTGAGTTGCAGTCAAACATTTTTTCTAAATTTTATTTTTTTCTCTACTCTGTTCTTAGAGTATGTTGCAGTTGGCTTTCCATAATGTATCTCAACACGCAAAGACCATGACTGCAATAAACATTTTTCTGTAATGCTATAAACACTATTGACTGGAAGTGTCTTTGATGGAGTGTGTAATCAATGCTCAGTAGTGTTTATACATTGACTTGCTTTTGGTGTGATCTGGAAGCAGTGTTTGATTTGGAGCAAATATAAGGTGATTTTGAGACCATTGTTTTATTTTTCCTGACCAGTGAGAGGTTTTGTGAATGTAGTGTGAGGGTTTGGTTTTGTGTTTTAGAGTTTTGAGAAAAAGTCGATACGTTTCTTAGCAAGTATCAAATGCTGAACTGTTTGAAATTTTGCTGCTTCAAAGTTAGCCTACTGAAATGTACCTTTTAGCTTAATTTGGCTTTTATCCTGATACATACAGTATCTTTATTTTCTGTTCCAGTACTCCATTACCCCACTAGAAGCCAATAGCCATGTACCAAATAAAATTAAATTTAAGGGTGATCCTCGAAAATCTGAGAATCATAAATTAAGATTGATCATACTTACAAAATAACCATTAGGAGGCATATCACCAAAGGTTCCCAGCGGGTGAAGCCTGCATCATTAATATGATGGTCTACCAATAACAGTTAACTCTTGAAATATTAACCATGTCCCTGATTATTTCCTGCTGGTTCCTTCAGGTCTTTCAAAGCCGCTTTGTAGAGGGTGATTTATTTTGATTCACCCATTGATTGTGTTACCTTTGTTTAATGCACATATTTCCTCTAAACCTCTAAGTTCAGTTTGGTTGAAATTTTATATATATGATATATGTATGATTCTTTGTGAAATTGTTCATACCTTTTTGATGGCCATAGCTTACCAATGTGCATTTGCAAAAGGTAAAAAGATACAGGTGATTTCCTACAATGAAAAAATGGAAAGGAAGGTTTAAGATAAAAACACTGCAGCTGTATAGTTTTCATTGAGTATGTAACTGAAACAAAAAGAAAAGATTGCATATATAGGAGAAATAGGAGGGAACAAACCCAGGTGAGATGAAATGAGTGAAAGACAAGAAGATGTGGGAAAGGTAGCCATTAGAGAAAGTGAAGGAAGAGTCGGTCCACTGTTCTTCTTTAAAATGTGTCCAAAAAAAAGAGATCACTAAGACTATAATCAAGGCATGTGAAATATTTCACAATTAGCTTTTTAACAACTTTGATCTTAATGGCCTAAAAATGCCCAGTTGTGCACCCTAAAATCATCTGTAAGCCATTTAGCCTTCAATCTCATTTGTTCAAATGTGCTCAGAAATGCACCCTAATACAAACTGTAGGCCGTCTCCCAAGTTTACCTATGGAAATGGCTGGTCGCCTTCTGCTAGGAACTGAGTTAGTAGGATGTTTTGGGTTGGCTGGACATCTGTTGCATTAAAATGACTGACACATTTTTTTTAAATATTTACTTACTGATGAGGAGTGCAGAGGGGTGTATGGTTGGATGGAGCACACCCTGAATTTCATATTGCTCAATAAGGGGCCTTTGAAATGATACACACTTTGAACCAAATAGGTGTGTGGAATTTTGCTTTAATTTTGCTTTAATTTAATTTCCAGAGTTATTATCCATGATGGTAATCAGTAAGGAGAGCTGGCTATTTTGCTGCCATATAGGCCTATATAATGAAGTGGTAACTCTCTCTTCTTCTTTAGATTGCTTCCTTTAGGGGTCACCACAGCAGACCATCTTTTTCCATATCTTCTTATCATCTGCATCTTGCTCTGTTACACCCACCACATGCAAATCCTCTCACACCACATCAATACACCTCCTCTTAGGCCTTCCTATTTTCCTCTTGCTTGTCAGCTCCATATTTAGCATCCTTCTTCCAATATACCCAGCAGCTTTCCTCTGCACATGTCTAAACCAATGCAATCTTGCCTCTCTGGCTTTGTCTTAACATCTTCAACTCTGCCACCTCCTGCTCTGTCTCCTGTCTTTTTGTCAGTGCCGCCGTCTCCAACCCATATAACATGGCTGGTCTCACTACCGTCCTGTAGACCTTCCCTTTCACTCTTGCTGATACCCATCTGTCACAAATCACTCGTGACACTCTTCTCCACCCATTCCACCCTGCCTACACTCTCTTTTCCACAATCCCCATTACTCTATACCAGGGATGTCGAACTCTGGGCCTGGAGGGCCGCAGTGGCTACAGGTTTTCATTCTAACCCTTTTCCTAATCAGTGGGTAGTTTTCACTGCTAATTAACTCCTTTTCCCTTCATTTTAATAGCCCTGTTTTTAAGGATTCAGTCCTCTGAATTGATTTGTTTCTTCATTAAATGGCAGCCAAACAGAAATGAGACGTGAAATGAGCCAACAGATGACCAGCTAAACTGGGATTTCAAACTCCAACCAATTTCACTCCAACCAGTCTCTTAATGAGAAGCTGATTCTTACTGTTAATTAAGCCCATTATTTAATTCAATGGCTTGTTGCTGCTCTCATTCTGCCACAGCAGACATTTCCAGATCTGCTGATTTTTCTGTTTTTTCTGTCAAATGGTGGCTTGTTTGATGTCTCATTATTGTTTGGCTACTAATTAAGGAAAAAGAAACAATTAAGGGGCCTGAGTCAAGTTAATTAAAACTGAAGCAAAAGAAGTTAATTAGCAGTAAAAATGGCTCACTAATGAAGAAGATGGTTAGAATGAAAACCTGCAGCCACTGCGGCCCTCGAGGACCGGAGTTCGACACCTGTGCTCTATACTGTTGATCCCAAGTATTTAAATTCAGCTACCTTCGCCAACTCTACTCCCTGCATCCTCACCATTCCACTGACCTCCCTCTCATTCACACACATGTATTCTGTCTTGTTCCTACTGACCTTCATTCCTCTCCTCTCTGTCTTGTTTCTACTGACCTTCATTCCTCTCCTCTCTATGTCATGTCTCTACCTCTCCAGGGCCTCCTCAATCTGCTCCCTACTCTTCTTACCTCTACCCCATTTCTTCTTCCATCCACACCACGGTAGAACAATTTGAACCCGCCTCAGATACACCTGGTCTTACTCCCATACCATCTGGTCTCTTGCACACACCATATATCAACTTTCCTTCTCTCCATTATATCGGCCAACTCTTTCCCTTTACCAGTCATACTGCCAATATTCAAAGTTCCTACCCTCACTTTCACTCTTCCTCCCACTGTACATGCCTTCCCCCAATTTCCTCCTTCAGCTAACAATAGCCCAATTTCCCCAGCACCCTGTTGGCTAACAGTACTGGTGGTGGCTGTTATTCACCCTGGTGTCAAACGATCCGGTATGGAAATCTGTATTCAGAAGTCTTCAGAAAATAATACATACAGTATCACCTTTATATAAATAATAAGGCAATATCTCTATTTCCATTGAATCTAATTTTCAGATGGATTGTTTGGCTGTGCCCAGCATTAAATATACTCTCCATTTGAATGAAAGCATCAAAAATGTTTTATTCTTTGTCTAATCTGCCGCAAGTATGGTGCCAAATGAGCTTGAACACATTTGGAGTTTAGAGCTCAAACACATTAGTAAAATTAGAAGCACTTAGGAAAATTGACTTTGTGAGTGACACAAGAACAACTTGTTTGTAAACTGCAGCAAAGAGAGACCTATTAGGAGGCTTGTTTGGGAATTGATCTTTTTTTCCCCTTATGGAACTAAATGAGGAGGGTTGTTTTTGTTCAGCACTGTACAAATCAAATGGACCATTGATTTTTATGTCGAGCATTCAGATACGCACATATTCTTTCAGGAAGGAAGCAAAAATTCTCAAGCCTTTTAATCAGGGTAGGGTTTATCCTTCTAATCAACCTTTTTCTTCTTCTAGGCACCTCTCTTTCTAAACCTCAAGTGTAAGCCACTTGGCCTAATGACCAGAACTTTACACTGGTGGCAACCATATAGTTTAGCCTGTTTCTTCATCTCACCCTGAATGCTTAGTAGGACCATGACAATATGTGCTACTTCAGTTTATACTTTTTGACTTGATTGGCTGTTTCTTCAGATGGCACGGAGTAGCTGCAGGAAGACTGGACTTTATGCCACGAGGGCACTGTATGGTTGATAGTTCAGTCCTCTACCTTGTACTCCCTGTGTGACCCTGAAGCCAAATATAAATGAACATGGACTCTCCTTTTCAGGATTTCAACATTGTTGAACAACATGCCATAGTGAGATATCTTTGGAAAGAGGGAATGAAACTGGATGAAATTCACAAAGGATGTTGGCACAGTACAGAAGTGAAAACAGCGTAACTCAACCAAAAGTTTATGAATGTTGTGACAAGGAGCAGTGAAAAAGTTGGGGTATCACCCCCGTAATCCCATTTAATTGAATTGAAAGTCCAACAAAAAACAAACAATTGTAAAATAATATGTGTAAGGTAGAACTAAAAAGATGCTGAAACCATGTCAACACACTGTGGATTCTATATCTTCACATACTTTATCAGTCACACCGTGTTCTGCTCCTGATTGGAACAAAGCTGCCTGCTTTTTATGGTGGAATGACTGGAAGGGGTGCGACTTTTTAAGATGTAATGGCCAATTGTGTGCGCTCTCATTGAGTATCTTCTCTGGATGGTGGAAAAAGAAGACGTTACCCTTAGCAAATACACCCCCTCTGACCCTGGAGTGGCAGTGCTTAACTCAGTTGAGCTTGTCAGGGGATGCCTGGGCACGCATGCATGACAATTGGTAGACAAATTTAAAGTAGGAAGAACAACTGTAACCAATGAAGTTCAATCTGATCAACCGTCAACATCAACAAACAAACATTGACATGGCAAATGCCTTCAACAGGAAAGACTGATGGATTATGTTGTCCATGGCTGCTGCACATTTTGATATTAGCAATGGATCTGCCCATGCTATAGTACATGATGACTTGGGGTACCATAAAGTTTGCGCAAGATGGGTAGCCAAGCAGCTTACTTATCTTCACAACCAAACATCCTTTGGTGAACGTCAGCAGGTTCCACTTCCTCTTCCCAAAGAAATCTCACTATGACCCATTGTTCAAAACAGTCCCACAGCAGAGCATCCATATTCACTTGACTTTGGCTTCAACTAGACTAACTGCAGAGCACTGCACTGTGCGTGTTCAAATTACCCATTAGTCATTGTGAATATGTTGTATTGCATCAGCGTTTACTATGTAATTTTCAAATTGCCTTTACTTTTTGATTTAGCCTCATATAATGTTGAACTTTAGGGACCTTCAGATCTCAACTTGATGTTATTTTAGAGAAATTAGGTGGATATGATCTGCCAGTTTTGGGGGCTAAATAGCCTGTTTTTGTAAAAATGTTTTCTAGTGTTCTAATCACAGCCTGTGTGGCAGTGATTCTTTCTTGATAGGTCATACTATAGCATTTCTTGGGACTCGTTCCAAATTTGAGCCTCCCAAGGCCAAAATTCAAAACCTGGTTTAAGCTGAGAAGTACCTGTTTGCCAAATCTGTCAAGTTTGTGACTTGAAAACCAAAAGTGTATATGAAGACCAAACAAATAGAAATTGTGCTTTATATTTTACAGAGATAATTGAATATTACAAATTTCAGGAGCTTTCTAACATTGTAAATTTCTGCCTGTGTGCTGACTAACCCATTGCCCTCTCATGGTGATCTAGTAATATTCAGTGTCTTTTTGAAGCAGCCCCACTTTCTGTGAGGTCTGTATAACAGTATCTCCAAATATGACTTGAATATTTTCACTTCTGGAGTCGTACTCCTTTTATTTAAATTTGCATGCCTTTTATCACTACAAATATTGGGGATATACTGTTCAGATCTCATGTGCTAAGGTTCCTCACAAGGCTCATAATATACCTTTTCAGAATCGTGTATGCTCCCTCTTTATAATCCTACGTGAGCACCTTCATACTGCTATTGTCTTAAGTGTGGTGCTGATTTTAAGACATTGGCAGAAGTGATGACAGTTTGCACACACATGCCTTGCTACTTTCCCTTGCAACGACTCTGTAAACATTTGGTGAGACTTTATTAATTTGCTTACACCTCGACTCCTTCTTGTTTCTTCTGGTAGCACATCTGAAGATGCAGATTTGCTGCATCTGTTTTGTGCCACCTCATTAGTTCATCTCAACCATCCTTAATAACTCTGATACTTTCATTGTGCCTAGTTGGTTAAATACACCTGAGGTAAACTACATCACTTGCGTCATTTGCAGGAGGTTCTGTTTAAACTGCTCCCGTAGGAAACAAACCTCATTTTCATTTAGAGTTGCACTGTGCCTGCGTCTCATTTCCAGAATCTATAGCAGCTCATTTGGGTTGTCTAATTACCTTTGTTGTCAGCAGACATGTAGCTGCATTGTCTATAAAGCTTTGAAGATGCATATTACAGCATTAATTGCTTGTAACTTTCATTTTTAATCTATTCAGTGACCCATGTGTTTTCAAGGTTCTCTTATTGTCATTGTAGGACATTCTGATTCTGTATATTAGAATAAATGACAGAAATCACCTTCATCATCTGCCTATTATCACAAATTTTGCAGGTCAGCTTGGCATATTAAACCAGTTAAAGTCCCCTGGAGTTGAAAAATATATTATTACCAGCAGGCATAAGGCACCGCAGCATCATAGAGGGCATTTTCTGATTTAGAATTGCCAGTTAACCAAATATTTAGGGAAAAATAGAGAAAGACTCTCATGCTGGCACAGATACCATACATACTCCACACAGTCAGTGACTAGTCCGTTCTCTTTGATTGCCATCTATAAATATTATCACTATATTGTAAATCAGTTTGTTTAATGATGAACTAGATTCCTGTCCAAAGTTATTTTCTACCTTGCGTATATTAATATTTAATACTGTAGTGACGTTATCATGAACTGTATGAAGTGAGTTTTTTAATGAATGCTTCAGTTACTATAGTTTCAGAAAAAAGTGTTTGCCCAATTTTTGATTTCAAGAATCTGCTTTTATATTTTGAATTTTAATGCTACAATATCTTCATCTTACATCCAATATAGATAAAGGAAACCTGGGTGAGCACATAACTCAAAATGTTAGCCCTCCTGTTATAAGGTAATAAGTACTAAATTCCTGCAATGTCAGTTCCAAGACAGAAAATGTATTTTCCAGACTTGTTCATTTAAACACAGATTCTAAGACTGCTGGGACTAATTCCAGCACCACTGGATGTGGGGTAGGAACAAACTCTAAAATCAAGTGCCAATCCACCACATCAATTATGGACACTCTGTTAATCACACACACTGGGTATGTTTAGGAACACAAGACAAGTTAAGGAGTGGCTGAAAATCAGAGTACAATGATAAAACTGACACAGACAAGGGGGGCTAAGGAGGGGTCAGTATAGTTTGTGAGAAGTCATGGCATTTGTTATTAAAACAAAAACAGCATGATACTTCTAATGAATGGTGTGAACAACATGGCAATTACAGAATGTTTGAGAACATTTGCCATTTAGTTTGTCACTGCTGTCACTAGTGCATAGAAATGTTCTGACTCAGTTTGTATCGTAAACAATTGCTTCTGTACACTCAATAAACTCACTTCTGTGTTTTTAAGGAGATTAGTTTTATTTTGAAAAGTAGGTAGATGTCTTCTTTGAGAAAATGGGAATATACAGTACATAGAATGTTTTGGGACACTGGGAATGCGTTAGATTCCTGGCTGAGTTAATGTCTGTGAACAGTTTCCACATTCAAGCTGTGTTTAGATACTCTTGTTTTATTCTTGAATTCTATGTATATGTGCCTACTGGTGGCTTCTAAATTGCCTAGTATGGTTCTAGGTTTGCCATACAATGGATTGGCATCTTATTTGGGGTTGATTCTTGCCTTGCACTTTGTGCCATCACAATAAACACTGGCCCCTTGCAGCTCTTACATGTAAATGCCAGCTTCATAAAATACATGTGTGTCTGTGCATGTGTATCTGTGTGTGTATTCATTAGGCAGTTAATTGGATTGAGGTGTAATTAATAAACTATAAATATAATCATTCATGTGTATACAAACAGTACATATAATAATGTTGTTGTTCAATAATGCTTGTATGTGTGAATGTATATGGTATACTGTATACAGTAGTACATATATACTGTAGAGGCCACATGGGTTGGACGGGCATCCCGGTCTCCATTCTCCTGGACAGGAGACTCCTAATAGGGAGGAGAAATGGAGCAGACCCGGAAGAAAGAGCCAGAAGGGATGGACGGACGGCCCTTTAAAAGGAAAAAATATCACTGGGGACTTTTTACTCCCCCAGCACACTAGATAGCAGCAGCCCCGGATATCAGCGCCCAGTGGAAAGCAAGCAGGGCTTGCAGGGAGATGTAGAGCAGCCCTGCTGGGGTAACTGGGTGCCACAAGAGGGTGCTACAGGGAGGCAAGCTCCCTGCTGTGATGGACTTCTGTATGACCCGGACGTGCTTCCATCGGGCAATGTCCCTGGCAGCAGAAGTACTCCCAGGTCCTTAATAAAAGGAACCGCAGTCCCTTGGCCAGGCAAGTCGGAGCTGGGAGGAAGAAGGGCAACACTCAACTGGAGAAGGGCAGTGCGGTGGTAAGAGTTGTAAGGAGAGATTTTGTGGATATTGGAGAGAGAAACCTGTGTTTTGTGGTTTTACAGATGTGGAAAGGATTTTGGTGAATAAACCAACCTTTATTTAAATCCGGGAGTTTGTTTGTGTGTTCATGTCAGGGTTTGGGCTGGCTGACACCCTGGTTTCGATCACAACACTATGTGCAGTTTATGCATTAGACTCTTATTAACAGAAATAGCAGGTCTTCATAAAGTAACTTGTGTATGTATACATACTGTGGAGGACAGCTGGAGCCCTTGCCCAACCAGGACGCCTCCATGCTGGAAGGACCAGGGCAGTAAGCGTGGCGAGAATGTTAACTCCCTCGGAACACTAAATGACAGCCCCCCTGAGTTACAGCGGTGCCTCGGACTCTCACAGGGCTTCATGGGAGTGGGAGTTTGGTGCTGCCCTGTTGGGATACGTTGGTGCCGCCAGGGAGTGCTGCAGCTGAGATAGGAGGTGCTGAGTCTGGAGAACAACTCTTCCACTACACCTTCCAAGTAGGTCAACGAGCACCTGGAGCACTTCTGGGTCATATATATAAGGGGCCAGCAAGCAGTATTCCTCCAGGAGCCAGAGTCGGGAGGAGGAGGATGATGACAATGACAACGACAACGAAGAAGAAGCTTGCTGAGGAGGAGTGGAGGAGAAAAAGACTGAGAGACAAAGATAAAGTAAAGAAAGAAAAGTGTATGATTGGACTGTTGGGCACACTGTACATATAAATAAATTCACATGTGATTTTTGGACTTGTGCCTCTAGTGTCTGTCTGTGTCGGGTTATAGCGCCATCTATATTTCACATTAGGCTAAAATGTGTATGCATACATATAACAATGTCTTCCTACAAAAATATACTTGGGTAAATGTACACATACTGTCTATGTTTTAGGCACTTCTTAATTGGACTGAACTGTCTTCACCCATGCCCAAGTCTCTCATAAGGAATTGTTAGTGGAAAAAGAACCACCTTTTTATAACACTTGTCATTGTTTGAACTATTATGAGAAGATGTATTAAATAATTTCCAGAAAATTTAAATTTACATAATTTTGGCAGTGGACTTTCATTTAACTGACAGTGTATAGTTTCAGTATGCCAAGTGATAATGATAAGTGCTACAAAATTTGTGATAAATATGGTGAAAGAATAAGATGTGATTCAGATTAAAATGGCATTGTGTCACAGTGGTTATTACAGCTGCCCAGGTTCAGTTCTCAGCCCCGTCAAAATCTATGTGGAATTTACAATTTTTTATTCCAATGTGTGGGAGAGTTTTTTTTAGTATCTCCAGATAACGACTATGCTAGATTCTTTGACCTCCTATCCAGGACTGGAGGAGGAAGGCAGCTTCAGAATACAGATGGATGGTCAATATATGACAACAATATTAGTACATTACCACCATGATCAATCCAACAAGCTTTTATTTTACATTTATATTTTATTTGACATTTTTCATTATGTGGATTATAGAAACACTTTTGAGCCGTCTTAACGTATGGGCACAATGGGCACTGACCGGGGGCCCCAGGAGCAGAGGAACCCCCCAGTGTTTCTGATGCCTATGTATGTTTCTGTTTTGCTGTCAGAATGGGGGCCTATGATGCTGTTAAGATGACCCTGGTTACAATACATTTCAGTGTTAGTCAAACAATCCTTCATGCCTACATATTGTGCATATGGGTAAGAAAGTAAACAGTATGGGAAAGTCATATCCACAGCTTGTGAAAATAGCAAAAAGAAAGGCAAGCCAGAGAACACAATTAAAACACAAGAATCCCACTTCCAAAGTAAAGTTAAGAAAAGGTGTGTCTTTAGCCTTGACTTGGACCGAAAAAACGAAGACAGAGAGATACAAGAGAGAGAATGAAAAGCTTTATGATAGGAAGAAGTCCAGGCTTAGAAGATGTCAGCTGTCACACCGGTTTGTACTTGGAATTATTTTGACTGAAAATGTGTGTATCTTTGTGCTAGACCAGTGCTCATCAACCTGTGGAAGTGATACGTGAAGAGTTACAGGGGTGACACCTGAAGAAACACGCAAGAAAAAAAAATGACTGAAGCAGAAAGCATGAGTGAAAGCAGAGGGAAAGAAAAGCAGTCACCTTTGGAGCTATACCTCAAGAGGCACAAAACTCCTACTGTGTTTTCAAGACAACAAGTAACATTTTCAGTATTAACATTTAAACATTTATGTAATTGGTTCAGAAATAAAAAAAATGGATGTGGAAGGGGGTCCACATTAACAACATGTTGGACTGGTGTCAGAACACAGAAGAACTATATAAGATGGGCAGGATAAACACTTTTCCTTAGGAGAATGTGGGAAGTGATTTCCTTCACATCTTCTATAACTCTGTGAGGACTAGTGCAATTTTCTATGCTATGGTGTGCTGAGCTGGTAACATCACTTCAAAAGAAGCCCACTGAATCAACAAGCTAATTAAAAGGGCAAGCTCAGTTATGGAATTCACTCTAGACCCCCTAAAGGTCGTAACAAAGGAGAGAACTAAAACAGAACTGAGTGCCATTATGAACAATGCTACACATCCTCTCTCTAACACACTAACATTGAGGACTTTCAACTAACAAATTATTCCACTAAAGTGTGTCAGAAAAAACTAGTGGGGTTCCTTTATACCAACAGCAGTATGTCTGCATAATGCCTCACTGGGACTGGGACTGCAAAGTCGGAATTTTCTATCTATCTATCTATCTATCTATCTATCTATCTATCTATCTATCTGTCTGTCTGTCTGTCTGTCTGTCTGTCTGTCTGTCTGTCTGTCTGTCTGTCTGTCTGTCTGTCTGTCTGTCTGTAATTGTGAGAAATATATTAATTTTGAAAGCCTCTGATTTTGCATAATGTACTTTGCAAAGCCTCACCCCACTGCAAGCATCCAAGAATCATTTTCCTGATTTTTACTTAGAGACATTGGTGGCTGTTTCTGTGTGGGCAATCCTAGAGTAATGCTAGGGAAAAGTTGCAGTAGTAAAAGTGACTTGAAACATCCATATTGACTGCTTTTGACTCTAGATGTTGCTACAGCCCGCTCAGGCTATGTTCAGATATCAGTTAAAAGTGTTTCACTTCCATTTTTTTGGCTAATATGTGATTTTTTTTGTGCTTGACTGTACAAAGTAATTTTGCAAGTTATTCAAATCTTATTTGATGGTATACTGATCTCTATAATGAATCTGTAAAACTAATGAAAATTAATTAATCAGACATATGTGACCTAAAATACAAACATGAATACTAGCTACATGCTGGCTTCAAATTACTTACAGTGAAGGACATCTGCAAATTTGTCAGCTCGCAATGGCAAGTGCTCAAACACTTCTGTCATCGCTGCCAAATCTTTCTGCAAGAGAAATACATGTTTGAGGTGTAATATTCCAGGGAAACAGGTAGTGATTGAACTGCATCTGCAGGTTTTCTTTTTTTTTTGATGTCACATTCCTAATGAAAGAACGAATCTTTGTCACATAATTAAAAAATTTGTTAGCACCGTGTCAGTGGTCGCTAGGACTGACCACATGGATTATCACCATTTTACATACAGTAGGTCACTCTCCTTACAAAAATGGTTTGCTGTTGCTGTAAAAGTTGGAATTCATATGTGACCTTGGCAGACTTACCTTTTTTATTCATTGTAAGTGGCACTGAAGCTGTTCATTTGCATGATGAAATGGCAGCTCATGCTATTGGGGACTCATTTCCAGGTTGATGCATGTTGTCAGCACCATTACAATATGTTATATTGAATGGCAGTATAAGCAAGTGTTGTTTAGGGTAGCTCTCTGCTTAACCTGCCAGCATACTAGGTAGCTTACAGTAAAGGTGACAGCTGAATTTATAATATTACTATGCATGCCCACAAGTTATAACCATATAGATTATATTTAGGCCTTTGAATTGAAATGACTAGCCTAATATAATCACAAAACTCAGTGAAATTCAGGTATAATGATTATCTATAAACGTTTTCCCATTGTTCAGGTTTACCATATCCTCCCTAATGTAGGCAAAGAATGCAATATCACCACCCACTTAATGCACTGCATATTTTTTCCAGGAAAAGACAGATTATCGTGAACATTTTGAGCAAGCCAGAAGAGAATGTGAAGAGTAAAATCATCAAGTTATTAACAGTGGTGAACAAGAGAGGACATCATTTGTAGAGTTTTAGTACAGGAGTTAATGGAAACTTATTTAGGACACACTTATAACTTGAATTAAATCAGTTTTTCCAAATGCTTTCAAAGTCTACTGTTTGAAATAATTCAAGCAACACAGGAAAAGGTTTGGGGGCAGCCGCCCGTATACTTGAAATAGGCTGCCAATTAGATAGATACATCCTTTATTAATCCCCAAGGGGAAATTCACATACTCCAGCAGCAGCATACTAATAAAAAAATATTAAATTAAAGAGTGATAAAAATGCAGGTATAACAGACAGTAACTTTGTATAATGTTAACGTTTACTCCCCCAGGTGGAACTGAGGAGTCGCATAGTGTGGGGGAGAAACGATCTCCTCAGTCTGTCAGTGGAGCAGGACAGTGACAGCAGTCTGTCGCTGAAGCTGCTCCTCTATCCGGAGATGATACTGTTTAGTGGATGCAGTGGATTCTCCATGATTGACAGGAGCCTGCTCAGCACCCGTCGCTCTGCCACAGATGTCAAACTGTCCAGCTCCATGCCTACAATAGAGCCTGCCTTCCTCACCAGTTTGTCCAGGCGTGAGGCGTCCTTCTTCTTTATGCTGCCTCCCCAGCACACCACCGTGTAGAAGAGGGCACTCGCCACAACCGTCTGATAGAACATCTGCAGCATCTTATTGCAGATGTTGAAGGACGCCAGCCTTCTAAAAAAGTACAGATGGCTCTGTCCTTTCTTTCTTCTAAGTCAGTTTGGTTCAAAATGACAGACTTCAATCCAAAAACAGAACAGTTCAGACAGACAAACATAGTGGTTTTCAAGTTGGGCTGGGGAAATGACGTCATTCTGGCAGGAAGTGATGTCATCGTACCCAGAGCCAGACATGACATAATTGAGTTCAGGCGGAATTTCCCATGGTTGGTCTGCAGACGAAAAAGATAAAGGACAGTGCACTCTGCCACTCTCTGGTCCAGCTTGGAATGATCCCTTTTAGAGCCCTTCAGTTGCTTCCCATGTGCCATGTGTGTGACAACTATTAGAGTCCAATTGGTGTGATGATTGTTTAATTTACTTTGCCACATTTTTGTCTGTTATGCTACACCAATTATTATTGCTGCTGGATTATTATCTATGCTGTATCCTATACTTTTTTCTCCCCCTACCTCCAGGGTTTATGGCAGGTAAGGCATTTGTCCCTATATATAAGCACAAACACAGTATATTTGTCCTTGTCAGCTTGAACAAGATATATAATATTGAGAGTTTTTTAGCTTTTGGAGTCTGGCCAATGAAATGATCTGTCTGGATATGGAACCTAACTCCATTCATCCATTTTCCAAATCTACATATTCTAGAATATACTCACATGGACTAATGAACTAAATCCATGGAGAGATGTCAGTTCAACACAAATCCCAAATTACAGCTTGAAAGTGGATGAATAGAAAACAGTGAACTTGTTGTATGATCCAACCTGTAGAATCTCCCTGCCAAACAACCCCTCTAAGAATACTAACAAATGGCTTTCTTGGATTTGAATACTGTTAAACTTTAGAAAGTATTTTAAAAGAATAAGGACTAAATTAGCTTTTTCCCATATTTACACTGAAGAAAATAAGCTTTCTCCTCCACGTGTTGTATGCTGACTCTGAACCAAATCAAGTCCTTTAAATTTCTCACTCAATTATTTGTTCAGCAATCCACCATATTCATGTTTTACAGGCTTAAAGGGGAGATGTATCCCATTTTGAAATTCTAACACTATTGTCTTGAGAAAAATTATAGCAGATTACTAACAAAGGATGAAATGAAAGAGTCCCTCAGCTCCATCTTTAATAAACAGACTGAGGAATTTTGTGTACATTTGCTGAACTTTGCTCTAGAATTTTCACAGCTCTCCCCTGAATTTCCTCTGAGAACAGCATTAGTCGCTGCCCCCGCCTGTCCACACAATATGACTGCGTCAGCAACCTGCTGTCAGAGCTAAACTGACTCCACACTACCCCCTCACAATTAACACTAGGTGTGAAACTGAGTCCTGCAGAGAGATTGTGTAGCCTTTTACATCTTTGATTATTTTGATTTGTTCTGCATTAAACCGCCGAAGCCGGCTTTGTAACATTACAATGTGCAAGAATTTTGAAAGTGACATGATGTATGGGAGTACTGCTTTACTTAGTGGCTAAGGCATGTGTTTATTGATCTTATAATGAGATGCAGAAATGACAGCTGCCGGACGCATTGTGGGTATCTTAAGATAACTGGTGAGAGAAAAATTATCAAAAGTAATGGGAATTTGTATTTTTCCATCACTAGATTAGATGAAGGTACTTAATAATGCATCTGAATTTGTTTAGTTAAAGGAGATTGTTTTGTTAGAGATTTAAATATTAAGCAGACTCTGATGTGCAGTACATGACTATCTATAAAAATAATGCAGTTTATCAAGCTGTTTTTTTTTTTTTTACATATTGGGGTCACAGAGAACAAAAGCCTAACATGGGGGGATTAGGTGTGAGGCAGACACGAGCCCTGGACAGGAGGGCCAGCACATCATAAGGAATTTTCACTGTTAATGTGCCAATTTGGAGTTGGCAGTTATGTTAACATAACTGTATAGTTGATGTAGGAGTAACCATAGAATACCCACCTTGAAACTGGAGAAAAACACCATGACCAAGTTGGAAATTGAACCTAGTTTTCTGGAGCTGAAAATTCAAAGACAAAACACAGTTCCACAAAGCATATGAATTCTGGTTTGTGGCTTCTAAACAAGTAATGTGATATTAACAGTCAGATTCTTGGCAGTTCTTTTACTACAGTCTGTACTTTTTAATTAAAACAATCAGTTGACATTAGTATATCTGATTATTTATCTTCAGGACAAAATGTATCATCTTGTCGATAACAACACCTTGCTTAAATACCAGGGTCTCTATTAAGTAAAATGTATTATTATTATTATTATTATTATTATTATATTGTACAATGGAGTGTCTGAGAATTCAGTAACTGCCCAGAGACTGCTGCTAGGAGTAGTGGGCCCCAGTCTGTCTGAATTGCTGGGATACCACCATGATTCTCACTAAGACAAGGGGATAGTGAATGAAATCTAAATCCACATATCCTTGCACATTTTATTTTTCATCAATAGTCACTTTCTGCTAGCCAGTTTGGAATTCTAACATCAGACAGCTGAAGGTCTTTGTGCTGATGCCATTTTTATTAATCGGCTTGCCTTTGTTATGTTTACATGGACTGATTCTCAATTTGCTTACTCTGGAGTCGGAGGATCTTAAGAGCACTTGACTGATTTTATGCTTGGTTTCTTTCTTGAAATTCTGAGGAGATCATTGATATTTGGTGGAAACAGAGCTGTTTAAACTATCCAACGAAACTTTACTTTCACTGTCCGTCCCAATCAACTCAGGAGTTTCACCACCTTATTAAAATTCTACATTATAAAATCACACAGATTTTTATTTCAATGATATTTTATTGTATTACTAACCTCTGCTCAAACAATAACATGGTTTGTGGCAGAGACCGGGATGCTCCGACAATGAAAGGATCAGGCACAAGAGTATTTTCAGGAAATTTCTGCCCTGGATCGATAGAGGGCAGCCCCCTTGGCTTACAGCAGAGCCGTGGGTTTGGAGCATGGAACCTCAATCCTGCTGGGGCCTTTGGCCACCACCCATGGGGTGCCCGGACGTTTACAGGGCTCTGTTTGGCAGAACTTTCACCACACCAGGAAGTGCTGCCGGAAGAAGGTCGTTGGGCACCTGGAGTCCATCCGGGAGCCCTTTAAAGAGCGCCAATCGCCACTACTCAAGGACCTGAGTCGGGAGGAAGAAAGAGAGATCCTGTGAGGAGGAATGGAGAGTTAGAAGGACTGCAAGCAAGAAAGACAGTCCTTTTGGTGTCGCGAACATTCTGCTGTTGTGGGGAGTGAAGGAAGCGCTTTCTCACCTTTAAATAAAGGTATGCTGTGTGGAGAAACTTGTGTCCTGCTTGTCTGTGTCGGGTTAGGGTGGCTGTACAAGCCCTGGACTTCCTCCAATAATCTTAACAGATTTAAAGATCACCAGCACAAGTATTTATAAATGTTAATGCAAAAAGAATTTGATTCAACTGAATATCCATAGTTATTGTAATTAGAAGCTTTTGCTTAACAAAAAATACAAACTGAAAATGAAAATAAAATGGCCAGTAATGCAAATTACCTCACAACTGATACGCAAAACTTTAATAATTCACACAGAAGAAAGCAATGAAGGCTGCTGTTTTAACTCTTGCTTGTATCATTGCAGTGCAGAATGGAGACAGCTTGAAGTACATGAATGATAGCTTATGCTGTGCAGACATCTTAATTTTGGTGTGAATTACTGATTAGTGTAGTTATCAGACCACAGGCCAAATACAGGTATTACTAGGGCACAGCTTAAGTTGGTCAATGTGTCATTTGCAATACTTTTCTCTCTCTACAACTGGTATCTCTTTCCCCCCACTGATTGTATGCTCATGCTATATGCAATGAAACTGAACATTTTATGAAGCTTGCCTAGCAGAGACTCTTTCTGCCAGGGACACCGAAGGGCATGTTGCAGGCATCCATGCGTGCCTGGATGGCCTCTTTATGTGCAATAATTTGTCAGCCTCAGATGTCATATTGCTTGAACTGCCATCCCAGGTAAAATCCAACTATTAGCAAACAGTGGAGCTAAGTCTACCTGGTGTAAACTCTTTATCTTTTAATCCTCTTGCTTATCACTGGCAGGCAACATTGGCTGAAATGACATAGTCACTCTTAGAAAAAGCACTCGAGATTTTATTTACGTTTAGAAGTAGTTGTAAAATATCAAAGTGATATTGACTTTTGCATATTGTTTTTTTTGTCTTAAATATCAAATCAAATTGAAAATTCAATATAAACTGCTCAAAAAAATTAAAGGAACACTTTGAAAAAAATCATGCTGGTTATCTATACTGATATGGACTGGGTAATGTGTTAGGAACAAAAGGATGCCACATCGTTTGATGGAGATGAAAATTATCAACCTGTGGCGGTCTGAATTCAAAGATACCCTGAAAATCAAAGTGAAAAAATGATGCGGCAGGCTAGTCCATTTTGCCGAAATTTCATTGCAGAAACTCCAAATCATGTTCAGTAGTTTGTATGACCCCCACGTGCTTGCATGCATGTCTGACAACGTCGGTGGGGGCCATGCTCCTAATGAGACAATGGATGTTGTCCTGGGGGATCTCCTCCCAGCTCTGGACCAGGGCATCACTGAACCCCTAGACAGTCTGAGGTACAACCTGGCGGCATCAGGTGGACTGAAACATAATATCCCAGAGGTGTTCTACTGGATTTAGGTCAGGCGAGCGTGGGGGCCAGTCAATGCTATCAATTCCTTCATCCTCCAGGAACTGCCTACATACAGTATTCTCGCCACATGAGGCTGGGCATTGTCGTGCACCAGGAGGAACCCAGGACCCACTGCACCAGCACAGGGTCTGTCAATGAGTCCAAGGATTTCATCCTGATACCTAATGGCAGACAAGGTGCCGTTGTCTAGCCTGTAGAGGTCTGTGCGTCCCTCCATTGATATGCCTTCCCAGACCATCACTAACCCCTCCACCAAACCGGTCATGCTGAACGATGTTACAGGCAGCATAACATTCTCCACAGCTTTTTCAGACCCTTTCACATCTGTCATATGTGCTCAGGGTGAGCCTGCTGTCATCTGTGAAAAGCCCAGGGCACCAGTGGTGGACCTGCCAATTCTGGTATTCTATGTCAAATGCCAATCGAGCTCCATGGTGCCGGGCAGTGAGCACAGGGCCCACTAGAGGACATCGGGCCCTCAGGCCACCCTCATGAAGTCTGTTTCTGATTGTGTGGTCAGAGACATTCACACCAGCGGCCTGCTGGAGATCATTTTGTAGGGCTCTGGCAGTGCTCATCCTGTTCCTCCTTACCCAAAGGAGCAAATACTGGTCCTGCTGATGGGTTAAGGACCTTCTTCGGCCCTGTCCAGCTCTAGAAGAGTAACTGCCTTTCTCCTGGAATCTCCTCCATGCCCTTCAGACTGTGTTGGGAGACACAGCAAACCTTCTGGCAATGGCATGTATTGATGTGCCATCCTGGAGAAGCTGGATTGCCTGTGCAATCTCTGTAGGGTCCAGGTATCGCCTCATGCTACCAGTAGTGACACTGACCGTAGCCAAATGCAAAACTAGTGTAAAAACAGTCAGAAAAGATGAGGAGGGAAAAATGTCAGTGGCCTCCACCTATTAAACCATTTCTGTTTTGGGGGTCGTCTCATTGTTGCCCCTCTATTGCACCAAAGCAGCTGAAACTGATTAACTACCCCCTCTGCTACTTAACTGACCAGATCAATATCTCAGAAGTTTCATTGACTTGATGCTATACTCTGATTAAAAAGTGTTCCTTTAGTTTTTTTAACCAGTATACTTCCGAGACCTACTCTGAGTTTCTGTGATTTGGAATTTAAAGTGAAGATTTATTATTCCAGATTTCAGGCTAAGAGTTTTGGGTAACATGAAGGTTTTTTGCGTGTATGTCATGGAAGTTAATTAGCATTCAATTTATGGTCATCCACTGTATATAGTTTTTTAAAAAATTTAATAAATTGTAAGGGATAATAAAACCCCAGGAACATATTTCTTCAAGTCTCCTTTTTTAAATTATTTTAGGGGGAAATGGTGCCATTGCAAAACTGAGAGGTGGTTAACATCGACACCCCTACCACGTGGGTGGGGCTTTCCAAAAGAATGGAAAATTTAGTGAGATTGGGCGCACTCTCAGTTCTGTGATGGCTGCTATAACGTGAGTGTTTTTCTTTTGGTTTCATGCAGCTCTTCATTTGTTAATTTATTAATAATTATTTTCTAAATACTGTATTTAAATGTAAATATATTTTGTGTTGCAGGGTGTCCAAGTACTGAGACCCTTTTTCACATTTTATGTTACAGCTGGTAAAATAAACTCACAGGAGAGAAGGGCAAAATATTGTGTGGTCTCTGTCTTAGATCCAAAATAAAATAAATCACAACACAGAGAGGAGTGCCAGAGGTGGAGGTTACAAACAGCTGACTGTCCTTTTGATTACAGGCATTTGGCTTGTTTTACTGTTACAAATTAATCTCTAACAGAATAAAAGTTTGTTTTGAGTTTCAATAGGATTTTTCTCAGTATTTTGAGTCCTTCTCCATGCCTAACTGTGGATTTTGTTTCTTTCATCTCCTGATTGAAACAAGAAGGTGTTTTTTCTCAGCTATTTTCCATCTGTGACATAGCAATAACGCAAACTAGTACAGTCTTTAATGGATCCAGACAACACAACTAATCAAAGTAAGCAGAAGTCAGTACATGGCATAAGTTTCAACTAAAGAATGAGGACAAAGGTAAATCGTTACTGTAGAACAATCATAAAAGCCATAATCACTGGAAACATAAGAGTCTTTAAAAAGCACAAATGAAACACACATAATGGTGGCAGGCAGTGTGGCATAGTGGGCTTTAGACTTTAGACCCTGAGGTTGTTGGATCAAACCCCACTACTGGTACTGTGTGACCATGAGCAAGTCAATTTACCTGCCTATGCTCCAAATGGGAAAAACAAAAGAAATGTAACCAATTTGTATCTCTCAAACGTCGTAAGTCATATTGGTTAAAGGCATTAGCCAAAACAATAAATAATAATGACTTGAGGTATGGAAATGCAGCTGCTAGTTAAACTAAGTAGGACACAGCTGATGTATTTGAATAATGTAAACCGTTGCCTAGCAGCCCAGGTAAAAGTAGGCGTGGCTAACAAGAGCAAAGGCATATAAAGAGTACAGCTTTACATTTCTAGCTGTCATTACTATGAATGCTTTTGCCATAAGTATTTTGAATATGTTATATTCTGGAGAATTATTCTACTATTCTAAGGTTTGCTCTATTTTGCATTTTTTTTGTGTGGTTAAAAATGTAATATTTTTGTGTTTTCCTGCAATTCTTTGTGAGCAGTTTTGTTTGATGGTTGCAATATAGTTACTAATGGCAATGTCAGAAGTCACTTGTGACTTTAGGGGGTCATGGGATTTAAAGGTTGGTCGTTGGGGTCACTTCCTCATTTAAGTTTGGGATGCCACAAAGAAATAAACAAAGTTCATTCATTATGCTTTTTCTAAGTCCAAGAATTGTATACCCTTTTCTGATTTTTCGGTAAAAATACCTTTTATCTCCCAAACCTTTCATTCTTTTAACACAACACCAGCATGACGACTGGTAGATGTTTACGGCATTAATACCTCCAATAAAGTGTTTTATTCTGTTATTATATTTTTGTTTTGGACAAACATTGAATGGAACAAATAGGCTTTTCAAGTAACTCCTTATTGATCTCACACAGATGGTCCACATGTATTGTATTGATTAGTTATTTTTGCAAAAGATTTGTTGTATTTGATGCCTGATGTGAAAGAACGCAACTTTTCATTAGGGTGACTATGGACGATGATATTGTCCTGTTAAGGATGAGTCTTGTGTTGCACAAGACAACTGTTGGTTTTTTTTTTGCATTATTGACATGGGCTGAAATGTGCATTATTGGCTTGGAAGCTTTCATTGTGGCGCATGCTGTATTTCTTTGTGACAATGGGTGAATTTCTGGCTGCTGTGAAGATGTACAGTAATTTTTTAGTGTTCACTTTATACTCGCTGTATAAAGGAAACAGAGACAATGATGAATAACCAGGCCCTCGACCTTTCATCAGGTTTATTAAAGTGATAACAATGCCTAGAGATGAAAGTAACAAGTGCCTACCTCTGTTATCTGAGAGCTGCACATTCACTTACTGATTGGATTTATTTCATTTTCACAAAAAATGTAAACCAGTTTTCATTTTTGAGTGAAAGGATATTTTGATATCTCTTTGGAAGCTTTGCATGTAATTATGTTGGGTGGGGTTGGGGGTCAACAGATTAGAGAACTTTGTGTTTCAATGCTCCAGTGCTAAAAAAGATGTTAACACATTTGCGCCACGATCTGGAAGCTTTTGAAAGACATTTCACATTACTTTTGACATTTCTGTCTATTTTTATACATCATTTTCATCATATGCATCATTTTATGCATCGAATAATTTGTCATGTGGGGGCAGTGATTTCATTTTGGAAGCACTGCAGGTCTCCTTTACTAATAGTAGGAAAGTGTAGTCATTTTGCAATAAAAATGTTGCTTTATTCAGAATTGTTGAAGGCGGTCAAAACCATGGGAACCTTCAGAGAAATTCCACATTAGGAAAAATGAAAGAGAAGACTTCTAGTCTCAACTTGGCCTTCATTTGGACTTGTGTGTTGAGTTCTTCTCTTGTTTTGAAGATTTGGTTTAAGTATTGAATTGCAAATGTACTAGACTGCTTAATGTATTGCACTTCAGTCTCTATTGTTAAGAATACATAAAGAAGTTAGAAAATGAATGCATTACGCATCATTCAAGTGTATTTGAGGAAAGTGTAAGCACTGTAGCATTCGATGTGGTGATTTCAGTAACCAGGTTCTAGAGCAGGGGTCCCCAACCCCAGCCCTGGAGGGCCATAGTGGCTACAGATTTTCATTCTAACTCTTTTCTTAATTTGTAACCTGTTTTTGCTGCTAACTAACTTCTTTTGAATTTATTTTAATTGACTTTCTTAGGTCCCGTGTTTCTTTTTCCTTATTTAGCAGCCAAACAGTAATGAGATACAAAATGAGCCAAACAAGACCAGCAGACTCTGTCCATCATACAATATCTCAAAATAAAGAATGATGAAGGTCTCAGGAATGTTGATCTGCTCAGGTACACAAAACATTTTAACAGAGCTCTTACAAAAGAGAAAATCAAACATTTCAGAAATGTCTGCTATTGCACAATGAGAGCAGCAACAAGCCATGGAATTAAAGAACGGGTTTCATTAACAATAAGAATTGGCGCCTAATTAAGCCACTGGTTGGAGTGAAATTGGTTGGAGTTTGAGGCCCACACTTAATTTGTCTTCTGTGGGCTCACTCACTTCACATTTCATTTCTGTTTGGGTGCCATTTAAGGAAAGAAATGAAGCGATTCAGAGGAATGATGAAGACATTCAGGGGAACAAATCTTAAAAACAAGTCAATTAAAATAAATTCAAAAGAAGTCAATTAGCAGCAAAAACAGGTCACTAATTAAAAAAAAAAGGTTTGAATGAAAACCTGCTGTCACTGTGGCCCTCCAGGACCGGAGTTGTGGACACCTGTTCTAGAGCCTCTTTAGTATATTCAAGGCTTGCAGGGGCCAGAAGCTATCCCACCAGGACTGGGCAGAAGGCTGAAAACATGGCTGGACAGGACAGTAGTCCATCACAGGGACCACCCTCACTAATTTGCCAGCTAACATAACCTAAATTTAAAAAAAAAAAACTTTTGTAACTAAATCCTTCTTTGCTTTAGTATGTTTGGCCATAGTAATTACCGTGAAATGGGACCTGGAAAGCTATTCAGCTGTGATAAATGTCAGGGAATAATATGAGTGAAAGGTAAACGTTATTACCACGACTGCCCATTATGGATACCAGGTGAATGTGACACTCTTATGATAAATTACAGTGTCATTGAAATTGTGAATCATTATTAACTGTAGCTAATGGAACCTGTGAGGTCAGTTTAGTGTAATGTAAATACTGAGTACATTTTTGTTTGCTCTGTGCACAGCGGCTTACTTACCACAGGGTACTTGCTTCATAACTAGATAACCTTTTGTTTTCCTTGCTTGCATTTTATACTTTAATGATTAGGGAGATGATTTAACTTCTGTGTTCCAACTTAAGCATTGTAAGATACTTCTGTAGGGAAGACTCATAAAGCAGAGGCAATTTTCTTGATAAAAGAGGTTTCTGCATGCGTATCTGTTTGCCATCAGTGTCAAATATCAGAGGTGAGAAAAAGGAAAAAATACAAAATATACAAGTGTAACTGCTGTTAAGGTGAAATTGAGAAAGTAAATTACAGTGGTGCCTTGGATTGTGAGCATAATTCGTTCCGGAAACATGCTTGTAATCCAAAGGTTGTAAATCAAAGCGAATTTCCCAATAAGAAATAATGGAAACTCAGATGATTCGTTCCACAACCCTAAAATATCCAAATGAAAATGATTAATATAAAATGTAAACTAAAAATACATAAAACAAATTATGAGGGAGACGAGAGAGAGGAGAGGAGAGGAGGAGGAGCGTTATTGTGTAGGACACTATAACTAATGGAATCCCTGCTATCTGTTGGCTCACTGGAATCTCTTTCTTTTTTTTGATACTTTAACAAGAAACCTATCCAATGACAGTTGTTTTGCCTGAAGAGTCACTACACTTGGACACAAAATAAAAAAAGTGCTTTACGCACTGTAAGGTTTCTAAACTCTTTGGGGACTTCCCCCAATGGGGTGAGAGCATCCTGAAGCAACCGCAGGCTCCCAACGCTGTAGCAGTTCGCTGCAAAAGCGAATCCGAAAAGATCGCGATCATGCTATATGGGTTATGCAAGGAACATTATAAATGCAGGGCACAGTATTACTTGGCCACTAACCTGGCTATGACCCTGCCTGACTGCTGTGTCTGTGTATAGGAGAGTGGCAGATCCCACTACAATAAATATCCATGATGCTCTTGTTTCAAGCTAAATAAAAGCTGGTTTTGCTAAAGTACTGAGACTCAGCCTCGTGTTTTTGGGGTGCAGGACAGGGACTCACATGTTACAGCACACACACGTGGTCACAATGCTATAGTAAACAGTATACACTCGTACGGATATTGACTATATGAGTGAGGCACGCCGACAGAGACCGAGCATGGGAGACGATTACCCACAATCCTGCAGCGAGAGAGAGAGAAGAACCAGTTGTGATCACGTGATGCTCGGCAGACAAAGCATATACATACTACTCGTATTGCAAGACCTCACTCATTTATCAATTTAAAATTTATTTAAAATTTTAGCTCGTCTTGCAAAACACTCAGACTAAGTTACTCGCAATCTAAGGTGTTACTGTAATTAATTTGTAGTCAAAGTTGCATCAAATGTTTCTCTGTGTTAAGCCAGATGAGTTTGCAAAATTGGCAGTGCTTTTTAATGGGAGATTTTGAAAATGTAAAACTTTGTAAAGTGCGATCTGATCAAGATATGTCCATGAAAATTGAACTGTAGTGACAAATTTACTCTAAGAATAAGAGTGCTAAGTTTCAGTAAAATCCACTGAGAGCCAAGTTATTTTATTTGGGCAGATTGAAAAGGCAGACGGACATGGCTATCGTAGTAGGTGCTTCTCGTGTTATATGCAAGTGCATTTAAAAGGACACCAATTAATAATAATAATAATAATAATAATAACTTTATATAGTACCTTATCATACATTAACATGCAATTCAAGGTGCTTTCCACAGATTAATCATCAAAAACAATAAAGATATACCATAGTTACTTGGATATTAGCATTAATTACTATTAATATTATTTCAAATAAATGTAAGTATACTAAATAGAAAATCAACCTGGGAATTGTTAAACAGAATATAAACACTAAAGTGCAAAACAAACCTTCTCTCTTATCAGAAACAGGTTGATACTGTTTTCTGATTAAAAGCCTTATACATAAAATTGACAAGAGAACAACCAGATCTAATTTACATATATATAAAAATAAATATATTACAGTATATATCTACGTTTGACTTAAGCATGTGTACATGGCAACACATTAAGTAGAGACAGATTGATGTTATTAAAATCAGTGAAAAGATACAAAAACAAATCAAACAGTCCATAGCTGTCCATAGCTGTTGATTAAGGATGTAGATGGAGTTCTTGATTCCTGAATGTGATTACTTGATGGGCCTTTGAAAATTTACAAAATAATGTTCAAATTGGCCATAAATATCAATGTTACATGTGCTAAATTTAAGAATTTATTCCTTCCATCTCACCATTCACCAATCCCTTTATGTTTTGATGCCACTTAATTCACTGCTTATTCCATCACAGGGCTTTGGAAGTTATAGCCCACCCCAGCTGTACTGGATGCAAGCCAAACTCATCTAGTAATGCAAAGAAATGCCTAAATAAGAACAACCAATGATCGCAGGTCTAATTGATTCAGGCAGTCTGGGCTGTACATTTTTATTTTTTTCAGCACCTGATTGGGGAGTGGGTTGAACATAAAAAATGGAGTACACCACCACTTCAGAAGTTGACTTTCATTCTTAGAGCTGTTTTGAATATACCTTTCGAGAAAAGTTAGTACAATTAATATAAAAAGCTCCAGACACCAATAAGGAGTTTGCTCCCATTTTTAAAATTTGTCCAAACATTTTTATTTTGTGACTTTCAAGCAACACATTTAAATGGGTGTGGGTGGTGCAAGCAGCATGTGAAGGCAAGGCCGGAGGCACAGCCTGGGCCCACACCTGGGTCTTCATGAGTAAACTGTGCTGGTACACACTAAGGAAAAGAATTGTGGTGTGCTTGCTGATAGCTTTGACTGCTTCAGTCCTGAGAGTTGCAGGGCTATATTTACTGAACTTATAAACAGGGTTTCTAGCAATTGGTTGGAGTTGGATTCTGGGATCACTTGCTTGAGTCTGTTCAATCCAAAAACAACGTTATTTACACACTTGTGTCTGGAAAACAACTTCAAGAGTCAATGAAGGCAGGAGACCAGAAAGTAGAGATTAGCAAATCCCACTTTGGTACCTTTGTCTAGCTGTTAGGTGGCATAGTGCCAGCTGGCAATGAGTAATCATTAACTTAAGTCTGCCTGCTTAAAAGTCTTTGTCTTATCACACTTTATTTATTTCTTCCGCCATCTCCCTCCAGTTGATTGCTTAATGGAGATTTATCCCTTAAATGTACTCTTTTATATTTGCTTTCATCATAAATACCAGAATATTGTTTATTTTCTAAGAGGCATGTACACATTTCTTTCAGAGTTATAAAAATGAAAACGCCAGAGATGTGTCTCAAAGTGCTCTCCAACCAAAGAGTAGATTAATGCTTATGGGCAACTTGCCTTTATGAAGGTCTCCTCACAATATACTGTTTAATTTCAAGGTTCTGAATTTGTCATAATATGAACAATAACATGGAGAGCTGGCTCACCATATTTTCTGGACAGTCAGATATTAAGCTGGGTGCATGGTATTATAAAACAGGATCTGGCATCCTTGAAACATATGGAGGAATATTTTGCACAAAATCAAATAAATAAAGGCATTGTGAAATGTGACAATATGGTAATAAAAACAGAATGATATGTGAGCAGAAATAAATAATTTCGTTACTTAGTTCTTTATGTACTTAGCTATTTCTTTGTTTTTTTATTTCAGCAACACCACATGCAGTATGAAATTCACACAGTAATGAAAACTGTTGTTTTCAACCATTGAATGTGAGAGTGTGGGATCAGCAGATTATCAGTAAGGGTGCACATTAATCTTCTGCCATCAAGTGGCGTATTTATAGCTGGACATTTCAGATGTAGACTCCTGAATGGATAACACATTTTGAGCTTCTTGAATTAAAATGGCTGTTTTGCACAGTAATTCTGGACACCCTTTTGTTTGTGCCATAGATACGTACATTCACAACTTAGAGTTTGTGCTTTGTTTACCTTGAGAATCTTTTGGGTCAAAGGAATGGGCAAAGACTTTGAGCATCTCCTCTACCAACGGTTCACCAATTGAAACATCATACTCCCTAGAACCCAACTCTCAACTCTGATGGGTGAAAATGACAGTTTTAATTTCAAGACTATATTTCATGTTACATGGCATTACTGAAATACATAAATGAAGAAATTTTTAAACAAATACATAAAGAAATAAGCAACAAAAAATATTTCATGAGACATTTAACTATTTATGCTTACATATCATAGTGTTTTTATTCATTTATTGTTACATTTTAAAGTACCTTTATGTATGTCTTTTTATTTATTTCATTGTGTCCAAAACATTCCACCATATAAGCATAGCTTATTGCATCTACATCTAGTTGTAGTTTGTTATGCTGTTTTTATGTTCTTTTTGAGCTATTGTAAAGTTTTAATGTCCCCTTAAGAACAAATAAAGTATACCAACAACAATACGTCTACATAATGCCTCACTCGGACTGGGACAGCCAAGTCAGAAGTTTTCTTTTCTTACTTTTTAATTATCATGGTTTGTTATTCTGGTGTCTTTTCGGACCAAAGCGTGTGTTTATTTTTCTCTATTATAAAAAAAAATCCTGTGGGAGGGAATGACTAGGAGACGATTCGTGATCTTCACGTTAAGATCACAGAAGACAAATAAAAGACCTGCGAGATGAAAGAGAATGGCCACGGAGCGTCTCGCAGGGATATAGAACATGAGATTCTTGCAAGACACGCCCTACTTACAAGCAAGCAACTGAGCACGGCCAGGAAAAAAAAACACAGATACAGGGGTCTCAGTACATATAAAGCATACAAAGGACAATACGTCATAAATGATACATCGACGACTAAAAGATCGCATTAGCGCAAACAAAAGGAAATTAATCATCAGGACCAGGTGTAATTGAAAAAATAGCAGAACAAAGTGAGGTCAGAAATAAAAGGCAAAGAGCAGAAAACAAAGTCTTTTCACATTCGCATCATTCAATGCACAAAACGTAGTTTTACACAATAATGGAACATACACTATGAGAATCTGTGGTCTCGCAATAGTTAAAGCAATGACAAGTTTAATTTCAAAGCAAACACAATTCGGTCAGGTGTATATTTATGATCACAAGGAAGCGATCACAACACAAGCAGCAGAGACATGAAGTGGAAAAAAGGACAGCGGCTGTACAGGCTTTAAAATGATCAAAGGGCAGCACGACAGCAACTACCCCCCCCCCCCACTCTTCACAACACGAGCAGCGTTATACGTCCTGCAAGAAAGAGATTCAACCACGCCCAGGGCCGGAAATAAATGACAATTATTGTTTTTACAACGTCACGCGAGACAAGGCAGTGAGCCATCATTTAAAACAAGTCCACAGACATCTAACCTAGCAGTTGTTGGATTGCTTTTGGCAGACAAGCATCATGTGCTCTGAGCTCTTAAAACAACGACATGCGACAAGCAGAACAGCCACTCCCTGCTTCACAATGCGAGCAGCATTATACGTTTGGCGAGGAAGAGATGTAACCACGCACGGGGCCGGAAATAAAGGACAAGTACTGTTTTTTGCAAAAGTTTTTAAAGTAAAAGTGAAAATAATGCATATGTAACAATTCCCATGAAAATAACAATCTCTTTAAATTGAAATAAACACGGGGGTGGGTGAGCGAAGCGAGCAGGGGGCAGAGCCCCCTAGTATTTATTTATTAAAAAGCCAAATTTCACTCTGGAGACAAATTTCTATCTGTCTGTCTATCTGTCTCTCTGATACATATGCCTGTTTAAAACATGTGGCCAAATGTGAGAATGCTCAAGCAACTAGAACACAACTTTTTTAAGGAGAGTTTCCTTTTCAGTCATTGCAGTTGTTTTATTTACATGTCCTTTTATACCAGATTAGCATATAATAATCAACAATAACAGACTCTTTTAAGAACTGAGAAATAAAAGCTGTGAGCATTTCCTTAGCAGAATTCCTTCATTAGTGAGATCCAGAAGTGACCTAGCCGCCTTTCTTGTAGCACCTCTAGCCATAAGAATGATGGCTCACATGAGTAGAAATGATATAACATCCTTTAGCCCTACTTAGACAATTTATCTCTCTCTGGTTTATGTTTACCTCCTGAGATTTTTCTCCTCACTGATGCTTCTGATCCCCAGCTGAAAGAGTGAGAAACCTTCTTTGAGGTATCTGGAGTCCTCCCTCCTCTCCTCTGTGTTGTTCTCTGTGGCACTGTATTAGTCCACATGACAAAGTGAACTTTGAAAAGCAATTCCCCAGCACATTGTATTTTCAGGTAAATCTAGTACTTTAACATCAGTTTGAGTTTTCTTCAGGTCTCTAGATTCCCTCTGCACCTCAGAAGCATGATGTCTAGTTAGACAAGCCACTCCATGTGATGTTCTTCATTTTGTAGTATGACTGCAGCTCTTCTGTTTGCCTGGATATCCTGCTGGCGCCTCAACACAGTTTCAAGTAATGGATTGATGTGATTGCTTGAGCTTTGCTCTTCTGTGTTTGTATTCTACTGTGAGGAATGGGCTTGTTCTGATCAAGGTCAAAATAAACTTTAGTATTGAAATATGAAATTCATTTGGTCTTCATTTTTTTGGATTGCAAGAAAATGACAAAAATTCCAGAGTAAAAACCCTTATGTATAGAATGTGTGTTTATTTCAACCATTCGTTCAGATTCACAGTGTTCACTGCTTTGAGCATTTTATTTGAACTGTTGTTTACCACTGCATACTCCATATATACAGTATGTGTTTGTTTTTGTTCCAAAGGTGAGGACCTTTTCTATTATAACAAGGTATTTGGGAATCATGTCTGTTAAGTGTCTTGGGGGTCCATATGCCATGTGTGTCTTTGTGTGTAGGATGTGGAGCTCTAAGTTGGGAAAGAGCAACAGTCTCTCAAATGGAAAAAGAGGGAGTAAATTCAAAAAGTCAGCATGAAATTAAACGTTAACAGTGAGCAAGGGAAGAAACAAATGCATCATGTGAACAGACTGTATAAGAAATGCCCAAGTGTGTGGCTTTTAGCCTCTTTACTAGAGGTTACTATCTTATTTTTAGACATGCTTTTGTATATTCCTGTGTGAATAATATCTAACTTTATTTTTTCATTGGATTAGTATCTCAGGCTTGGTCACTTCCTATATGCAAGTTCTTTCCATGTTCACTTGAATACTTTCATCCACATCCTAAAGATATTTAGGTATATTTATTGCAGCCTCTAAGTATGTACTTCCTAAAGTCCAGTTTTTCCAAGATTGGCTTGTTTTACCATACTATATAAAAATGGTTTAGAAAATGAATTGATGAATGGACATCCCACTGCTTTGTAGTACATATTTGCTGCAAATTCCATCCATCCATCCATCCATTTTCCAACCCGCTGAATCCGAACACAGGGTCACGGGGGTCTGCTGGAGCCAATCCCAGCCAACACAGGGCACAAGGCAGGAAACAATCCCGGGCAGGGTGCCAACCCACCGCAGGACACACACAAACACACCCACACACCAAGCACACACTAGGGCCAATGTAGAATCGCCAATCCACCTAACCAGCATGTCTTTGGACTGTGGGAGGAAACCGGAGCACCCGGAGGAAACCCACGCAGACACGGGGAGAACATGCAAACTCCACACAGGGAGGACCCGGGAAGCGAACCCAGGTCCCCAAGTCTCCCAACTGCGAGGCAGCAGCACTACCCACTGCGCCACTGTGCCACCCTTGCTGCAAATTATTTTACAAAATGTATTTGATTCCTGCTGTACTGAACTTTGCACCTTCTTCTTCTGTATTTGTAGGCTTTTCCTCAGGTGCTCTGGTCTTTGATCCCAAAGATGTGCATTAGTTTAATTGAAGAGATGAAAATGGCTCAGTACGAGGCAGAGTGAGTGTTTTCATGAGTATATTGTACAATGGACTAGTGTCCACCTAGAGTTGGTTCCTTGACTTGTTCCAGCCTTTGATCACCCTGATTTGGATTAAGCATGTCTAAATATGTGAAGCTGTGTTTTTATGATTTCAGTCTTTTACGTGCACTCTTTTCTGGAGCAAAGTGTTGAAAAGATGCTTGGAGGACCTAGACGTTCTTCCTCAAGGGTTTTAGACATTTAATGCTGTAGCCAAAGTACAAACAATATAAAATAAACATAAATAAATACAATACAAACCATCAGTACATTGAAAACGAACAAATGAATATGAAGAAGGAACCCTCACTATCATTGGAGGTTATGGAAAGATAGAGAATAGAACTGCATCTTAAATCTTGTTTTAAACAGTTCGATTGAGGGTGATGTTAATGTCATTAGGTAAAGAATTCCATAGACGAGGTACAGCAGCTGTAAATGCCCTGTCCCCCTTATTTTTGCACTTAGTGTGAGGGACAACAAGAGACAACTGACCAGTAGGTCTAAGCTCTCTGGTTGGCTGGTATAAAACACATAATTCAAATAAATAAGTGAGAGCAAAACCC
Source organism: Erpetoichthys calabaricus (assembly GCF_900747795.2). NCBI lineage: Eukaryota > Metazoa > Chordata > Cladistia > Polypteriformes > Polypteridae > Erpetoichthys > Erpetoichthys calabaricus. Next base: position 62,860,052 of record NC_041409.2, read on the forward strand.
ATGTATTGATTTAAAAACCAGCAAAATTTTAAAATCAGTTCTGAAACTAATAGGCAGCGAGTGTAAAGAGGCTAAAATTGGAGATGTAGAATCAAGCTTTCCTGCCCCGACCAAAAAACAGATGGCAGTATTCCGGACCTAATGCAACCTGCATGTAAGGGATTTGCTGATCCCTTAGCAGTAATCAAGCTGAGAAAAGTATTGAGTCCCAAAAACAGATTGTAAATGATTTGATAATACTAAATGTAAACTTTATTGAAATAACCATCAAAACAACAGCAACATTTACTACCACTTCCTTTTATTCTCATAGTTTTTTATCACTTTAGAAGAAAGGTGTGCTTTAGTTAATTACTATCTTTCTGTAGTTAAAGGAAGACTATACACCCAGACATGTTTTAAAGAAAGTTTTTCCTTCGTGTGATTATATTAAATAATTTTATTCATTCATTTTCTATATCAGGTCTCTTTATGACTCAAGATGGAAAGGGCAATAATATATTTATGCAGACCCTGTGCGTGATCATATAGTGTAGTAACTAGGGGGCTCCGCCCCCTGCTTGCTTCGCTCGCCAACACCTGGTGTTGGGAATGACAAAGAGCGTGATGTATGAATGAGATATAGAATAGTGTGACGGTGTAGATGATGCAAATATAAAGCAAACAATAAAGTGTGTGGCACAGTGTAAAGGTTTATTGGAAAATTTCTTTGTACACGCCGTTTAAGTGTAAAAGGTAATTCCAGGTCAGAACTTGTAAGGTCATTTAAGATGGTTATTGTTGTGATCAGAGTCAAGTTTGTCAGAGCTTCGAAAGAGTTGTGTCTCTCCAGGAAGTAATGGAATGACTTGGGTATTTATGTTTTCCACATTAATATTTTTTGGACATAATATAGTGCGTTGTGTTAAAAGGGGCATTTGGTCTAATGAGATTGCTGTTCCAAATCTGTCTGTAACTAAGTCGTCGCAGATAAAGGCTTGAGGAATTGTAATAATATGTGGGTGAAGTCCATCTGTATTGGTGAGTGTACCATCTCCCCGTTGTAATAAGCAATTGTTATGATCTGGTTCTGGACATCGCATGTTTTGTACTAACTGTATCTTTTGAAAGCAATGCCAATTGTCTGCGTATTTTAAGGTGCACTGAACAGTAGCTGAGCGCATGGCATGTGTAAGAATAGCTAAGCACTGTCTAAAATCTCCTCCTAATAAAAGTACTTTTCCTCCAAAAGGAATATTATTATTCATAAACGTTTGTAGAGGTTTATGAATGGTGTTGAGTAAGTGACTGGATGCAATTGTACATTCATCAATAATTAACATTTTTGCAAGACGGATGTCACGTGCAGTGCCACCGTTAATGTTCATAGTGGATACCGATTTGTAGGATCTTATGCAGTTGATAAAGATTTCACTTTCAGGTACATCGTTAGTTAGAAGCTTCTGTAGATATTCAGGATATGAATGTAAAGGAGGCAGTCTAATTTAACCCTTTTGACAACAACGTGTAAATGTATTACCTGTATTGCCAGTTGTTTCTTCAGGGAAGTGAACTGAATGACAATGATTGCAAATGACATTCATTAATCCGAATGAATTTTCCTGGTGTATGTTTTGCTTGTGCCGTTTGAGAGGCGCGTTGTTGCATGTGTAGTATTTGGGACGTGTTGTTTTGGAGCTGTAATCCATTTGCCTGTGCTGTGTGAGAATCCTGTTCTATCCTTCGCTGCCTTTAACGTATGTCTGAGACGGGAGGTGTTTTGTTTTGAATCCGTGCCTGTTGCGATGCAGCACTTTGATTGATAGATTGCGTCATGTGGATCTAGGATATAGATTTGTGCATATTTGCGTTGTTGATTTGTTTCAGGGTGCACTGTTCCAATGCGATGCAGTATTTGTGCACATATGCGAAAGCAGTATGGGCCATTGCCTTTTGGTGGCCTGATATTTACTCCGGTAGATGCAAAAGCAAATGAACTATTGTAGGATCTAATGCAGTTCATAAAGTTTTTACTTTTAGGTACATCGTTAGTTAGAAGCTTTAGTTGAGCTTTGCGTTTTTGGAGCCGAGACATTTTTTCTTCTAGAAATATGGATAAGTAATAAGGAGTATTGCACTCACTGTTAATATGGAGCCTTTTCTGCAGTTGAACGGTTAATAGTGCCTTATTGTAATGAGATCCACCTATGCTGCATAGTGTGAATTGTGTTTGGTCCCGTTATCCCGAGCGGTATCGTTTTGTACCCGTGATCGTGAATTCATGACTTGTTTGTTCTTGAGCGTGAGAAATATGGATAAGTAATAAGGAGGATCGCACTCACTGTTAATATGGAGCCTTTTCTGCAGTTGAACGGTTAATAGTGCCTCATTGAATTGAGATCTACCTATGCTGCATATTGTGAACGTGTTGAGATGATGTATGTTTAATACGGACGGTTCATTTAGAAATGGGGCTTTGTGTGTCATTTGTTATTTATGTTACTGTGGTCGTGGGTCTGAATCGTCGTTTTTGTGTACGTTTCGTGTGCTATGTCCGATGTCTGTCCCGTTTCGTGTCCAATGGGCTTTGTATGGTGCTCTTGGCTTCTTTTTTTTTGTGTGCTTCTGGCTTGTTGAATCCTCCTCTTTATGTGCGTCCAGTTTCCTGTGCAATGGGATTAAATCCTCCAATTTGTGTCTGTCCCGTCCGTTGCTTGTGTGTGTGTGTGTGGTGGGGGGGGGGGGGTTTGCGGGCTCTTTTTTTTTGTGTGCCAGGGGCTTGTTGAATCGTCCTCTTTGTGTGTATCCCGTCCGTTGCTTGTGTGTGTGGGGGTGGGGTGGGGGGTTTGCTCGTGCGGCGCTGTGTGCGTCGCCTGCGTTTGACTCCTTTTTTCTCTGCTCACTCCTTTTTTCTGTGGTCTTGTCCGCCTCTCGCGGCGCCTCATTTCTTGGGGCGCCTGCGCAGTACGTCTTTTTGCGGCTACGGCCCATGGCCGGATGTCCCTGCGTCCATCCGGTTTAGCATTCTCGGTTAGTAATATGGATAGGTAATAAGCACATGTGTATCTGTGAGCAGGGAGGTTTATGGGATGTCTGTGTATTTCATAAGCTTGTGTATCTGAGTGTTTGTGCTCATTTCAGGAGGATGCATGTTGTTGTATGTGTATGTGTGTTTTGGAAAGGAATCTATGTGTATTGGGGACAAGTCTATTTACAATTGTGTGTTGTTTTTAGGAAGGTGTACTTTTGAATGTCTGTTTTCAACCAGCCTGTGTGTGTGCTTTTTTTTAATTTGAGAGGGCGTATGTATTCACAGTGTGGGAGCCAGGTGTGTGTGTGTGTGTGTGTGTGTGTGTTGTGTGTGTGTGTGTGTGTGTTTGCTTACTAGCAGCAGCTTGGCTCCACTGTGCTGACTCACAGATAGCAGTGCACAGCCGCAGTGCTGAGAGCCCTTCTGCTCAGTGCCACTGATTGAGAAGCCTGGGTTAAAAGGGGAAGACAGTCAGTGGTGAAGGTGGAATATAAAAACACAGTGATCAGCACTGGGGACCCAATGCATCAGGTAGGATTTATTTATTATTATTGTTTTATTTTTTTTTTTTTGTACTGAGATTTGTTGATTTCCTGTTTTATTTCTAAGCATGGACCAATGTATAATTCTCTTTTGAGTTTGATCTGATGGGACCACCTGAACACTGTATGTCCTATTTACAGGTTTTGTTTACCACATAACTTATCAATGAAAAAACTTCGTTTTAATGTGTAAACAGTAGTGCCACAGTAAAAATGTTAAAAATTATCTTTCAGAGCATTGCTTTTTCTTTTATTAATGTCTGCATTATATTTACTAAAAGCCCTTTAAAGTTTCTAAAGTGCTCAAATGAAGGATTAGCCTCACTTTGAACCCAAGCTCTTAATGTGAAGCAAATTGATGAATCTGTTTATCAGTGAAGCAACTCCTGGTTAGAGACAGATATGTGACTCATTCATGTTAGATAAGAAAGAGAGTTGATTCTTTGGAGTTAAGGGTATCAAATGCTTTGGTGAGACTTTTTTCAAGTGATAATTTAGCTTTGTGTTTTGGAAAGTGCAATATATTTGTATTGTTGGCACAAAGTGACTTATGAATCAGCATTGCACAGTCGTCTCAGCAGTTTTACATTTTATAGTAAAAACACTCAATCCATGACAAATCATTCACAGACTGTTTTATGCCTCAATCAAGTCAGTGGGAAAGTAGTATCTGAGTAGTACAAGGTTGCCAGTTCAATTCCTGTATCTGACTCACTGTGTGATCCTAAACAAGTGAAAAGTATTTAAATCATGACATTAAATCTTGTTTTCCTTATTGTAAGAATTATTGACTTGTCAAGAAATTTGTATTTACTATTATTTAGCTATTATTATTTAGTAAAATTTGCTTACCCCATTGGCAGATTTTCATTTAGTTTTAATCTAGTTTTGGCATATGCATTTTTTTTGCAGTGTGTAATCCAATTACAAAAATGTATGTAATTAATTGTCCTGTATCCTGGTCTTTTAAGTCATGTTTGGTAAAAGCGTCAGCCAACTATATAATAGTAAAAACTGAGTATGTAAGACAATGGGATGCTACTTACTGTAAGTAGAGGTGAATAAGGCCCTGGCCCTGGGTGTTAGTGATACTTTGACTCAAGAAGGGGATGTTTGACAATGGTCTGCTAAATTCAGAGTTGTCCAGGGACTGATACTGTTCTTATTTTTATGGTGGAGGAACTGATGCAGAAAACTGTGGGACAGCAAGACAAATGCTTGGTTAAGTGTGCTGAGATCTGCATTTGAATATATTAATATTATTATTACCGGTACTTAGGAGAGGTACTGTCAGGCCATGTACATTGTTGCCTTATAGTTCCTAAGAAGTTAAAAGTTAAAGTCCTGCCCACTCACTGTCTTTATGGAAATAAAACATTGCACCATGCCCATATATTTTTTTTCTAAGTGCTCTTCCATAATTGGTTCTTTTCTTGCAAGCAGTGTTTCTTTTGAGGATTATATCATCTCTTAACCCTATAGTGGACTAAATGGGCTCAAAATATGCATATATGTGTATAATTAGAGTTGTCTATGCAAATTTTGTTTTTAAAAACAAGTTAACTGCCTAAATATTTTAGGCCTTTCCTCTGTAGTATATGACTACTCTCTACTCCTTGTCTGCCTGTGCATCTTCTTCATGCCTTTTACTCCCTGGTGTATACTGGTTTGTATGAACATTTCCTTCCCTTTTGTCCATTCCCTTCCTTACTTAAGGTAACTGGTTTCCGGAGACTGTTTCTGTCTCCATCTGCCTCTTCTGTCTCTGCTAGAGACCCTTACTGTAAATCACTGGTTTCCAGTCCTTGTCGCTGACGATCATTGACCTCCTACAGCTGTGTCAGCTTGGTCTTCATAAAATATTCAAGGAGCTGTTGAGCTCAGTTTTCACTGCAGCCTAATGATTATCATGGAGAAAAGAACGTCGGCTTTCCTAGCCACTGAAACTAAGAGACTTTTCTTTAGACGCTGAACCTTACTAATTACCAATCAGAATGGAGATGAAAAAAACAACTCTGTTATTTGTTTCCATTTATTTTTTCAAAAAAAAATCACCACCTTTTAAAGTAAAGGTTGAGCCACTCAAAGATTTGCATGCCGTGTATATGGAAATAGCAACTCATGTAAACTTTTACTAAACTGGAAATATTTTTGTTAGTAAAAATTAAAATCATATAACCATTCCAATTTGAATACACTTGTTTTAATTTTCAGCAGGCATTCAAAGTATTCTTTTTACCATAATCATTTATGAAATTTTTTCCGATGGCCACTAATTGACACTCAATTGTTCATTTCAAATGACATGGGCTAACAAAACCAGTATCTTCAGTGCTGACCACATAGGGTCATTTCCATGCGTGGCCAAGCTATGTAAATCCTCCTTTGAGATGGTGAGTATAGGACCACTCATACACTGGATCTTTATTTCCTTACATGTACCTTTGGTTAATCTTCAGCTGGTCATCCTGATTTGCTGGACAAATAATGCTTAGAAACAAATGCAAGAGTAGAGTCGTTTAAGAGTGAATCCATAAATGTTAGCCTGACAAGGTCAAGCAATAAATGTCTCCAAAGCCAATACTAAACTGTACAGACAAAGCGGTTTTCAAAATGTAGGCAAGAAAGTCAAAGTGCTAATTGGCCTTGTCCCAATTTGTCATCAGGCGATTGCTTATCTTTGCCACCTGTTTTTGAATGTCCCCTGCCTCTACTGTAGCTCAGACTTCATTGGAATTAAATCTTCTTCTCCTATTTATCAAACATTCTTGTGTTCACAGTACTCCCTAACCCTCAAACAGCTCTGCAAGTTGTAACACCCAAGGGGACATTTCTGCTTAATGAACAGTCTATTGTGGTAATTTACGTTACACAACTTTCAGGCCATCCTATCTTGCTCAGCTGAAAGAATTTTCACTCATCTGCTATAATAAGACAGGTGTATGATGTCCTGCTTTATTTAAATCTGGAAAAAATAGTTTTGCTTTATGAGTAACAGTGCACACCTCCTAGATCACTAAATTAGCTTTGCCTCAGGACATTATTGTCTCAAAATGAGCCTGTTTTCCACTGGAAAAAACAAAAGACTTTTTAACCTCCGTCTCTTTGTTGAGCTCTAGCATAACCAAACAGCATAGATTCTTCTAGCCAAATGTTGATAGATTACTTTAAAAAATTACACTTTTTAAATCTTATGTCTCTACCATTCATTCTATCAAATCATTATGTCTCTTTCAATAATTATTTCAGTTATTTTTTTCAAGAATATCCCACTTCCTGCAAAGCCAGGTTTTCTTTTAATTTCCCTGAGAGCTTTTTTTTAATACAGAAATAAAACTTGTGACATCAGATATTCCATGAAGAATAACTAAATTTATCTAATCTTGATCAAATCTGTTTTGTTCTGTTAATATTCAGTTAGCCAGCTGGCGTGTAACTTGCAAGTTTGTGATGATTTTATGACATGAAGAATGAGAGGCAGATACACTGTTCATATTTGGTAGTTTGCACTTTTAGAGAGCAGAGCACTTTGGGAAGTGGGTGTCTCCTCATGTTACTCAAATGAATGCAGTTTATTGACTTTCTATTTAAAACATGGTAACATAAATGAAACATTCGACTTATTGCCATTTCTGAGTGACTCCAAAGTATTAAATATCATCGGACAGTACATAAAAATGGATATCCCTCAGAGATTGCATGAATTTGGTCCTGGTTTTGACAAAGGAAGCATTCTGTTTCAGCATTTCAGTAGTTTAAGTGAAGCAGATAACTTAACAGTGAGCCATGTATGATAGAAATGGTGCTTTAGTCATTTTACCTTAGTCTGTAATTTTCCTGTCATGAAAAATGTACTATATAAATGGAAGATCATAAAACAGAAAGCAGATGCATAGTGTTTGCTTGACGTTTAATGGCTATAAGTTGATGCATTCTAATAACAACATGGCACAAATCTTTGGAAACAACAAAATTGTAGATTATAATTAAGATTTTAAATATGCAAATATAGACCTTTTAAAATGTCGTGGTAATAACTGTAGTTTAGGTACTGCAAAAATGCATGGATTACTTATCAACAGTTATGTAACAAGACCTTAACAAAGGTTTCTTTTGGCCTTCATAACACTTATGAAGGTGGCTGTTCATCTCTGAGCAGTGTGGCATTTGATGTGCTTCTAAAATTACTTGTTAATATGAAGGATTCACAAGTCTTATACTGAAGCATGCAAGATCAGGAGAAAATTTGTTTCACTACGCCACCTCAGACCACTCCAAAATGAAGTTATTTTAGCAGGCCACATTGCACAGATGAATAACCACTTTACTGTTGCTTTGTAAGTGTCATTAACACCAGAAGAAGCCATAAGCATAAATTAGTATTTTTGCAGTACCTAAACTAAAGTGTTACCAATATCTTTTACATGTTACTGAAGATAATGCATTTTACCCTTGTGATACTTACAAACTCAGTTTGAATTTACATTGACCAGTCTTCTGTCATCTAATGAATTTGGTCAGTTTTCTGTAATAAACTATCAGAAATTAGAATTACTCACAAATAACTGTCTCTTCTGCACAGTCTTACTGTATTAGCCAGTATGGATATACAGGGTGGTCCAGATCTAATTATGCAACTGTTCGACTGACAGCCATCTCCCCGCCATTTTGGAATGAAGAGCAGATGCTGTGAATTCTCTATGTAATAAACTTAATAAGTTATAGTGTAATGAAAATTGCATAATTAGACCACCTTATACTACAGCTGATCAGAGAAAAAAAGTTGAAAGTGTATGCAAGAATGAAATAGAAGACTTGACAATGCAATGTAGCAATGACAACATGGCCTTAAACAATGGCAAACATAAGAACTCACGATCGACTTCAGGAGACATGAACAGAAAAACATCTCAGTCAGCACATTAGAAAAATTCTTTGTGCTACAAATATCCAGTGCCCAGGGTTGGACCCACAGCACTGAGGTTATACTTAAAGAGGCACTTGGGCGTCTTCACCTAGGAAGGTACCTGAAGAAATGATGGATGAATAACAGTCCATTATAAGGTATGGACGCATTTATATAATATAATATATATATACTCAATTTCCCAATTACTTGTGGTAGGCCATTTTAGAGATTTCAAATAAATGAATTTGTATCCACTTGTCTGTCCAGCCATTTTTAATTCCATTTGTACTTGTCAGAGGCTGATGCTTATCGTGGCAGCAATATCTGCAAGGCACACTATAACCATACCCAGAATACCAACGTAATGAAGAGCTATTATTTCATATAGAAACAAATAAAATGTGAAATTATTTTTAATCATAACTTCATACAACATGAAGGGGTCATTTTAGAAGCTTCAATTGTATTTAATTTTTGCTTCCAATGACCTACAAGAAACTATGGAAGACTCCTTTATTTTTCTCCATGTCCAAAAAAATCCCTATACAGAGTTTTAATGAAGCAAAATTGCATCACAGAATGTAACAGACATAATATCAATTCATCCATATTCTTAACCCATTCAGTCCAATAAAGGGTTGTAGGAAGCAGATACCTATCCCAATAGCATTGGATCTGGAATAGGAGCCAGTTGTGGTAGGAATGCCTGATTTAACACCCACTTCTCTATAAAGGGTTTAGATGGCTGTCTCAAGCACCAGAAACACTTATGGCTTATCCCTTAAAAACATCTTCTGTCCTTCTAGCAGGGGAGAGTCAGGAGTCAGAGGCCAGGGCTCGCCTAACAAGGAATTGGAGGAGGACATACCAGTGTCATAGGAGGGATGAAAAAGAGGAGGAGGAAGATAAGCAAGTGCAAAAGTATAATAGCCAGGCCTTGAGTAGCCTTCCTGTTTCTTGTTTTCCTTCTGTGTGTATTCCTGTGCCCTTGTACCTCCCTAAAAACATAGTTTTGTTTTTTTTCCTCCTTCAAGTGAAGCAAAATTACACCTTTTATTGGCTAACTAAAAAGATTATAATCAACTCAGACCTCGAAAGCTTGCATATTGTAATCTTTTTAGTTAGCCAATAAAAGGTGTCATTTTACTTGACTTTTCACTACATTCATAATGGCTAACACAGTACAACACCCTGGTACTTCCTTCTTCAACAAACCCTTTTGTTATTAGATTTTGTAGCATCAGAGAGTCATTCTGGATTCAGGGTCTACTCAAGAACACCATTAGTGGTCACAACTGGTTACAGTCCATTTTTTCCTGCCCTTGAAAACCCTTTACTCTAAACCCATTGCTCTGTGGCCATTTGTAAACACTTGCTTTAATTGTTCAGATTTCTCTTTTAGTGTGTGTGTTACACTGCAGATAAAATGCAACATGACTTGGAAAGTTCTGAGCAATAATATATAAAAAAAAAAAAACAATTATCACCATAGTAATTTCATAGTTAAGTAGTGGAATATTGTATCACTTATGTCTAATGTAACTGATATGCAAGTAAATCCCCTTTTAACAACCTTGTTTTTGAATGTAAAAACCGCGCTTTTTGTTTTCTGGTACTAGATGAAAAGTATGACTGGTGAGATAAGAAATGGCTGGGAACACTTAATAAGCAAAAAGTGGTGGGAATAAAGAGGAAAAGCAGCGCAGGAGCCATACTCAGATTAATGGTCTTATTCCAGGAATTGTTTGTACACTGATAACATCAACCGTGAACAACAAATATTTACATACTTACCAGGAAGAAGGAATATAGGAATCTAAAACAGTGCTAATTATGGTACTTGGTATGCTTTTTATAATCTTGCTTGAATATTTTTCCCTCCGCTCAGCACTGATTTGCATAACAACCATTCTTTGGTATTTGCCAATATACTTGACAGTTATGGATCAGAATTTCCACCTCATGTTGGCCATTGATTTTGGCTAAACTACTTTCCATTTGTGCTCCAAGTGCACCTGCAGCCTCATTTTTCACAAAACATGTGCATTGTTCAATAAGAAATGAAAGGGTGTTTGTAATATAAAGCCCAAGAGAGACATTTCTAGTAGGAGGTTGTGATGATGTCACTGATTGCCTTGACCCTGTGTCATTACACAAAATACAAGGGACTCGTTTTTCAAAAACCAGATTTGTCCCATTTCCATAATTATAAAATAATAAAATCTGCCAGGAGTGCAGCCTGCAAATAAATGTGAATTGCACAGCCCATATCGACTAATTGATATAAAAACTGTGACTTGACCTGCATAATCTTTATTATTAAAAATAAGTATGAGTGACAAATGACTATCAGGATAGCCATTTGTAATTTGTTTTACTTTTTTTGGAAATAATAATGTAAAACTAGTAGAAAAACATGTTTTGTAGGCATGCAGTGGCTCATGCTGCCACTACTCTGCATTCACTTCCATATAAGAATTATGAAAGCACAATAACCCTCTAGCATTGCATTCACATGGAAATGGGGACCACTTCCTCAGCACAACCTGTCCAATAATAATACACGTCAGATATACGTAAAAGGTTTTACATAAAATATTCACTTTTCAATCATTTTGCATCTGAAAAGTATATAAACTTGCAATCTTAGCCCCATACTACATGCCTTCAGTAGTATTTATACAATGTATTTAATGGTCTGACAAGATCCGTCCACAAGAGTGTACCAGGCACATGTTAAATGTGAATGTGCAATAAAATTAGTGCAGACATATGTAGAAGTTAATTACGGCTAAAAACAACATGCCGGCTGCCGAGCCATGTTTTACAGGTGGGGGACTCTCATTAACAGGCTCTTTTCTGTACCTGCTATATGAGATTGTTTTCTGGCAATAAAGGCAGCAAAAGGGTCCCACACATACAAGAATGTTGTTTATTTGATATTTCCCAGTAGCTCATTTTGCTTTAATGACAAAAGGTATTTTATTTCAGCAGCGATGCTGAGAGCGCAGAGTAGGCGAGTGACATTCCTACTGGAGAACTGGGTTAGGTGCATTCGTATCCTGTTTTTCTGCCCAGTAGGTTAAACTGGAATTTGTACTTTCTGGTATTAATCAAAAGTAGCTGCAATGGCATAATTTCAAAGAGAAAACAGTACAAAATATATTAGAGAAGAAAATAATATGTTGTTATTATTTAATTAATCATATACACACATTCAGAAGTATGGAATCATTTTTCAGGCTTTGATAGAAATTGGTACTTTTTTAACAAGGTACTATTAAATTCATTACAATATAGCAAAGAGATTACTAAGGTTGCAGATGGCTATTAATCCTTAACTGATTTCTCATGTATTATTTACAAATGACCGCCAAGCCCCATTTTCAGCAGCCATTACTCCTAAGAGCAAACTCTCCTAGCTCATTCTTAATTCATCCTGCATGTTTAAATGCTAATGGGTTATTCGAGAAACCTTTGTAACTGTGTCAGCACAGCTGAAACCTGTTATTCAATTCAGTAAAGCAAATAAATTGTTTTTCCTTAGGCTCCAAGGTACTAGCATTGCTAAAGTTCAATTCTGGGATACAAAATGGCCAAAACGAAATGGTTTTCACAAGAAACCAATCAGTCTATTGCTGTTTTGTGAATTGAAGGTTGTTCTAAATGACCTGAAGATTTTATACAAAGTGTCCACATACTGTCATGAAGGAGGAGGGCAAACTGGACAAAACAGTTAAAAACAGGCAAAACTGGGAAAGAGAACACAGAAATTGGATGGTGGATTGCTGAATGATTCCAAACATTCTCCCATTTTTATTTATATATTATCTTTTTATTTGCCTGTTTCTTTTCTCTGTTGAAGATGACATTGCTAGTTGATGAGAATTATTTAAGAAAGTAGCCAACTGAGGACTTGACAGGTGTCTGCTTTATAACCTACAGACTCTGCTGTACTTTTTTTCTTGAGCAGCTATGCGTCTGGACCTTCCACTTTTCTTTTCTGTCCTAGTTAGCATTTAAACATAATGAACAACACACTTTTTTGCATTGGGTGTGACAAGGATGGATAGGATTAGAAATGAGGACATTAGAGGGTCAGCTCAAGTTGGACAGTTGGGAGACAAAGTCAGAGAGGCGAGATTGCGTTGGTTTGGACATGTGCAGAGGAGAGATGCTAAGTATATTGTGAGAAAGATGTTAAGGATAGAGCTGCCAGGGAAGAGGAAAAGAGGAAGGCCTAAGAAGAAGATGGAAGAAGATGATCCGCTGTGGCAACCCCTAACGGGAGCAGCCAAAAGAAGAAGAAGAACAACAACAACAACAGACTAAAGTGCTGACCACTAGGACAGTGGAATAATGGCTTCTGGCAATGGGACTTTACAGTCGTATGTAAAAAAGAAAATTATAAATCACCCATTTCGAGTAGTAATAGAACTTTACAACATTAATAATATCTTGGCTGTATTTGTAAAGTAATTTAATGGTATCTTGATAAAAAAAAGTGTTTTTTATCAAAAACATTAAAATGTCTGGGTGATTCCAAACTTTTATACTGTATACTCTCCACAGTACATATAATATATATAGGCTTAGATTCATTTTGCTCTTACTAAATGTTGGAGTACATCTCAACCCGCAGAAACAATCGCAAAAAACAATTTCTTTCTTTAATAAAAAAACAAAAAATAATAGAAAATCACTCTTTAGCCACATTTTCAGCAGGTACCTGATGAGGGACTCTACTTGAAACAGGTTTCTTGGCATGCAGTGTCCAAACACTCACTGAAATTTAGGTTTGGCCTCTTTTGTGCCATTGTGGGGTTTTTATTTAAAACTAGCTGAAGATCTGGCATTGTCCAGGTATATTTGTAGAATGGGTTCAGGAACGAAAGCAAAGATTTATGTGTGTGTGACCCCATTGATATTGTTAGGTGTCCTATCTATCATCTATGTTTCATCTCTGTTCTCGTAATTTAAGAATTTCCTCTTTTTGCGTCTGATTGATTTCCAGAATTGTGGTACCTATTTGCTGTTGCTGGGTTGTAACCACGAATACTGTCATGTCTGACTTATCTCCTTAGATCAAGGTGGAGAGTTCATTGTGCTTGAATTGTGAACAAAGCAGGAGTTAAACAACAATCCTTTGATCCTCCTTTGTGTTGCGTTGCACCTCCACTCTCGATTAAGCCTCACCCACCACCCACCAGCAAACATGTACAATACT